>NC_136789.1:40222488-40822488 GCF_951216825.1 Electrona antarctica | reverse complement strand
GTGCTGCTCGTCGTCGCTTCTCTGTGTGTGTCAGTCCCAGCTCCGTGACTGGGAGATGGGACTGTGGATAGAACTTTCTGTTACAGTTAAATCCATATAAAAGTAGGCCTACCACACAACTGAAAAGTAGCGCTACTGTGGCCGCAAGTTAGAAACTTGTGTGGCTATAACGAGGCACAGCTGTTTACAATGCGATGCATGTGCTTTGCACAGGTTTCTCAAGCGCTTTTTTGGACTGGAACGTATGACACGAGCAAAACTTTTGTGAAATGTAAATGGAAGGCAGTTACTAGATATTACTCCACCACTGCAGTAAACATCCTAACAAGGGGTCTGGGAAGGGAGTGCATTGCAAGGGGGGCTTTGATGACGTTTAACAGAGGCACGTTTGTCAACACTGCGTCCCCCAGATGTCATGGTGCTGCTGTATGTGGTGGTGCAGCAGCAGCCTCTCTAGAGAGAAAAAAACACCACTAGCCCACATTAAACTAAAGACGTTTTGGCCATTATCTCTGGAACGGGAGGTCCAATCTGCTCAGTTTAAAGTTTGTTGGATACGTGACAATCAGGACCGATCCGATAGAGGCATTATCGGCCGATCGTGATCGGACGCCGATCGATCGGAGCATCTCTAGCTAGGAGGTCCAGTAAAAGACCTAAATACTCTCCAAGAGTCGGGGAAGAACATATCAAGAGAGTGGGGTGGGAGGCCCTCTTATTGACCCAGGACCGTTGATGCGATGTACCCCATATTGAGGGCTCAAATCTTAGGCCTAGATTTTGGGTGAAATTGAACCAGTCACCCTGCAGGCATACAAAGGCCTAGGGTTCCCAGATTGCAATATGTCGTTCCTCCATCTTGGGAGAGTATGTAGGCCTTTCCCTGGACCTTCTAGCCCCTAGGATGACCCCAGACCCACCACTTAAAAACCACATGTTAGGGTGCCCAACGTTGAAGGAAGGTGGTCAAATTAACTGAAACTGAGGCAGAGTGCCCAAAGTTGAAAGAAGATGGTCAAATGAACTGAAGTTTAAGAATGAATGAATTAGAATCAAGGACTGACATTATTATATGCCCCGCAGACAAAGGGGGCGCTGTGGTAGTAATGAGCTTAGACAAATATGATGTGGGCATTAAGTCCCAACTGAGTAACTCAGACCACTATGCCCCCCTACCCTCCAACCCTATTACTGATATTAAAACAAAAAATGATTCCTTCATTGATGTGTCTCATAAAAGGGGATTGATAACTGATAAAGAGAAATATTTTCTTACTAGAGATCACCCCATCAGCCCTGTATTCTATGGTGTGCCTAAAGTACATACATCCACCATAGACCCACCACTTCGGCCCATTGTGTCCTCTATAGGTAGTATAACAGAACCCCTATCCCAATATGTAGACTTCTTCCTGAGGAACCATGTCCAATCCTTGCCGTCATATCTTGGTGATACCACAGACATTCTGAACATCATAGCCAACCTTAAATGTAACAATGATGCTATATTAGCCACTTTGGATGTTCAGAGCCTCTATACCTGCATTCCACATCACACTGGTCTCACTGCCATTACACACTTCCTGGGGAAACGCCCCAGTAATGTTTTGCCCCCCTCCATGTTCCTTGTGGATTTAGCAGAAATTATTGTATCCAACAATTATTTCAAATATGCTGGTAAATTTTATCTCCAGTCTCAGGGCACTGCTATGGGCAGTGCTTTTGCCCCCTCCTACGCATGCCTCACCATGGGCTTCTGGGAGGAAACATATATCCATAATCCCCAGAATAACATCTTTCATTCTAAAATTGCACTATGGTGTAGGTACATAGATGACATCCTGCTTATTTGGACAGGCAGGCAAGATTAATTAAATCTCTTCTTTGCATATGCTAATTCCACCACTGATTACCTGTCATTCACTATGGAACATGATCTCCATCAAATCAATGTTCTAGACCTCACCATTTTCAAAGGGGATGATGGGAAACTAGAAACCACCATCTACAGAAAACCCCTCAGTAGGAACACCCTCCTTAAAGCCGACAGTAACCACTCTAAACGGCTCACAAGCAACATCCCTGTAGGCCAATTCCTATGTTTCAGGAGAAACTGTAGCTCCACTCCAGACTTTGTAAACAAATCCACAGAGCTCACTAATCGTTTTCTAGAGAGAGGTTATGCCACAACAGACATTGACTCGGCATACGACAGAGCTTTACATACTGACCGTGAGACCCTTTTACAAAAGAAACCTAAGAAGTAATCTAACAGACTTTGTTTCTCCACTCAATACACACCAGTAGCAGGCTCTATTAAAAACATCATTTTAAAACATTGGCATGTCCTTCAAAGTGATCCACAAATGTCCAATACCTGTATTGACCCCCCTCTTTTCTGTTTCAGACGCAGTCGCAGCCTGAGAGACCGTCTGGTGCACTCTGACCTTACCCCAGCCCCCCCCTCTTGGCCTTCAACCCCCCCCCGGGTTTCTACAAGTGCGGGAATTGCGCCCAATGCTCTAACTCCTCCAACGCCAAATATTTCACACATCCCCGCACTGGTACAAGGTTCAAAATTAAATCCTTCATCAATTGTAACTCTACACATGTGGTATACTTATTGAAATGCCCATGTGGCTTGGCTTATGTTGGCCAAACCAAACGATCTCTAAAAATCAGAATTGGGGAACATAAAACTGCAATACGCACTGGTAACCTAGATTATGCCATGGCTAGGCACTACATACAAGCCAACCATGGCTCCCCAGCATCACTACGCTTCTGGGGTATAGAAAAGATCTCTACCTCTTCACAAGGTGGAGACATGATTAAGAAAGTGCTATGCAGAGAGGCCCATTGGATACACACTCTTAACACACTGGAACCCATGGGCCTAAACGAGGAACTGAAATTGTCCTGCTTCCTCTAATTTTCCCTCAGAATCCCTCAAGTGTCACCACCAGACCACTACTCAGGCTGCTTCTGCTCTACACTACTGCTGCTGTGCTGCTCTTGCCGCCCGCCCCCCACTGGGGCCCTATTATTATTTGTGCTGTATGTCCTTGGCTTCTTTGGCTCCCAAAGCAGTCTGCCCCCAAACTAGGTTTGGTCTTCTGCCTCAATTTTGGTTTTAATCTTATATATCTTAATGTATGTACTTCAAATATGAACTTGACAGTTGTCTCTTAATCCAAAAATGTTGTTCTATTTTTGTATTTGACATCTTACTTAAATATGAACTTGACAGCTTTCTCTTAACCAAAAATGTTGTTCTATTTTTGTACTTGACACGTTACTTAAATATGAACTTGATAGTTGTCTCTTTAACCAAATATGTTCTATTTTTGTACTATCCTTCCTACACCTGTGTATTTATAGTCTCAATGCACTTTAACTTTCATCTGGATAATTCCTCACTGAAAAATATGTATGAACTAATGATTGCTGGCTGTGTGACATTGGTTAACCAAGGGCCTGCCCCCTGCACCATGTGTGTACTTAAAGGGGCATTCCACTCATTTGCAACATGTTACTGTGTCATTAATATACCTTAGAGCTGTTGTGTGGTAATAATAAAAAAGTCCCCCCCATTCTGTGTTTCCTAGAACTGGAGGTCTGAACAAAATCATTAACATGGTGAAACACATCTTGATGATGTCATCAAGATGTGTTTCACCATGTTAATGATTTTTAAAAATATGATCCTAATGGCCCAAAGAATGGGGGGGGGGGGGTGTTGGACTTATAGCCTGAAACACCATCTGTGAATATTGGGCTGATTAAAGACGTTTTTTTTTCCTGACAGATCTGCGCTCCAATCTTTCAATATATTGTTCCCACATCTCAATAGAGCACTGTGTTTTTTTTTGGGCCTTCTGGGCCAAAAAAAGCTTCAAATTCAGTTAATTTGAGCATCAACCTTCAACTTTGGCCACTCTTACACTATTGCTTCAGTGTCAGTTAATTTGACCACCTTCTTTCAACTTTGGGCACATGGACCACACAGCTTCAACTTCAGGCATCCAGGCCTTACCGGCTTCAGATTTGGGCAAGAGGAAGTGGGAGGAGTTATATGAGAACCCTTCAACTTTGGGCACTAGGACCATACAGCTTCAGATTCAGGTATCCGGTCCTTGGTTTGGGCACTGGGCGGGGCTTCGGGTGGGGCTTCGGGCACCAGGCGGTGCCCGAAGGGGAAGTGGGGCATGTGACATGAGTGCCCCTAGCTGTACAGCCGGAGTTCCCTGAAGTTGAAAAGGCCTTCACTGAATCTGAAATGCCTCAAATTTCAGGTTTAGGCTTCGGCTTCAGATTCAATCACCCGTTAACCGAACCTGAACTAAAACATTTCAATTGCAGAATACCATTCAGATTTGGGCATTCGATGTACTTGGATCTTTAGCAAAAGTGCCCGATACTGAAATTTACCCTGAGGTTGAGTTAGTGTTTCCCGTCACCATTTTGTCATGTAAGTGTTCATTCCATAATTCTGGGCTCACAGAGCCATTCTGCTGTATCATTCGTTATGCACTTGTTCGTTGTGCCACTTTGTAAGTTATTGTGAATTGAGTATTAAACCCAATACTCTTTTATGAGCCGTGTTGTTCTTTCATCCATGTTACGGGCAGTAAACCCCTAGACTTTAGAACAGTTCGTAACAGCATGAGAGATGGAGGGAGAGAGAGAGAGAGAGAGAGAGAGTTGTCTGCTAATTCCCCCACACAGTAACTCTGTCATTTTTCGACCGTTTCGGACACGGGGCGGCTCGCCGGGCATGTTCCTGTGGGTCTGGAAGTACCGGGGACCCCCACACAGAGATGCACCACTCAGTTCACACGGGTGTGATTTTCTTTCAACGTACCACTAGTGTTACGAGCGCATACAGGACACAATTGATCACCGTAATCAATTTATATTAAAATAGCCGTCCAAAGGCGATCTCGGCGCCCGGAGCCTTTGGAAAACTGGCGTCAAAAGGCAATTTCGGCGCCAAATGAGTTAAATGTTTTTTTGTCCCCACAGGAATCTGCGATTCCACGATTGCAGAATTTCTCGCTGATTTCAAAGCCAATTTTTGGAACGGCCGTGGAATCCAGTCGGACGAGTGCATTTTCACGGAGCTGCCGGCATCGGAGTGGCAGGACGGCGGGCGCAGAACTTATTACTACCAGTAGGTACCAGTAGTAGTATTAATAAGTAGGTACAATAATAAGGAATTGTACAGTAGTTATCTTTGTCGCACTTTAAAGCATCGCTCTTAATTTATTGCTGTAAACTTGGTGACTTAATTCTGTGTAATCAGATTCTTTACTTAATCCAACAAAGGACACAAATTGTCTCTGCCGAATGGTTCCGACACAGAATAGTATGTCGTCAGTAGCCTTGCACAACAAGCAACAACTAAGTATAAAACAGGGCGTAGGTGCTGAACAACGAGTGTGTGCATGTTTAGATGTTAAAAAAGCAAACAACAGCAAAATCAAGCACTCCCCAAATGTGTACCTGCAGTCTCCTCAGCCGTCCCGCACGCACACCCACGCAAACAGGAAGACACAAACAAAATACGAACACACAACACACAGTGAGGGAAACGGAACAACCTGTGTGGTCATCGTGCACAGCATGCACGCACCCAGGCATATAGCGCACGGGGCTCCTGCCAGTGATATTCTACACATGAAACACTGGGGCTCTGAAGCCAAGTACATGATGCAACAGCACACATACAGTACAGTACGCACGCAGACACAATTTCTCTCCATTTCAAAGACTGACATAAAAACGTACACAGGCAAGCACCAACACACCCTCGACAGTCTTTCGGCCCCCTGTGAGCACCAACAACCACCCACCAAGCCAGCCAGCCAGCCTGCCTCTCGCCTCCCTTTGCAGGACTTGTGTGAAGATGTTGAAAGCAGGCCTGCGAGGCCTTTAGAATTGAAAAAACAAAAGGCATAATTCAGGAGAAAGCTCCACAACTGCAGGGCTGCTGAGCCACTCACCGAGCCTCATCATTTGGACAAGAAAAGAGCGAGCAAGTGGGGCTGGGAGAGACGAGAGCACATAGGGGAAGAGGGGAGAGGGGGAGAGAGAAAGAGACTGACGGATGGATGGATGGATGGATGGATGGATGGGAAGGAAGAGATACAGGTGGACACAGTACTATCAGACTCTGGGAGGGAAAGACTGATAAGGGAGAACAAGAGAGAGAGAGAGAGCGCGCGCTAATGAAACAAACTCTCGTATAGGTATGAATAAGGTTTATCTAGGTTCTCAGACAGACAGCAGTTTCCTTTCTCTCTGCCTGTAATATGGCATGTATAGTGTACACAGTGGGCAGTGCATATATATACATATTCCCCTCCAAGGCAGCTTGTGATTAATGAAAGACTTTCAAAGGGACTTGGTGTTCGTTCTTTTTACCTTTCAGACTTTAGTATGTGGAGTTATTCAGGTCAACATTAAAGGACTGGATGCTCAGCCGTGCAACACAATTCAAAACATACCCGGTGGTGGAAAGGGTATACTCAAATGCATAAATAAAAGCAGACATGGAGAAGTATAGCCTCCACTCATGAAAGACTTCAAATGAAAATCAAAACAGAACAAAAAAAACGAAACAAAGTTCTAGGTTACACTACATAAAAATATTAAATATTCTTTCAGTGTGAATGGCCCTTTTAGGTTTGCTCAACAGTGCCACTTTAGGTCACCCAGTGGTATTGCAACTGTTCGTACCCCAAAGATACATACAGACAGATTTTAGATCGCCTCATAAGAACTGTGTTTGAAAAATAAACACATCATCCAGGCCGTTTCACTCACATGGATATGAAGAATCAACTGACTGAGAGAAAACACTAATGTTACTGCTGCCAAATTAGTTACATTTCTGCTAGAAACAGAATGTATCATATACTAGCCCTTACCCGTTGTGAAATACTTGCCGCGGGGGGTACTGCACCCTGGGTGCGTTTTCGCATTTTTAATTCACTAATAAATTCATTCTTAATTTATAATTTGTTAAATTGGAGAAAGGGCTTCGTTAAGACCTCCATATTATTATGGTCAATGCCTGTGTGCAAAGTGGGAGTGATTGGTGCAGGCAGTGAGGAGCTACGGCAGTGTTTCTGACACACAGACAGACAGACATTCAGACATTGTCAGAATTATAGTATGATTATAGTATGATGATGATGATCATTATAGTATGATGATGATGATGATGATGATGAAGTTGAGTGACTGACTGTCGTAAACGATACAGAGACACCTCCCCGACAATATCGCAGAGACAGTTTGTTTATTTTTGGACAACAATGCTTACATGAGACGGTTTTAAGATGTTATTCTCCATAGAGAAAAACTTCCGTGAACCAGGGGATGAGCGAGTGATGTCAGGACTTTGGCGCTCTGTAGCGCCCTCCTTTGGCCTATCTCACAGCCCCCTTTCCACGCCCACTTCAGGTAGATAGTGGTGTCATTTAACATTAGGCATTACCACTTTTTTTCTCTGGAGAATCTAAGTACATTTCCTAATGTTAAAATGTCAAAGACCGATAATAATATGAAGAAAACACAATGGTATAACAACTCAAATAAGTAGAATAAACCTTACCTTTACAAAACGGTAGTTTGTGGCTTGTGAAAATACCTATTTTAACATGGAAGCCTATGGACCGCAAAAAAAATAACACCACTATCAACAAAAGGGGGCGTAAAAAGGGGAGTCTATTGGAGTAAGACTGGTTTCAGTACTACGTGAGTACGTGGCATGACCCTCTACCATACTATAAAGTTCCATAAACATGAAAACCGACTGCATGGTAAAGCCAGAACTGCAATTTTTGGTGGAAGAAGAAGGAGAAGAAGAAAAGTCTTGGAGGGTTAATAATAATAAAACTAATTGGGTCAGAGGCTCTTCCCGGGCCTACTGGTAGTGTGGATGTACAGATGACACCACAATGGCTTATATGTGGATCATGGTGATGATGTCATATTGATCTCAAACATGGACGGCCTGCACTAGGTATCATTTCTAGGCTTGCACTGCAGCGGTTTATGTTGTGCGTGATGTCAGACCTCACCTCCTGGTCAGCCTACATAAGGTGTTTCACTTCATCTCAGTGTGACATATACTGTTTTGTACTAAGGCATTTACCTATGAGTCACAAGATAGAGACAGAGGAGAGGGAGAGTAATATATAAAGGACATATTCTCCAACCCCCTGAGGAAACTAAAACTCTTGTCCCCATCACAGTCCATTTATAGCATCAGATTTGATGATGGAAAGAAGGAGTGAGTCCCAATATGTCCATGAACACGTGAAGAGCAGCCACAACAACGTTTACTGCCAAACACTGAGGAATGAACAGATGTCCTCAGCTGCCTCTCAGCAAATCAACAGCCCTGTAGTCAGCCAGAGACAAGGAGACACGGATGGACCAAAATATGACAGTCGTCAACAGTTTACCAAGAAAGTAGCTCAGGCCGGAGACGTAAAGACACATCGGACGAGTTGCACAGGAAAGAAAATCCACATCTGCAAACAATGTGACAAGAGTTTCAATAGTTTCAGTCACCTGGAGTTACACCAGCGTATCCATACTGGAGAAAAACCGTACCACTGTAAAGAGTGCGACAAGAGTTTCAGTGTGTTAGATAGTCTAAAGAATCACCAGCGTGTTCACACTGGAGAAAAACCATACCTCTGTAAACAGTGTGGCAAGAGTTTCAGCCTGTTTAATAGCCTGAAGAGACACCAGTGTATCCAGACTAAGGCCCCATTTACACTGGCAGCCAAATCCAGCCTGAATCAGATCTGAGCCACATCCGGATTGGAATCTGATTTGTTTAAATGGTGTCATGTAACCTGTTACTCATTTAAACCAATCAGATTTAAATTTTGACGCTAAATAGTATTTGAAAAGTAAACTCACATTCATATTTTAGAAATCAGCGAAACTACGCGGCATCAAGGTTTTTATTGAGAAGGTATTATTCTTCCGGTTTGAGGGAAAGGAAGTTCTGGTTTGAGGATTCCGACCTGATGACTACAAAATGATATCATCCGCTCCCGACCGGATCACACAGCAATTTAGTAACACAGACCAGGCTTTCCTCCGAGGTGGAAAGCCTGGTGACGCGAGGTTAGGGACCCACATTGCTGTTCCTTGGAGTGACTAGCACCATGCAAAATCTGTAATGACGCTGCTCAACAACGACACCTCTACTTAACTCTATTGGACCCTCAAACTGTCTGCTAAAACAGCTAACTCCACCACCTCTCCCCCTCTCGTGCAAGTAATTGACAATATATAAAGTCACAACACCATATTTGATTAGGCAGTATTGCTTCGTGTTCAAAATATAAGGTTTTCTTAATTTCCTGAAAAAATAACATTTTCTGGTGGTTTCTTCCCGACAGCAGAGATATAACGCATCTAGTAGGCAATAATTTATTATCAGATAGCATCTGTTGTCTGTTGACTGAGTGGTCATTGTCTTTAAGGCTTCCGCTTTGTCTTTGATGTTTAGTCATATGCAACCCTTCGTCTTAAGGCCTATAAAACAGGGCTAATGCAATGTGTTGCCATGGTTCCTTTCATCTTATGTGTTGTTCTCGCATCTTTCTCTCCGCTATAAAAGCCCTGGGTCACTTGAGAGAGAAAAGGGGATTCTGTCTCTTTTTGTCAACACACGTCATGCAGTAAGCCAGCAACATAACTCTGTTGTTGCTGGCTGCTTTTATTGAATTACTTACACAGAAAATAGAATTGTCTTATTGAAGGATTCCACATGCAGGGCTCCAAATTGCAACCATTTTGGTCACAAATGCACCTGAATTTTAATTTTTGCGACCTAAACATATAAGTAGGCCTAATTGCTGTGATGCGACAACAACAAAAACGGTCGATTGAAGCAAAACGGGAACTTGCTGTCGTCCATCTGCACTGCCTCTCTCTGCTAGCTGCATTAGCTCTGTCGTCCATCTGCACTGCCTCTCTCTGCTAGCTGCATTAGCTCTGTCGTCCATCTGCACTGCCTCTCTCTGCTAGCTGCATTAGCTCTCCATGCTAATCTAATAGCATGTGTTTAGTTGATTACTCATTGGTACAACGGTACGGGACGTCGCTGAGCGGACATTCCATCGCCTCGTCTGTCAGAAAGTACATTATGTCAAGCGTTCAGAAATGATGCAAGCCTCTAGCCAGCTACGGAGAAAAAGAAAAAAGTCTTAATTGCTCTGTTGTGAGTAGGAGGCAGATCTACGCGTGTGCAACTGTTCGTGCTTACGAGAGAGAGAGAGAGAGAGAGAGAGAGAGAGAGAATACCAGACTTTTACGTGTAACAGAGTATTTCTACATAATATGTAGAAATACTCTGTTACACGTAAAATTATGGTATTCTCTCTATTTGAAGTGGGCTTAGCTATAGCATATGCAATGTTATATTATGTTATATTTACATTGCTGGACCGGGCGGTTAGCTCAACCGTCTGGGCACCTAGGCTGCCAAGCCAGCCGGACAGCGTGCCGCGGGTTCGACTCCCGAGCCCGACGGCCTTTGCCGCGTGTCATTCCCCATCTCTCTCCCCCTTTCTTGTCTGACTACTGTACCCTATCAATAAAGGCAAAACGCCCCCAAAAATATCTTTTAAAAAATATATATTTACATTGCATTATTTTATATATTAGAAATACTAAATATATTATCCAAATAGGCTATGAACTGAAGGTGAAAAAAAGATGCGATGAGTGTATAAGAGATGGATGGATGCTGGACAGATAGTGTGGAGTGTGGACACTACATTTTAAATTCTAGCTCCAGCATATTGCATAGTGGTGGCATACCATGCATTTTTAACTATACTTTCATCATAGTATTATTATTTGTAAGCCACACTGTTATATTATTGTTTTTATGAATGTAAAAAATCGATTACATATTGGTGCTCCTTAAAATTTGGTGGGTGCTCCTATTTCTTTTCTGGTGCTCCTTAATTTTGAGCCCTGATATGACACTATTGCAAATGTGTAATCGACATGCATCTGGTATTCTGGATAATATGATTTGAAACAATCTAAATGGGCCAAAAGTACTGATACAAATACTAGCATCAGCATTTGTGAGCATAAAGTAAGCACACCATGGTGTGTTTGGTCTTTGAGGAAGCCAGTGATTTACATTCATTTCAATACGCGATGAAAATAAAATTGCACAGACCAGAAACTTTAGTGTTTTTGTGCACACCAGACACGTCTGGGTGTGTGTCCTTGATAAGTCGCAACATACGCACCTATACTACTAGTATGCAGATACACTTCACAACTGGACACATGGATGTTGTTGCAGCAACCTAACCCGTGACCTTTACTCTGAGGTACGTCTTTCTCACTAAAAAGCCCCAATCTACAGCTCTTATGTCCCCCTCCAAACAGCAGTAGGTCATTTGTTGGCGTAAAGTGATGCCCCATCGACAGCTCTCCTCTCGACCTTTTCCTGCGCAGTGATTTGACATTTCCTTTAGAAAGGCCATGGACAGATCATGTGTTTGTAGTCTGGTGTGGGGATGCCTCCCATACAAGGACTAATGAGCATTTCTATGGCATGAGACAAGCTTACGTAGCTTACGTTGTACGTTGCTAGTTTGACAGCAGTTTATGTGGCGCTATGCATCACCGCTGACATCCAACGTGTAGTAGATAAATTAATGGCTCGAAGAATGTCAACACTACAGAAATGCAGTAAGACGTGAAAGGTACAGTAATTGATTACAGATTATGATGACTAAACATATTTTATAGAGTTCTAGATTGCTTTATGGTTGCTCAGGAACACATTTGATAATGATACAAGTAATGAATGCTTTCCTAACATGACAAGTTGCCCATTAAAACCACTTAAGCCCCTATATGCTTCGCAAAGCAAGAAATGGTAAACATTTGCTGAAAATGTAAGTAAATACCAAAAAAACAAAATGATAAATGTCCACTACAACAACATAGGGATGCCAGAAAGGGGAAAATTAAAAGGACACAAAGGTAACTGCAAAGTAATCGAATTACAATACTTTGTTGGAGCAATTGTTTTCCCTCTCTAGCATATCATAGTTTGATAGGTACCAATAACAACTGTGCACAAATATAAAAATAAGTGATTGTTGTGATGCAAGACGTGTTCTTCACACACAGGCCCCGTCTTCACCGTGGTTCAACCGGTTCTTCACACACAGGCCCCGTCTTCACCGTGGTTCAACCGGTTCTTCACACACAGGCCCTGTCTTCACCGTGGTTCAACCGGTTCACAGGCCCCGTCTTCACCGTGGTTCAACCGGTTCACAGGCCCCGTCTTCACCGTGGTTCAACCGGTTCTTCACACACAGGCCCCGTCTTCACCGTGGTTCAACCGGTTCTTCACACACAGGCCCTGTCTTCACCGTGGTTCAAGACGTGTTCTTCACACACAGGCCCTGTCTTCACCGTGGTTCAATCGGTTCTTCACACACAGGCCCTGTCTTCACCGTGGTTCAACCGGTTCTTCACACACAGGCCCCGTCTTCACCGTGGTTCAACCGGTTCTTCACACACAGGCCCCGTCTTCACCGTGGTTCAACCGGTTCTTCACACACAGGCCCTGTCTTCACCGTGGTTCAAGACGTGTTCTTCACAC
The DNA here is from genome assembly GCF_951216825.1 of Electrona antarctica. Taxonomy (NCBI): domain Eukaryota; kingdom Metazoa; phylum Chordata; class Actinopteri; order Myctophiformes; family Myctophidae; genus Electrona; species Electrona antarctica. Next base: position 40,809,812 of record NC_136789.1, on the reverse strand, counting down.
ACAGGCCCTGTCTTCACCGTGGTTCAATCGGTTCTTCACACACAGGCCCTGTCTTCACCGTGGTTCAACCGGTTCACAGGCCCCGTCTTCACCGTGGTTCAACCGGTTCACAGGCCCCGTCTTCACCGTGGTTCAACCGGTTCTTCACACACAGGCCCCGTCTTCACCGTGGTTCAACCGGTTCTTCACACACAGGCCCTGTCTTCACCGTGGTTCAACCGGTTCTTCACACACAGGCCCCGTCTTCACCGTGGTTCAACCGGTTCTTCACACACAGGCCCTGTCTTCACCGTGGTTCAAGACGTGTTCTTCACACACAGGCCCTGTCTTCACCGTGGTTCAATCGGTTCTTCACACACAGGCCCCGTCTTCACCGTGGTTCAACCGGTTCTTCACACACAGGCCCCGTCTTCACCGTGGTTCAACCGGTTCTTCACACACAGGCCCCGTCTTCACCGTGGTTCAACCGGTTCTTCACACACAGGCCCCGTCTTCACCGTGGTTCAAGACGTGTTCTTCACACACAGGCCCCGTCTTCACCGTGGTTCAATCGCTTCGGTTCCATCTTTCCCGTCTAATATTGAACCAGTTCAGAGCGTTTCCACTACAAATGAATTGGTTCAGATTAACCCCCCTATGGCCACCCTGATTAACCCATTTAGGCCTGACGTCGAAATTTTAAAAAATGCTTCTAAATCCTCCAGTTTTCTGAAATAAATATTTTCACGATATTTCAAAAATAGCAGACCTACAAGCTCGTAGCGCGCCACTCGGTGGCGCGCTATGAGCTTGTAGATCTTCTATTTTTCAATAGCTAAATTATAACATGATGTTTAAAACACCAAAAGGGGTTCCCGCCCAAAATGGCTTAACAGTGGATTGTGCCTTCTACCTGCACTATTCATATTTTTAATTCATCATTTTAATGCCAATAGAAAAATCCGTGATATACACAATATACCTCATTTTAACGGGGCAAGCATATAGTATAGAGTATAGACTATAGACACCCAGTCCTGATGGTGGCGGTAACTTCACCATTATGCCGATTTTGACAGAAATGAGCGAATCTGGCATCGTCATTTCCGGTTAAACGGAACATCAACATCCGCTATCTTTCTGCACCGTGTTACACAGTGGTCTGTCCCCGATGCTATGCGATCATCGTTTATTTTAATATCTAAGTCAAATTAAGCTATAATCAAGTTCCGAATATCACATTTTGAGCAGCTATGCACATAAAGACCGCGTGTGCACCCGAGGATTTCGGCCGGTTTTAGGTGGAGAACATCGGCCGTTAGCCAAACATGCTAAAAGTTGCTACATAATTTAAAACAAACCCCCCGATTATAAGGAATAAAACAATGACATCAATCAATACTGTCAACGGTAGTGGTGGATTCATTAATTCACTACGTCAATACCGTCAAGTGCGAACATATATGTAGTTGGCAAAAACAGTTCATTTATGTATTAGGCCTACTTCCTGTTTACTTTCATGAAGACATTTTGAAGACAAATGTGGACAAAAACTATCTCTGATCGGACATGATCAACCAGATACATTTATAAAAATGAAGTGAGGGGCCCTCTTATCATCATACATCATCACATTCCGGCCAATCACTTTTGGCGTCCTCACTTTTTAAGCCAATCAAATCATAGCTGTGACACACACACACACGCATGCACGCACGCACACACGCACAAACTAGAAATTACTCATTTGAGGGCACTGGTAAAATATCAACTCAGCTGCAGCTCTTAATCTATTCTTTGATCTTTACGAGAGCTCTGGTGTGCTGTTTGAGACGGGGATGCTTGTTATAGAATTGGATTGAGGTGGCTGAGAATTGAACCGTTGGAATTGAGAAGCAGGGCATGAAACCACTTGCGGGAGGCACCCAATGATGGGCCTTGTGCCTTTTTGCCATAGCACACTGAGGCCCCTTTTCCACCAAAATAACTGGTTCTAGAACTGGTTCCGTCCTATATTCTTGGAACCTTTTAGGATTCTTAAGATACATACATACGGAGTACATTTCAACATGGCATCACCTACTGTACAAAAAGGGGGGGATTGCTGAGCTAAGGAGAACCCTGCCAAGGTCTGGGCAAAGAGACTGGGACCGGCTACCAGGCAGGCCTCCAGCCAATGTTCACCCCCCCCCCCCCCGTCTGTCTGGCAGAGAGCAGGGCTATCTGGCTTAGATCATCTCTCTCGCTCTCTCTCTCTGTATTTCTCTTCATCCTCTTCGTTCTAATCTCCTCCTGGGGAGAGAACTATTGGCCACACAGCCACGCCACCTCACGCAGCGAAAGAGAGACATACACAGACATACGAAGAGACGGACAGATGGGTAAATAGCCAATGAGGGAGGAAAGAGGGACAGAGAAAACGAGGTGCACGACAGAGAGGAACGTTAAGAGAGAAAGACAGGAGAAGAGAGAGGGGAAAGATAGTGAGTGAGAGAGAGAGAACGACCTGTCAGCTTGCCTGCTTCGCTTGGGGCAGATGAGGGGATTTGGGCTTTTGGAGGATTGCTGGGGATTTGAAGACTTCCCCTGGACCGTCTCCCTCTCCCAGATCTCTCAATCACATTGAAACTGACAGATCTCACCTGACAAGCAAATCACAGCCGGAAGATGTGCTCGAGTAAATGCATAAAAGAGAAAGGTGATAGCGTTGTATATGTGGTCATATTCGCCTCAAGGGTTCTAACAAACGGACAGTGCGTGTAGGATAAATCTATACACAGTGGACATAAATTATATGTCCACTGTGTATACAATTATCCTATACACAGTCACGCACTGTAGCATTATATGATATAACGCCACACCAGTGTGCCAAATTAAGGTTTTGTTGAGAGAGGCATCATACGATAACCATCAACTTCAAACTCTAAACCTTGTTTGAAGTCTTAATTGACACACATGATCATCATTTATTTCGGGTCTCTGCTTGGTATAATTTTGCCCCTAACTGCTTTCATTCCGTCTCTTACCACACATCAGGTTATAATAATTGCCTCTCATACAAAAGATGATGATAGCATATTCAAAAAGCAGAATTACAATTTGGATGATTGCCATTAGAAGGGGTTTGTGTGGGCTCTGGAATGGGAACAAATGTCCATTAGCATTTACTGTATTGTTCTTAGTTCAGAAATGTTATGAATCTCACTGAGCTTTATATTAGGGAATATTATAATAGGCAACATGCTATGAGATCTGAGGACATACTGTAGGTTGAATAGATATTCAATGCTCACACGCATGCGCACACGCACGCGCACACGCACACGCACACACACACAGTGAAAGCGAAGTTATAGACAAACTGAGAAATTAGATATATCTGTATAACATCTTGCGCCACCCCTTAACCCTTATCCCTAAACTAATTTGCCATTTTTTACTATTTAAAAAAAAAAACTTTTAAAATAGTTAAAATGGCCAATCTACAAACTCACAATGTCTCGATGTAGATCGGCTAGTTGAACCATTTTAAAATGTTTTTCAAAATAATAAAAAATGGCAAATACGTTTAGGGATAAGGGATACGGGTGGCACAAGATGGAGACCATAGTCTCCAGCCTTTGGCTGTCCGGCCTGGCGGAGACTATACTAGCTGAATCCAAGACTGCATTCTGTGCTTGTTCACTGGTGCAGTAGGCAGGCTATATAGATGGCAGTGGCACTAATCATAAAAACAGTGTCTGTCAGAGTACTGCCAGACTCAAAGGATTTATAGACCTACCGCAATTTGTGCTGGAAAAAGCCATGCAGCAATCAGTGGTGCATGCAATCAAAACTGACAATAGCCCCAAAGTGTGTTACATTGTTGAAGGTGCTCTGTATGCAACTGCCACTATACACACCATGACAATTAGACTGAAATGAAAACATCTGTCACAACTACAACAGACAAGTTTTATATTTACGATGTTATACCATTCTAACGAAGCCCTTCTCCCTGTACCCAGCATTTTATACCATTCTAACTAAGCCCTTCTCCCTGTACCCAGCATTTTATACCATTCTAACGAAGCCCTTCTCCCTGTACCCAGCATTTTATACCATTCTAACGAAGCCCTTCTCCCTGTACCCAGCATTTTATACCATTCTAACTAAGCCCTTCTCCCTGTACCCAGCATTTTATACCATTCTAACTAAGCCCTTCTCCCTGTACCCAGCATTTTATACCATTCTAACTAAGCCCTTCTCCCTGTACCCAGCATTTTATACCATTCTAACTAAGCCCTTCTCCCTGTACCCAGCATTTTATACCATTCTAACTAAGCCCTTCTCCCTGTACCCAGCATTTTATACCATTCTAACTAAGCCCTTCTCCCTGTACCCAGCATTTTATACCATAAGCCCTTCTCCCTGTACCCAGCGCACAAGTATGCCCTCTTATATTTGTCCGTGATGCTAGATCTGCTAGATTTGCATCTCAGTGCGGCGGCTAATGTTTGTATTTAATATATGGCTCACGTACATGCAGTTGCATCGGTAGGTACTTGTGTTTATGTCAATATTTATGACCCATAGTTCGGACATGGAAGGGATTTGTTTACCTTGAGTCGTCTTATGCCTAGCCTATCTGATAACTCAATTGCTTTCTTTGAGCTAGTATAGCGTTAGCTTGTCTCAACAACATTGTGAGTAGCAGTGGGGAATGGTGCGAGACGGCCGTGGCATACTGGACATCATTCACTAACCATGTTAAGGCCCAGAAAGAAGCCTGCATCAAAGGGAGGCAAACGGTTATAACAGGAGGAGAGGTACATTCATTGTTCACCATGCAGATGAGACGGGTGACACCTGGGTGTATCCTTCATCGCAAGGAGGGGGTTTTTCTTACCCGTTCCAGAAAGTTCTAATGCACATTTCTCTGAATCAGACATATACTGGCACACAGTGCATCTATTATCTTTATAGAGACATATTAAGGCTAGTTCACCAACAACACAATGTGAAATGAGCTACTATACCTGTATTGTGCTGGATAATCTGTCACAGTGGGAAGAATCATTTATGGGAGTGGGCGAGCCTATTTTAAAGTGTATATCAGACATCTTTCAGACGACTGTCTGAAAGATGTCTGATATACACTTTAAAATAGGCTCGCCCACTCCCATAAACGATACTCATGATGAATGATGAAAATAGCCCATGTACAAGCTCACAACGCATCACACATACCAGTATTTAACACTTTTTTCAGTAAGTTATGTTAACCGACACAGCCTGAAACCTAAATTTGGCTAATGTGTCATTGTGTCTTTGGGCTCAGACCACTCCCTCCACACAGGCACAAACTCTCGCCGGCTGTCAGATATGGCTATACAAACTTCACATGTGCCATTACATTTCAGGTCATGTTAACTTGTGTATAGCTCCACTGCCATTAGTCATTTGTTGTCAACACTGTAGTCTTGTAAAACACCCAACAAGTCTGTGGAAATGCTGGTTGACTCAACATCCTCCAACAACATCCTCCTGCCTCCCCGATCTGGAAATCATCGGCCAAGCTGTGCTTGTGGTGGTCATTCAAATCACCACCACACCACAACACCAGGCCATACGTCAGTGCTTTTCAACCCTTTTCATATCAACTCGGTCCGTTATTTATTCGCATTTGAGCCATGGACCACCATTTGATGAGATTTAGCCTTGTAGACACAACACTAAATAATTGTATTATCGTTGGATAAGATCTTGTCCACAATTCCATGCTGTACTGATGTTGTTACCATGAGAGATAACATGCAAACGTCGATCCAAAAAAAAAACAATTATTCTACATTCTCTAATTGTGTAGACTTCTTGTAAATCCTTAACAATTTAGCTATTGAGAACGTAAAATGAAACCAAATCGATCCGTTTAAGGGTTTGATTTTACGCTCTCAAGAGTTAAATATCTAAGACCGCCTGGAACCCCCTGAAGGACCACTGGTGGTCCCCGGACAACTGGTTGAGAACCACTACCATAAATGATTCACTCGACTCTAGCTAACCACATATGCTGATTGTGGAGAAATTCAATGTCTCAAATGAATCTTATATAGTTGGCTTTGTGACAATCACAATATCACACTTCATAATGTAGTGATGATATAATAAATGCTATAAGTTAAATGAAAAGAACCTTGACCTTTTACATCTAGTTGATTTCATAAATCTACACGGTGAATCAAACTCGAAAATCCTTAATGAGCTTGGTGATTATCACCTTATTCTACTGTACCTTTACAGAAACCTGCTTTGATTTGCACCTTAAATCAATTCAGCATTTATAGACAGGTTGCATGGTGGTGTGACATCCTGTGCATCGAACAGATGCTCAACACAAGCATTTCTCTGGAGTGTAGGTGTGTGATAAAATTTAAACACTGTATTGATATTCTAACGTTTATTTGAGTCTTGCATGCCACAACTACTGTGTTTGTAATGTTGGTGATGAACGAGCATCTAATAATAATAATAATGATAATCCTACATTGACAGACAGTAGGACATCCTAGTGTTTCTCTCAGTATAAATTGCTTTGGACAAGAACCATGAGTTTGATGCTAAACGTCACATAAACGAGGCCGTCTAGCGTTGTACTGAGCACACCGGCAGAATGACAATGAGCTAATCAATGAAAGTGACAGATTAATGAATGGGATCTATAGACAGCCAAGCACGACAATGGCGACTCCATTAGGCACAGGATATTTTTGAAAATACAGTTGTTTTACGTAGTGTCCATCCATCCATCCATCTTCAACCGCTTATCTGAAGTTGGGTCACAGGGGCAACAGTTCTAGCAGAGAGCTCCACTGGACGTGTTGCGTCTCCGTCGCGTGCGTCAAAAAACGAACCGGAGCAATTTTAATGCAGTCACGCAACGCAACGCAACGCAACGCAGGCAGTGGAGCCACCCTTAATTGATTAAAAAGGGAACATTCCCTGACGGTGACGGTGACGGAGACGCGACGCTGACGCGCCTGGTGGAGCCCCGGTGTGAGGGATCTTCTCAAGGCGTCCCAAGGCCAGTTTGGAGATATACAGTAATCCCCCATCTGGTCCTTGGTCTGCCCCGGGGTCTCCTCCCAGTGGGGCATGCAGCGAGGACCTCCCTATAGGGAGACGTTCGGGAGGATATCCTTACTAGATGGCCGAACCACCTAAGCTGGCTCCCAAGCGAAGGAGCAGCGGCTCTACTCTGAGGTAGTGTGATATTCATCCATTGTTGGTTCCCCCATACGAGTACATTTTACTTTCATGGGAACGTTAAAACCAAACAAAAAGCACTGCAGTCATATGCAACAAATCGATTCCAAACCCATTTCAAACCGGTGCGTATTGTTGCATAAGAATTTAATTTCATACTGTTGTAACTGCATGTTGAGCTGCTTCTCACATTAGCCCCACGGTGCGGGGCTTTGTGACTTTGTTGTTCTGCAGCTCTCCTGAGTTCATGTTTGAAGAGGATCAACTGCCGCTGGAGACTTCCAAGGGCTGCCAATGTCACTGGCCCGCTAATCCCGTCGTAATACAGGACCCGGACAGCAGCCACAACCACACTGTAGCGTACCGTACCGTACCGGCCCCTAGGCTGCACAGAGCCACGTCGTCAGCATCATAGCTTGTGCTTATAAGTTTAAAGCTCACACCCCATTCACACATTAAAGTGTGGCGCTTAAAGGAGTAGTTCAAGCAACAAAGAACAAGACTTATTTTCTATGAATTACACACGACACAATGACAAAAACCAAAAAAATATATAATCTCCATGAATTCAAGGCTTCATGGGGTGTGTAATTGATCTATAAGTTGAGCTCACATCATGTCAGGGTCGCAATTTGAGCTTGTAGATCAGCTACTTTTGCAATATTTTGGAACATTAAGCATATGCACTTAGTCATAGCACACTTTAACCTAAGTACCTCAATTAGACAAAAAAAAACCTTTGGAAGCAATAGCTCTGTTTGTATCTGCATGGTGAATGGGAAAGAATATAATATGTCCTTAAAATTCTTCTTGCATGCTTTGGTGTTTTGAACTCAAGGTTTCGGGACACAGTGTGTGATTTTACTCGCTCGACTCATTGGAGAATTGGCTGGATTTATTCATCATGACCTCTTCTGACTCAGATTCCCAAAACAGTGTCTGTAGGTGTGTGTGTGTGTGTGTGTGTGTGTGTGTGTGTGTGTGTGTGTGTGTGTGTGTGTGTGTGTGTGTGTGTGTGTGTGCAGCCACCTGCACAGATGATTGCCCGTTTGTTCTGTGCTCTGTTACTCCTGATGACATATTGATTGCTAGACGGAAAGCCTAACAAAAAAACAAACACCAACAGCAGACAAACCTTCTTTCTGGAAAATCTCCAAGTCTATAAGCTCTAGTAATTACGGCACACAGTGAACAAAGAGGATTGTCTTAGGTTTAATTAAATTACAGGGTCAAACCGGAAGACACACTTGCATGGAGACATGGAACAAAGCCTTTTTTTTGGTCCACTCAATGCCACTTGATACGCAAGTTCCTCGTCTTTTGAGGTATATTGCCGGCTTTCTCATTCTCATCAAGCTTTTCATCTGGGCTGCCGGTCCTCGCATCAATAAACCAATATCATCTTGGCCACTGAGAACAAGATAGATTTTCGTCTTTTTTTTTCACTTGGGCATAGCTGTTGTGAATCAAGAGTCCAGGGATTCATTGGGTGCTAAGATTTCCGATGCGGGGCCATGCACGTGTACAGTATGTACAGTATGTATGTGTGAGCCAACGTTATAATGACTGTCTATGGATATTCTCATAAATGTGAAATATGACTATGTCCTTTGTCGTGGCCAAAGAAATTATAAATGTGTCAACCAGAGAGGCTTAACTATGAATTTTAATTGAGACCTTTACCCGTCATGAAAGAGTATTAGGATGTACATTATCTCTGGTAGGAGTGTCATATTTCACATTATACTGCTGTCACCACCCAATTATATAGATTTTGTTACACACCGGATAACAAAAATAATCAATTCTTATAGCGCTTGGATGTCTACGGGCAAGCTGTAGGCTAATGTAATTTCCCCTTGTTGATATAGTATTACACAAGCAGGATTTTTAACTGGCTCATAGGCTTAGTCGTTCAATAATCCATAGATATCGTTGTCGACATATTTAAATTTGTTATAATTTTTTTATGCCTTAATTGTTGATAGGACAGTAGGCAGACAGGAAATGGGGAGAGAGAGATGAGGAGTGACATGCAGCAAAGCCCGTCGGGATCGGGACGCGAACTCAGGCTACATTGTAGCCTAGATGCCCGCACTGCTGTGCAAGCAGTCCGGGCCATTTTTTCAAATTTTTCAACATTTCCGAGGTGAAAGTGATTTGTTTTTCAAATCGTGAACCAATGAAAAGCATAATAAAGAGCTTGTAACTAAATAATATTAAACTACATTGATTCCATCTATTTCCAAAGGTACGTACATGGTTTCCACTTTCCAGCCAACAGAAACAATACAATATTATACAGACACTTTTTATGTGTGACCAGCAAAATAAAATTGGCAGCGGACTGACCTCATGCTTCCTTCTATGCATGAGGAGTCCAAGCTGCTTTTTTCACCTGACAGGGGGGAGTTTCCCCAGCCGGATGTAGCGTGTGGAAGGAACACGTTATTCCGACCGGTTCCAATCCCCTCCATCAGGCGCCCCGGCTGGCCAGGGGGAGGTAGTTTAGAGACCAGGATTACGGCATGTTTTTGTGAGGGTACCTACCCTAGGGGACACGGGGAGAACATGCAAACTCCCACCCAGAAAAGGCCTTTTGCCAACCCCACCTCGGGTATGGGCACTGATGACGCGGAGGAGGGGCGCCCAGTGCCCACAGCGTCCCCAGCGGGAATCGAACCCAGGACCTTCTAGCCCCAGGACCTTCTAGCTGTCACTTGCTAGAAGGTCAATTTATACGTAGGATATTCAAAAATAGCCAATCTGCAAGGTTGGGTGTGACATGACCTTTAACTATTGGTACACGACGCCATTGTGCGACCAAGTATATATTTAGGGTTGAAGTGCTCCTCGATTATATGCTTATAAGACCACATGGAATTCAGGAATAGAATTGGCATAAGAATGACTAAATTGGGAGAAAATGGGGATGAGGATTTTTCCAATATCAACATCCGCTATTTGGCCTACAGTTTAATAGATTGAGTGCATCCAATACAGTGCATGTCTACTAGTTAGAGGTTGAGAGAATATTGAATCTTTACCGCACTCGGTTTCATCGAGTTGTTTTTTTGTTTTTATTACAAAAAGAAAATCACATTTTCATCAATGACGAAGCAAAGTAAGGTAACTTTAATTAATCCTTTACGCTGGGTATTCTTATCATCATGCTTAGGTTTAGGTACACTGCAATACTCTCATTTGTATTTAACCCACACATCAATGAACAAAAATGATGTGCATGTGATTGGGCCTACCGGGCATAAATTATTTTCATTTATCATTGCCATTGATCGGGGACTTGGTGCCTGTCTTTTAACATTTATGAATACTTTTGAGAAGTTTTGAATGCTTTAAACTTATATGGACCTCATACAGGTAGGTTCACTACTTCACTCGGCACCCACTGCTATTTTTCAGCAGTAGTGTGCAGCCCTAATTTACTATTTATTGTTCAGGTCAGCTTAGATGACAAATCTACAGTATGCCGTCATGTTAACTATCTATAAAACTAACTAAACTTTACGTGATATGTATGTGGCCTTGGCAATTAGTGACCATCTCATTAAAATAGATAATGAACTGTCTTCAGCAGAACTAGAAGGTTAAAAAGTAACATATCCAACATAATATCTCCTAATTGCAAATGACAGTGGACACAAAGGTTCATTTCACTGAATTAGCACAGCTGTCACAAAAGGATGGGAAGACAGCTGGCAAAAAGTAGTGCGGTAAGTGTCAGTCTTAAATAGACACATCAAATAGGCTATTGCACAGGTGCTATAGCAACAACTGATTGAAGAAGAAGAGAACATAACTCTGATGAAGGCTGCATAGCCGAAACGCGTAAGCGTTCCTTTTTGGTGTGTGCCAATAAAGAAATGGAAATGTGAGTACTTTGTCCACCGCTTGTTTAATTTTTGGATGTGCTACCTTTTTGGAATTATTTTAATTCCTGTTTTTTGATGTATACTGGATTTGGGTCTGGCACTCCACTGAAAACCATTGCTGATGCGCAACCTCTTTTTCTCATTAAGAGAACATAACCGTTCACTGCTTTTGTATTCCCAAATGTGGTTCATTTCTTTGTTGCATTATTCTATACCATCAAAATACATATTTGAAAAGGTTATTTATGCTTTGACATAATAATAGTAAGGACTAAACTTGACTTGATATTCATATTTTTTGAGTACTCCCTTACGGAGCTATGTGTGTGGGTGGGTGGGTGGCTGGGTATGAGCACGAAAACAGCATGGTTGTTTTTCACCACCTGTGCGCAACCTAACACACACACAAACACACACGCACGTATTAACTGTATATATGATGCTTTTGGGTGTGCCAGTATAGTACAGTGACAGTACAGTACAGTAGAGAGACCATCACACGGTAACTCGGTCATTTCTCAACCGTTTCGGACGCGGGGCGGCACGCCGGAAACCGGCCCGGCACCCTGGGCGCGTTCCTGTGGGTCTGGAACTCCCCCCCCCCATTATTTTGATATTAAGCTATTTGATATTTTGGGTCATTTCTTTATGGTGTCAGTGTGTAACATTGTGGGTCCATTTGAAACAGATTTACATGATTATATTGCTTTTACAGCATTGCATGGACCGATAGTTCTGTGATCGGCCGTTGTGCTTTGGGGAGTCTGCGATCATGTATTCACACTTGCCCCTTTTACAGGGGCGCTACAACGCCACCAATCAACTCCCACAAACAGCCACATCCAATGCATTCAACCGTCTGTCTCGCTCTCGACTCCCCACACCGGCAGAAAAGGAGCAGGGACACGCTGAATCTCAATCCGTCTGTCTCACAAAGACAAGACATGACAGCCGACATAGAGAAAGGAAGCCATATATTTCTAGCTTCTGTCAGTGGTGGAAAAAGTACTCAATTGTTTTACTTAAGTAAAAGTATCAATACTGCAGTAAAACAAGTCAGGAATTCAAAAAGTACTTGAGTAGAAGTACAAAAGTATTGGCATCAAAATGTAAGTACCAAGTACTCATTATGCAGAATGTCCCATTTCAAGTTTTCAAATTTATAAAAAATCTTTTGAAAATAGCTGATCTACAAGCTGACAATGCGACACATTGGGAGCTTGTAGGTCGGCTATTTTCAATTGGCCGAAATGTATATAGGGCTGAAGTGGTTAATGTATGTTTTGTAATAATAATCAAAACCTGAGTATCTGGAGTAATCTGTAGTAAAAGTGCAATATTTGCCTCTGAGATGTAGTGGAGTAGAAGTCGTGGAAATTGGTAATACTCAAGTAAAGTACAAATACCTCAAACTTGTACTTAAGTACTTGGTTACTTTCCAACACTGCTTATTTCTGGTTACTTTCCACCACTGCTTATTTCTAGCTTCTGTCAATGAGCTGACATCACCACACAGCTTAGTCACACTGTGTGCGTGCGTGCGTGCGTGCGTGCGTGCGTGCGTGCGTGCGTGCTTACATGTCAGATGTTGAAAACGCAAACTCGTTCCAACATCCCATACAAAACGGCAGGTGTACAAAAATCAGCTGGTTAAGCAGCGATAATGAGGCTCGTTCCTGGCATTTACTTTGACGCTCTATAAATACCTAGAGCTCAAGGTGGCGTGGACAGGTGAGGGCCTGGCTGACTGGCAGGTGAAATGATGTTCAATCAAGATGTGTCCGCTCCCTGCGGAAGCTTAATAAATAATGGGCGGCACTAATGCAGCACTCTGAATGAAATGAGCAGTCGGGGTCAATGTGTGATTGATGTCGCAATTATATAGTTATTGTGTCTGCCGAAGAAAAAAAGGCATTAAACTTAAACGTGGTCAATCATGAGCTCCATCCATGATATATCAATAGACCTTTGACAGCCACATATTGCTGTCGTAGTCCGACAGCAAAAAGCTGCCTCTCACATCTCTGCTTACACCACGTCAATATGAGACGTGTTGTGAGCTTGTAGTTTGCCTGTTTTTGAAAATGTTTCAATAAGGCTACCAAACATCAGTAATTCAACACCGGACTCAAACAGCTGGCATCAGACAGACATGCTCCATGGCACATATACGACGAGGTATAATTCAACTACATCAAGTCTTCTTAGGCTGTCTTTGTGTCCTAAGAGCAGGCCTGTCTCGGTGAGCTGCATCCCTCGTTAGATGAAATTGGTCAAAATTACATTCATCTCTCATCCGCCCCTCTCTCACACACACCTCTTCACCTACAGTAATGCCTAGACTCACTGTATGTCCGTGTTATGTCATGTCATGGTGTCAGAACTTAGAAGCCTTCGAAACTCTTTAAAAGGTTGTCAGTACCTGAACAGGTTCACTGGTTCGCTGCAGTGTATGTACTGTGCACAACCATCCAATGAAGTTAAAGCCAGCAATGGAAAATCAACTCACTTTCATGTTGCGCCTGGCATCAGCGCGGGAGGTGCATTTGGAGTAGGATTCACTTTGACAATTACCTACTTATGCTGCCAAAATGATTGTTGTTGGAGAGCGTTTGACAGTTGGATTGCTTTATGACCATTTTACCCGTACCTGTAATTTAGTTTTATTTGTTGGCCAGCTTCTGTCTACAGCTGAGAAAAAAACGCATCAGTAACATACTGCAGGTGTTTATTTTATTTTATCTTATTTAATTACTCTTTATTGTGCCAAACAAGTGTGGGGTATGAAAGTGTTCCATTGAATCTGAATCCAGTATAAAATCTGCCGATTCAATCCAAAACAGACTGAATCCCTTATCAGAGTAAAAGCGGTCTTTCCGGTAAGGGGGGTGGGGGTTCTACTCTGTGTTTGTAACATACTGCAATAGCTTTTGGCTGGACGCTCAGGTGGCGCAGGGGTAAGGCACATGCCCACCACCTCGGAGCCTGCATCGTCAAGCATACGAACATATTTCCCAGGGAAATTTGAGGGAAGGAAGCAGGGCAGGGAGGATGACCTTTTTCACTGCACATACGGGCTGAGGCAGTGCCTCTCAGCAGGGGGATGTTGAGTATAGTAAAAAAAAAATCACACCCGTGTGAACTGAGTGGTGTAAGGTCTTATATAGCCTGATCAGCTGTGGTCTGACGTAATGAAATCAGCATCAACCAATCAGCATCAACCATGCTCATTTTTTGAGCACAGACAGACAGACACGTAAACTAACAAAGCCAGTCGTAGGAGTGGTTTACACCACTCTGGTGTAAGGTCTTATATAGCCTTATCAGCTGTGGTCTGAAGTAATGAAATCAGCATCAACCAATCAGCATCAACCATGCTCATTTTTTGAGCACAGACAGACAGACAGACACGTAAACTAACAAAGCCAGTCGTAGGAGTGGTTTACACCACTCAATAATAGAAGGCCATAAGGAATACATTGTGACTGTTGTGGAATAAAATATTTTTACATCAATCATGCAACCATTCTCTTAAAAAAAATATTTACAGTCGTCCAACCATTCTCTTAACACAATACAGCAGTGATTTGTTATTGACACATAGTTGACATATACAGCTCGCAGCCACTTATGCTTATGCAGCCAGCAAGTTTACAATCAAAGAGTTTTTGTGTAAATTTACACAAAATAACTTTCAGATCACAATCTAGCGACTCCAATTCAGCCTCATTACTTCCTCATCTGCGTCTAATTTCCCTAATGCCACATCTAATTGATAATTAGGATGTTCCTTAAGTGGCTGTCATTTTGGAATCCATCCACTTTGGCCCCCGAACCCTCTTTCATTTCCCCTCGGCGACGCTCATGCATCATCAAGCCAATTCTCGGCAACTCGGCCCTTCAAGAGTGGAGGAGGAGGTCAAGGTTTTCAATCACAGCAGAGCGTTGTGTAAGCTTGGCTGCATCTTTCCGCCCCAGGGAGCTCCGTCAGGATGTTTCTATATGCTACACCTCAGCGGGCCGAGAATGAAATTATTTTGGGCTGAAGCCATTAGGGGCACCATTTCCCTAGCACCCCTCTGCCACTCATCCCCTCCTCTCGTTTCTGTGTGTTATTTTGCCTCTCGCCTGTCTTTGGTTTAATATATTACCGAGATTGGCTGGGTAGCATTTGCCTGGGGGGGTGGGGGGAGATCCATCACGCCTCTGCTTTTGATATCCCCCTACCCCCCCAAAAAAGAGCAGTCCGGGCACTTAGGCTCAATGTAGCCTCGGTACCCTGGCTTTTGTAGCTCAATGTAGCCTGACGGTGCGGCACAGGTAACGAAGTTCGAGTCCCAAGCCCGACGGCCTTTACTGCGTGTAATTCCCCATGTCTCTCTTCACTAATACTATAATCCAATAAAGGCAAAATATCTGCAAAAAAAAAGAAGAATCTAATTTCCTATGATGTGTTGATGATATGATGACGCTCAGCAAAATACAAGCACATTATCGGCGATGAAGCCAGTGGATCTGACATAATTATGACCCGTGTGTGCCGAGAAAACGGTGGGATTGAGAAACACGCAGCAAACGTTTTGGGGTTGCTCTGTAAATAAGGCTGAGCAAGAACAACCACACTAACTGGTACACTAACAACCACACCAACTAGTACACTAACAACCATTAACCACACTAACTGGTACACTAACAACCACACCAACTAGTACACTAACAACCAGTAACCACACTAACTGGTACACTAACAACCACACCAACTAGTACACTAACAACCATTAACCACACTAACTGGTACACTAACAACCACACCAACTAGTACACTAACAACCAGTAACCACACTAACTGGTACACTAACAACCACACCAACTAGTACACTAACAACCATTAACCACACTAACTGGTACACTAACAACCACACCAACTAGTACACTAACAACCAGTAACCACACTAACTGGTACACTAACAACCACACCAACTAGTACACTAACAACCATTAACCACACTAACTGGTACACTAACAACCACACCAACTAGTACACTAACAACCATTAACCACACTAACTGGTACACTAACAACCACACCAACTAGTACACTAACAACCATTAACCACACTAACTGGTATACTAACAACCACACCAATTAGTACACTAACAACCACACCAACTAGTACACTAACAACCACACCAACTAGTACACTAACAACCACACTAACTGGTACACTAACAACCACACCAACTAGTACACTAACAACCACACCAACTAGTACACTAACAACCACACCAACTAGTACACTAACAACCACACCAACTAGTACACTAACAACCACACCAACTAGTACACTAACAACCACACTAACTGGTACACTAACAACCACACCAACTAGTACACTAACAACCACACCAACTAGTACACTAACAACCACACCAACTAGTACACTAACAACCATTAACCACACTAACTGGTACACTAACAACCATTAACCACACTAACTGGTACACTAACAACCATTAACCACACTAACTGGTACACTAACAACCACACCAACTAGTACACTAACAACCATTAACCACACTAACTGGTACACTAACAACCACACCAACTAGTACACTAACAACCACACCAACTAGTACACTAACAACCACACCAACTGGTACACTAACAACCACACTAACTGGTACACTAACAACCACACCAACTAGTACACTAACAACCACACCAACTAGTACACTAACAACCACACCAACTAGTACACTAACAACCACACCAACTAGTACACTAACAACCACACCAACTAGTACACTAACAACCACACCAACTAGTACACTAACAACCACACTAACTGGTACACTAACAACCACACCAACTAGTACACTAACAACCACACCAACTAGTACACTAACAACCACACCAACTAGTACACTAACAACCAGTAACCACACTAACTGGTACACTAACAACCACACCAACTAGTACACTAACAACCATTAACCACACTAACTGGTACACTAACAACCACACCAACTAGTACACTAACAACCAGTAACCACACTAACTGGTACACTAACAACCACACCAACTAGTACACTAACAACCATTAACCACACTAACTGGTACACTAACAACCACACCAACTAGTACACTAACAACCATTAACCACACTAACTGTTACACTAACAACCACACCAACTAGTACACTAACAACCATTAACCACACTAACTGGTACACTAACAACCACACCAATTAGTACACTAACAACCACACCAACTAGTACACTAACAACCACACCAACTAGTACACTAACAACCACACTAACTGGTACACTAACAACCACACCAACTAGTACACTAACAACCACACCAACTAGTACACTAACAACCACACCAACTAGTACACTAACAACCACACCAACTAGTACACTAACAACCACACCAACTAGTACACTAACAACCACACTAACTGGTACACTAACAACCACACCAACTAGTACACTAACAACCACACCAACTAGTACACTAACAACCACACCAACTAGTACACTAACAACCATTAACCACACTAACTGGTACACTAACAACCATTAACCACACTAACTGGTACACTAACAACCATTAACCACACTAACTGGTACACTAACAACCACACCAACTAGTACACTAACAACCATTAACCACACTAACTGGTACACTAACAACCACACCAACTAGTACACTAACAACCACACCAACTAGTACACTAACAACCATTAACCACACTAACTGGTACACTAACAACCACACCAACTAGTACACTAACAACCACACCAACTAGTACACTAACAACCACACCAACTAGTACACTAACAACCATTAACCACACTAACTGGTACACTAACAACCACACCAACTAGTACACTAACAACCATTAACCACACTAACTGGTACACTAACAACCACACCAACTAGTACACTAACAACCACACCAACTAGTACACTAACAACCATTAACCACACTAACTGGTACACTAACAACCACACCAACTAGTACACTAACAACCACACCAACTAGTACACTAACAACCATTAACCACACTAACTGGTACACTAACAACCACACCAACTAGTACACTAACAACCATTAACCACACTAACTGGTACACTAACAACCACACTAACTGGTACACTAACAACCACACCAACTAGTACACTAACAACCATTAACCACACTAACTGGTACACTAACAACCACACCAACTAGTACACTAACAACCACACCAACTAGTACACTAACAACCACACTAACTGGTACACTAACAACCACACCAACTGGTACACTAACAACCACACCAACTAGTACACTAACAACCACACCAACTAGTACACTAACAACCACACCAACTAGTACACTAACAACCACACCAACTAGTACACTAACAACCACACCAACTGGTACACTAACAACCACACCAACTGGTACACTAACAACCACACCAACTAGTACACTAACAACCACACCAACTAGTACACTAACAACCACACCAACTGGTACACTAACAACCACACCAACTAGTACACTAACAACCATTAACCACACTAACTGGTACACTAACAACCACACCAACTAGTACACTAACAACCACACCAACTAGTACACTAACAACCACACCAACTAGTACACTAACAACCACACCAACTAGTACACTAACAACCATTAACCACACTAACTGGTACACTAACAACCACACCAACTAGTACACTAACAACCATTAACCACACTAACTGGTACACTAACAACCACACCAACTAGTACACTAACAACCATTAACCACACTAACTGGTACACTAACAACCACACCAACTAGTACACTAACAACCACACCAACTAGTACACTAACAACCATTAACCACACTAACTGGTACACTAACAACCACACCAACTAGTACACTAACAACCATTAACTAGTGCAGTTCTGGAGAACCGCTCATGCGTTCTATTCATATACAACACTGCCCTGGATCCTCACTCAGAATTACACCCGACAAGTATGAAGCTGTTCGGAAGATAAACTGGATCTCTGAATGGGTATGTCTTTACGGCTCAGCCAGTTGGTGAAATGACGTGTCTCACACGTCACGTGTCTCTCCTATCTCCCTGTCCTTGGTTCTGGCCTGTCTCTCTACACTGTCAATGACCTATCTGAAATAAAGAACAAAATGCCAAAAATAAATCTTGGGGTCTGTGGGAGCAAGACAAAGACAAGAATAGAAAGGAAATCTATAATGAAAACAGATGTAGTGCAAGTAATGATACAAGCAAGGTGCTGTAATAAAACCATTGCAAGGTCCACAGGATGATTCACACTCATGGCCATTAGTATTCGATTGATTGATTGATTGATTGATTGATTGATTGTTCAGAAAGTGCATGCTTTAAAATGACTGAAGTATTCAAAAGTACAAATTACAAAGTGCAAATAATTAAAATACATGTCATAATAGCCAATCCTCAAACCACCATAACGAGTTGTGAGCTTTAAGAGCTGCTATTTTCGCTATATTTAAAATACGGCTTAAGTGATAAATTCACAATGTATACTTCTTAACATTCCTAAAAATGTAGTGGAGTGAAAGTGTTCAGAAATGCAGATACACAAGTATCCAGAAATACTCAAGCGAAGTACAGATACTCAAAACATATATTAACCCATTTTTGGCGGGAACCCCTTTTGGTGTTTTAAACATTATGTTATAATTTAGCTATTGAAAAATAGCAGATCTACAAGCTCATAGCGCGCCACCGAGTGGCGCGCTATGAGCTTGTAGGTCTGCTATTTTTGAAAAACCGTAAAAATGCGGCACAAATCTTTGAATAGGTATATATTCTTTCAGAGCGAACGTTTTTTTTATTTCAACGTCAATCCTAAATGGGTTAAATACAGTGAGTAGTCAAGTAAATGTACTTGTGCCCACTCTCTCCACCATGCAGGCTCAAAGTGGAGCCCAGCTAGCAGAACAGCACACTGTCAGCACAGCAGCACAGAAAAGAACAAAAGTAAGAAGAAGAAACATTACTGTCATTAGTCCTCATTATATTACCACAGACGGCCTTGTTAAAATGTGATTTACTAATTTCTCTCAATACTCATTTCCACCCGTCTGTCAGGCATGGATTAACATGGTGTCATTTATTGGGGGTGCGGCATAAAACAAGCACAACGCGCTGATTAGTTATACTACAGAGAGAGAGCGAGAGAGAGAGCGAGAGAGAGAGATAGAGAGAGAGCGAGAGAGAGAGAGAGAGAATGGAGGTCGGTATAGGATGGATCCCGGGGCAAGGCAACGTCTCCTCATCGATCACATATTTGTGGCAGCCATATCTGATTGAGATGTCAATAACAGACACGGTGAAACCCTATGAGAGTATGCAGGGAATTGTGAGCACATCAATTTAAGGTTTGCATTGTCCTGTCTTCCACTGACTTGCTGTATAATAATTTGCCAGCCAAACTGTGGTATGGTGACTCAATAGTGCCTGGAATGCTAATGAAAAGGGCATGAAACGCAAAAGGATTGACTACAGCTCCTTTGAATGATGTTTACTATACACACAGAATCCAAATAGTTCCACCATTACTCGCAATCCTGTGGCAACCATTATATATGTCAATACAACTTTAAAAGGTGGAAAAGAAAAGCTATTCTCTGATCAATCATTGTATTAATTAAACATATTATATTTTTTAACACTCAAGTCCCCTTTCAAAAATAGCCTACCTACAAGTTTACAATGCTTAACGACGCAACACGTGTTGAGCTTGTAGATCAGCTATTATCTTTTGACACCAGTAAACTCTACATACTAGAATATGATAGCTGCAAGCACAGACATACTGTAGTGTAGTAGAATACATAAAAACTATTCGATTAGTTCAATTGCTTTGTGTATACAATGCAAATTACATTAGCACTGCAATGGGAAATCCTGTTTAGGTTTAACGTCAAGCAAATGACCAGTCATTGTTAGTGAGTGATAATAGTCCATGTAAGTCCATTGCCGGACTGGAAACCAATTCATACCCCTAGCAGTCTCACACCCACTGAGGCGGCAGGCCACATACTCGGCTGCCATAGATGAGCACAAGAGCCATGACTACTGAAAAGGCCTACAATAGGAGTAAAACATGATTTGCATCTCGGGAACAATTAATACCGCCAAACGTTGTTGCACAAGTGTGACACAATGTGCTCTTTTTCATTCTCATCTTTTTTTAATAGCCATGTCTATTCTATGCGCTGATTTACACATTTTAATTATGCAGTGCATCTATTTAGGCTAACAGTCAACAACCCTCTTTTCCCGTGTACACAACACTCCAATCTGCATAACAATCACAGCAGCAAAATGCATAATAAGACATTAGTCTTGTCGGTCTCATGTTTTCCTCTCTTCCATTTACTTACAAGTTTGTAATAGTTAAGCTTTTGTCCCCTCCTTTTATAGTTTTCCTCAACTTGTGGAATTAGTTTTAATTAATTGTTTCTGCCTCCAACCAAACATACATAAAGAATGCCTTTTTTATCACTTGGCACTAATGTACTAATAGGATTCAACAGAGTCTGGATGAGTTTGTTTCATCTCAAATTTTGCTTAAATAATAAATAATTGGAGGGGATTCATCATAGAATAGTTGCATTAGAATTATTTTTTTGTTTAGTTGCCACTCTTTTAAATAGCATTCATATCGGTAGGTATACAGGATTTTGTCCTGATGACAATGGTGCAGAATAAGCTGACATCTTAGTTTGACACTGACAATACAAAAACAGGAGATGCATGTTGTGAAAACACAGTGCAAGATGTGATATCATGTAAACGATAAAGTACATGTCACTCTACAGTATATGCCACCTACTGTACATCCACAATGGATGGCTGTTGAAGCTTGTGCTGTCACAGGCAGTACAATAAATATTTAAACATATCGTAAAAATAGTGCATGTTACCCTAATGTGTCATGTTGTTGGTTGACATACCTGGTGGTTTGTCTTGGCAGCTGGTGATTATCTGCCACTCGTGGTCAGAAAATGGTCAATCATTATGAACAGGAATGACAGCGTAGGAGCTCTGAAAGGGATGAGTGTCATAGTGATGTACATTTAGTGATGTGGATCTTTATCTAGTACAGTACTTCTACAGTACGGTGTGCCATGACACAAGTCCTGTGTGTCTTAGGATTTTGTAACAAACACAAATTACTATTGCAATAATACACAACCTCACAAACAAGTTATGATTATTTACTATCAGTACTTTGTGCACACTCAATTCCCAATATACAGACTGAGAGGACTAAAAATAGATATATTTCAACCTGGGGTAGATCTTTTGGGTGTGTTGTTGGAAATCGAAAATGTAATTGATTTTTATTTTAATTTGAAAAGATTTTTTTTTTTTTGTAACTTTCATGACCTACAAGCTCAAAAGGTCAAATACTGGCTACTTCTGCTATGATTGAGGTGTGCCTTGATATTTGCACTTGCCCATTGGTGTGCCTTGGGCTCAAAAAGTTAGAAAGCGACTGATCATTCTGTATATCTTACTAACACACACTCAAAACAAATTGTTTTAACCCACTGCCATCACGAAAATAGCCTATCTTCAAGCTCACAAGCTTTTCACCTACAGTATAACGATATGCCCAGAATAAGTGGCTCACAGACAAACAGTTTTGTCTACATTTTCTGATGATTGTAGTACAGTTTGTATGTGAGCTTGTGTCTTCTCTCTCTCTCTCCTATGTTACAGGACGAGTATGCCATCTTTAAAAAAGCTTGCCTTGGATGACTGCCTAAAGAAGATGAGGCAGAACATCTGCAGCTCCAAATGGGTTGGCACCACAGCCACCCCAAAAGGACATTTCTGGTTCAACTGAAATCAAATGTTTAATGAGTACTGAGTAGTGATTTTTTTTAGCCAACTCAACTCAAACTTTATTTACAGATAGCTCATATTACAACGACCAATGGTCGACCAAAGTGCTGTACGGGTGAAAAACAGGAAGGGAAAACAAGACAGCAAAAGAAAAACGGTTAAATACTCGCAAACAAAATAGACGAAAATATAGAAGGAGCTAAAAGAATGACACGGTTGTACAAGTCGTACATGATAAACTGCCATATGTTGTGTGGAATGGTGTGGCTCTCGCAGAGATGTACAGTAGAGCTTAGGCATTTTAACCCATTTAGGCCTGGCGTCGAAATTAAAAAAAAATCTTCTAAATTCTCCAGTTTTCTGAAATAAATATTTTCACGATTTTAAAAAAATAGCAGACCTAGATCTGCTATTTTTCAATAGCTAAATTATAACAATGTTTAAAACACCAAAAAGGGTTCCCACCCAAAATGGGTTAAGTGCCAAATCTGATAAATGCACAGGAAATTGTATGGAATTAGAAATTAGGTCAAATGCCCGCCAAATATGACGCAAATCTGGTCCCCACACGTCTCATATTTGCCATTGACCATGATAGGTGAAATGACGTCAAATGTCCGCAACACAAACATGAAATGCCATTGACAATGAAGGGAAAATTTACGTCATCTTGTTCCCACACGTCACCTATTTGCCATCGACAATGAAAGGAGAAATTAGGTCAAATGTCCGCCAAATATGACGCAGATTTGTGGCAACAGATATTCTGATTGGCCAGTATGAGATGATACATGATGATGTACTATGATAAGAGCGCCCCTCACTTCCCACGGGTGGGATTTTTTCTTTTCTGGACCCCCAGTTTGATATGTTTTAGTCCCATTTTGTCTCTGGGGCCCAATCTACCTTGTAAACTCCTCACATGGTAATTCAACTCTGAGAGTGTACAGGGATCCTTACAGATCCATTTGGTTCCATTTTCTCTCAGTTACAGGCCCGTAAGGGTCCATTGTGGTTCCTATAACTATCAAAGTAAGCAGGGGACCCTCAACACACATTCCATAACTAACTGAGGTGTGGTAGTACAGCTAGCAGGTTATTGCCAACATGCATTCCAACATTAACTCTAGTTTAATATTAAACACAATATTTGCTAAAGGAAGAATTGGATGAATTGGCTCAAATGAATGATGAATCTGCTGTGAGATTAGAATATGTGATACTAAAGGTCGGTCCTATTTTCTTAACAGGAAATGCTCCAGAATATGAATAAACATGCAAATGTCTGAGTGAAAAATACTCTGAATCAGTTCACAAATTGTGTATCGTTTTCCATGCACATGCATTCTCTAAGAGTCTAAGACAACTTATCGTGCCTTCATAAATGTATAGAACGGACAATTCTGCAACCCTGTATTTCTGTGTTACACGTGGAAGAGGAAGTCATCAATCACTGGGGGCCTCCGTGACATGCTTGTTCGATATGAAGATGTGTTGGTTAGACATGGTATCCATAGCAACAAGCACCATCGAGTCTCCCAGCAAAGTACTAAAGGTGGCTGTGAAGTAAATTAATTGGTCTCTTTTTGACTATGAAGGCTAACCCAGAACCTTTCATAACCTGAAACTTTCCAGAAGGTGTGTAGTTGTGAGGGTTTTTGATTTACATTTCCATTATTTTCCGAACGGGGAGGTACGTCATCATTTTGTTTTTTTTGCTGTTCTAGAATGATTTTGAAAGTATAACTTCCGGGGTGCCCGCTGGCCTAGTGGTCCAGGCGCATGCCACATATAGGCTCTGGCATGACAGCGCATCGCATGTTCGAGTCCCGTTCATGACGACCTTTGCTACATGTCTCCCCCATCTCTCTATCCCTCTTTCCTGTCAATCTCCACTTGATATATTAATAAAGGCAGAAAAGCCAAAAAAAAAGAAAACAAAAAAAGTATAACTTCTGAAGGGTTAGTAGTACTACTTCCTGAGCAGGGCCCAAATTAGGTTCTGAGATCCTTATCTGAAACCGAACCCTAGTGTATGGAAATAAGTCCAGAGTAGACCCCGTGAAATATGATTCACAGCACGGTTCGCTTAGTTCTTGTAGTGGAAGAGAGCCATGTCTACAACGATTATACTGTTGTAGACATTCAGGGATGAATGGGACCCAGTCCTCTCCCCTCCTGCTGTACTACAGTAACAGCTATTACATAATTCATCCCTGAGTGACAACTGAACAATGAAGGACCACAGAGTCAAAAGATTTGCCTCTAAGGGACTGAAGATACAAGTTTCCTCTAGATTTGGGCCTGTAAACAAAACTTGTTATCATATCGCGGAGGGGGAAAAAATGATTCCAATCTCAGTTGGGTGTATCAACCCCAAGGTGACATTTCCATCCACATTCAAATTCACTCAAGCGCTCAGAGTGAAGCTACAGCAGTAGCTGCACTGTTCTATGACTCATTAAACACAGTGGCACGAGACAACATGTCAAATATTACAGAAACTGACAACACTGTGCATGTGTTGACAATCAGTGCATGTGTGTGCATTGCGTATGTAAGTGTGATACACAAGAAAGCACAAAAGCAGCAGAGAGTGACAGACCCGGTCCCTATCCCAGGGGACACAGATAGATAGATCACCCCTCTGTCACATTTCAAAACCAGTACAACAACCGACACGTTTGTCTACTGCACAGTGTATCTGATAATGAGAACACCTCCACTAGCACATCTACAGTAATGACATGGACTTGTGCCTTATAGTGACATTCTGAAATCCAATAATCCACTGAGGGGCTGCATGGCAGCTGGTGGTGGACTAATTGATAAATAGCCTATAATACTATAGAGCGTCGCAGTCGCTTAAAAGCGTCGCAGTCCCTTTCATGACGACAAGAGCCCCGGAAGAGAATTCCCCATTAATTTTCCTCATAGATTTTTCAAGAAGTATTTACTGTCTGTATGTAAAGACGTTTACGCCGGACAAAGCCAACTCTTGTTGTGACAAATCATGTTTTGGGCCGATCAAATAATTAGTAAGAAGAAAAACAAAACAAAATGTGTTGTACCCAGCCTTTTTTTCTTCTTTGCAATTATTTGATCTTTGGGCTGGGAGGATATGGCAAATGGGCCCCCAAATAATTGTAAACTTAAAACTATTAGTACTAGGGTACCTTGAAAAATGAGTTGTCATTGTGATGAAAAGCAACATTTATTGATTGACTAAAATAAACATGCTCTGAAAATGCACAGAGAATGCTTTTGAGATTTTCAAGTGAGCCCCGCCTGATCCAGAAAGGTTTAAGAACCACTGCTATGGTCAACTGTGAGTCTCATGTCCAGAGGCATACATTCAGCGGAGAACCATGCAGTGACATTCAATTCTGGCCTCAGAAGTGCTGTGTACACAATGCTTTGTCAAAAAGGCATATGATCCCACACTTCTAGGCATCCTAGAGCTACAGTTACAGCTATTTGACTATTTTAACTAGGTGTGCAATGTGCATATTTGAGTGTGTATTGCTCGTCATCATTGACATTTACCACTAAGATACTGAAATTGTAAAGAAAAACAAAGAAGCCAACCAGGTGCTCAACAGATAAAAAAAAGAGAGAAAAGTAGACTGATGGTGCTTCTAGGATCAACAGGAAAAGAAAGAAAATATCTCAGAAAAACTGAGGAGAGGACGTAAAATGAAGTAAGAACTTTAATGTAACAGCTGATGAAGGAGACCAGTCCAAAGTGACCCACCCTCCATATGACGCAGATTTACCCACTGTCTGTTCACGGAGACCTGGTCGGTCGCTTGAGTGAGGAGACTCAACAGCATTATAAACATCCTGCATCAGAGGCAGTAACTAGGACGTGCAGCTAGCCAGTCGCCGCTCGGGAGTCGGTACAATGGGAAGTCAACAAGGAAGTCAAGGAAGAGAGGAGAGAATTTCAGCAAAGCAAAACTTAACGGCAACGGCGGTTAACGCCGCTTTGCACACGTTGCGGTTGTATGCATCTTTGAAACATCTCACCAACCGACCAGGTCTCCGTGAACAGACAGTGGGTAAATCTGCGTCCTATGGAGGGTGGAATAAACTACGAGGGACCCTAGCAGCGGTGGCCGAACGGATTGCGGAGCGGGCTTGATACCGGAAGGTCGCCAGTTCGAATCAGCGGTCCGACACGTTAAAATTACCACCGCTGAAGTGCCCTTGAACAAGGCATTGAACCACTACGATGAAATGTTCTATGAGCAGGGCCTGGCTGGAAACAAGTTATTGAGCTTAGCCCAGATACCCTGGGTAAATATAGTAATCATTTCATTTAATTTCATTTCAGGGTACCGCGTCCAAAATTCAGAAATGGTAACCAAGGGTCCCAAAAGGAGCTAGTTTTTCTCCTTTACGTACTCTCCTCCATTGTTTTAGTGCTCGGATCCTTTTGTTACCGGATCCTAATGGTCTTATGTTTTGATGACAGTTATCTGAGATTAACACGATTGAGATATTGCAGACAATATCCCAGACCTATTTATTGCAACTTTTTAAGATAAAAAATAAATAGCAAAAAATAACAGATCTAAACTGAACTCATGTCACAATGGGCTTGTAGTACTGCCACTTGCACTTTACCATGGCACTATCATATGACTAAATATTAAATGGGGCATTCATTTATGAAAAACACACAAAAATATATAGGAGAGATACAAGGTTTCTGCCCGGTAGCGACAATATCAACACCAGCCCTAACAATGATAACAGTGGTGTGTATCTCAGCTTTAGCGACAGACAGTTTTGGCTACATGTCACATCAGCATGAGGCTAACCTGACTGGCACTGACTGCACCACCTGTCTTTTATATTTACCACTGCCAATTTATTACCACATGCCAATTTATTTCTCAGGCACAGCAAATCAAAGATATAACAGATTCCTGAGGGAGCAAGCTACACCAGTACACCTGGAGTACTGACGTCAAGGCTAGCCTGATGATGGACAATGGCATACAGGGAGTGTGTCTACTCACTGTAATTGGACTGTTTTGACTCACAATTTGAGTCACAATTGTAGCCTAAGCCCAAGCACAGATGGAAGTCTGCCTCATGGTTTCCAGGTATAAAACAAACATCTCTATAAAAAGCAAACAATTACAGTCACTTATCCAGGATAGGTGAACTGGTGTCAATGTCCTGTGGTTGAGTGTGCTAGGGTTTAAGCTAGAGGCCTACAGCCTACACTCTTCTGTATCGTTCTAATTTCAGTTGCCCTCTGGTGGCGGGCGGGTGGTTTAGTATTAATATACTATTTTAGGCTAATTAAAAAAACTATAGCCTACACTTCAGTGTAGTCCACTACACTAGCCTACACGAATAAAGCGACTGTTTCAAAACAAACATCTCCAGCAAACGTTTGCAATAGGCCAACACTTATTTTATTTTTGTTTTGCCTGAATAGCTTGTGTGGTCGGTTTTGTTAGTGTTTGTGTTAGCACTGTAGCAGCAGCTGCAACGTATTGTTCTCCAGAATCTCCACTGCTTCTTTATTCCCCTGGGGAAAGGTCTATGGGGAAAGTGAACACATTCTTCCGTACAGTGTTTAAATGCAAGTTGACGTCTTACCTGACAATTAAGCTCTCCAGTCGGACCAGTCCTGCAGGAACAATAAGCCGATACTGTCCACAAATACACACACTATGCTCAACTGTTTCTCACAATCATTAGTTGGTAGGATTAATTATTGTAGCTGTTTAGAGAACTGAATAACTCTGTCGCCAATTTACAGGCAGCACCTCTGTCCTCCAGAGAGCGCGACCACTTTGCTTAGCCACTTTGCCATTACAGAGGAACACGCCCCCATGGCCTGTACAAATCCGCTCGGGCTGTTGGCCTTGCTGGGCATCAAATTGCGCACAATTTGATGGGCGCAATCAAATTAAATTAAAGCCTATGATGATAATCCTTCCATAGTAGTAGCTTTTTCATTTTTTTTTTCTTCTTTTTTTGCATGTTTTCCTATATAGTGCCGAATTTGCATATTTAAATGTACAATTTCAGAAAATGTGTACAATAAATCATCACATATCACGTAATGTGTGATAAATATGAAAAAGCTACTGTGGAAGGGTTATCATGTATTAATTTACTGATATTTACCCTATAAACAATTTAATATAGGTATGGTTTTGCACACTCAATTCATAACTAGTGCACCCATAACCTCTACAGCGGTGCCAGTTGGGCACTGGCCTACTTGGAACGATGCAAGTTGGATATGCATGCCCCACCCAGATAGTATGTCTTTGTCCCTTATTATATGCCCATATATGGATTTCTTTGTCAGGCTGCAGGCATGCCCAAATATGGAGTATATGCAGACGTCAGAATGATGTCAGCTCCATATATGGACCCTGGGCAGGGGCCCTGTCCAGAGCACGGGCAGAGGCCTTTTTGGGGCAGTTCTGGACAACCGTCACTGGTCCGACCGACTTGACACCGGGCACTGCAGTGCACCCCCTGTGGTGGTATGGCATGTGTGTGTCGAATTTGAAGTCGGTGGGGCGAATGGTTCTCGAGTTACGTGGATTACACACAGGCAGGCAGAGACATGGTGCATTTATAGATATAAGATAGATTAACGTTACAATTTTGGAGCTCTGGCTCATGGACAAAGGATCTGAACTGAACCGGTTCCGAACCGGTGGAAAAGGGGTCTGTCAGCATCTAGAACAGATCATGCAGATAAAACAAGATTAAAGTGGTTAAACAGATTTTAATACTATTAACTGATTTTGCGAGGGACCCTCTGGAACACCTTAAGGACCCCTGTGGATCCATGGACCCCACTTTGAGAACTACTGCTTTCGCGATTCACTGGTTCCCTATATTCTTGGGCAAACATTTGGCGATAATTGCAGATCTACAAGATCACAACATGTTGTAATTGGACCCATTGTGAGCTTGTAGATCAGCTATTTTCAGCAAAGAGATTTGGTGTAGATACTGGTACTTGGTGGAAATACTATCAGGCCTAGTATAGAGACATGAGGGCTTAAGTGGATAAGTTAATTTAGGCACACCTCGAATGGTTCTAAAGCACCATTGACAAAGGTGGAAGGTGGAACATATATTAATACTATAGCACCACACGATCCACCTTTCCTTATTGGTATCATTTTTGTTTAAGAGTATAGCCTGGTTTTCAAAGTGTGGACCATTATACCAGTTTAAGTGGGGATTACATACCGTAATAGGCCACTTTAAAATAATTCCAAGGGATTTAACTAAACTTTCTTGTCACCATTGTATTGACCCATGTAGCAAATCCCACCGACCGATCGATCGAGTACTTTAGTAAGAATCAAACAAGAGCCATTTGCAGGCACTATTTGACTCCTGTCTAGTTTCCTGTGCATGGGGCTGGTCCCCCACCATTTATCTATCAAAATGGGTTTGTCTGTGGCAGCCATGTGGAGGTATTAAGCATGCTGGTGATGGAAGGTAATCCATCCATTGAAGCTGTTTCACACAAGGAGGACAACACTTGGATTTGCCTTTCAGTTTTACACTCAGACAGGTGTTCAGTTACATATTCCTACATTGTCGCTGTCATCTGGAAACACCCGGCTTTAGCAATTATAGTTTCATCAGGTCAGGTAGTTACAAGCTGAAGAGATGTGTTTCAGCTCATTGCAATGAACAGTTTCTAAGGTTGCTCTCTGATAGCTTCCATTGCCTGTAGACTCTGACATTTGAAACAAATACTAGGCTTTTAAGGTCAGATCTAACACCTCTGAGACGGTATGTCACAACATATTTCTTTGAGCTATTGAGTTTTACAGTAGTGCATGGCCTCTCCTGCAGCTGGTCTGGAAATCTTTTCATTTGAGTGTTGGATTCTGAAAACACAACTATGAGTCATTCCTAGGTGGATATATGAACAATGCAACATGTTCTTCTGACTACAGCTGCTAAGGAACATGGCAGTAGCATAGGAAACACTGCATGTGTTTCCTGTTTCCAAGGCTACATGGCAATGCTGCACAATGCTCTTTTCACTTGAAATTTGACTATTTTCCTAATTCTAATTCACACTTATTTTGATACTTTCAACCTTGTCTAGTTTACAATCAGACTCGAAATTTGATGTTTTGTTAAAGACCTCTGCTCAACTCCAAGGTCTCATATCAAACATTTATTGTTCCATTTTATCATGTAACGTCCCCTCACTTATAAAATTAAAGGGGACTGGGAGGAGTCGAACTTGGTTTAGGGATACCAGAGGACACTTGGGACTGGGCTTTGGGGGCGACGAATGGAATTACTTCCATGTGCTCGTCTCAATTTAATACAGTTTAAGTTATTCGCCGTGTTCATTTTAGCCAGGCTAGATTAAGTAGAACCTTTTCTGATTTGGATGGGAGCTGTGATAGATGCCAACAAGACTCAGCAAACCTGTGCTTAAAACTCTCTCAGACGCCTTTGATATAAATATTCAACCTAATTTTGAGGTTGCTATTTTTGAGGTGACCATCCTCCATCCTTGAAAAAAGGATGGAGAATGCTAATACCTTTGCATCCTTATAATAAAATATATTTTCGTGAGCATTCGGAGATTGTTGGAATTGTTGTCTGGCCACGAGAGACAAGGTCATAATGTTCAACCCTTTTCTATTTTCAATTTCCCTTTCATGGTTGTTATCCCGGCTGACTAGAAGGTTCAGATAGTATGTATACGGAAAACTGTGGTGTAAAACTGTACACCACAACTAACATCCACAAGGTATTACAACTGTGTGTATTTACTATTTACATAGTTATTTGTTAAGCTTTTTTTTTTCATAATTCAATGCTTATATGTTATATACGTTTGTTGTGATTACTATTAACAGTATCCCATGGGCATAATCCTCTGGGACTAGGGTAGCGGGTAAGAAAAGAGAAAGGGGTTCACTTTTGTCATACTCTGTGTTTCTGTGTTCCAGACTCCAGGGTCACTGTGTTCCAGACTCCAGGGTCACTGTGTTCCAGACTCCAGGGTCACTGTGTTCCAGACTCCAGGGTCACTGTGTTCCAGACTCCAGGGTCACTGTGTTCCAGACTCACTGTGTTCCAGACTCCAGGGTCACTGTGTTCCAGACTCCAGGGTCACTGTGTTCCAGACTCACTGTGTTCCAGACTCCAGGGTCACTTTTTGCTATCTATATATTTGTAAAATTATCCGTTTTTAAGATGCTCCAGAGAGACTGGTCTATGAATAGCCCCAATGCTTTATGCAGTATGATGTATTATGTAATGTACTTACACTTTCATGGACACACTACTAACCCTACTTACACACCACCGCACACACATTCTAGCGCATACTGTATAGTAGTGTATTGTGCTCTTTTCCAATTTCTGATTGTGAAATGCTTGATGTGTTTAATGATGTAACTATTTTGTTAAAATCCCTAGCATTTAAGGCCCATTTCATACTTTGGAAAAAAATCGTAAATAGTCAATCTACTAGAATAACTAGATCACCATGCAACACATCATGACACGGTGAGCTTATAATGCTATTTTTAAGATGTTAGAACATTTTAGAAGCTTTTTTATTTTTTTTGCCCAAAAAGGGACACCAGGTTCAAGGTGGTTGACATGCTGCCAAAGTGAGTTAATGTCGTTAATATGCTGCTGAAGTGGGTTAATGTGGAACAGGATGTGAATAGGGCCGAAATCCCAATCAGCCGCAGACAGTAGCCTACGATGACGAGTGTCAGAATACCGCAGTGACAGTTGTCCTATCTGTTTCCATTCCGTGGGACGACATCTTATTGACAAGAACCTCAATTCCTGTCAAAGCCTAACCTGGGAAGTCTGTGTCATGACAGATGGTCTTTCTGTTCCTATTGCGCCGTGAATCATGAGACATTGTGCTAGGTGTGAATAGGATGGTAATTGTCTGTGTGATTGGATTCTGGTGGTGTTCTGCTCTGGAAACGTTCTCCCTCCGTCTCTCTCTGACACACGAGTGAGAGGCTATTGACAGCAGCTCTCGGCCCAAGGCTGTGGTGAGAAAAATGGCCATGGATTGTCGGCGAGTGTTGAACACAGAAAGACTATAGATTTCATTAAGAAATTGGTAGGGGTCAGATTCATCCCACATAGTTGTTTGTTGTGAAGAGCTGGCAATCTCTTCTAGATAGAAAGGCTGTCACACTCTTTGCAACAATAACAGTTTCAAGTTGGCGGTCTTGCAGTGCAGTGAAATCTGTCCCTGAATATCGTTATGATAAAATGTTATTTACAGTACAAGTACACCATAACACAGCTGCATGATTTTTACAATAGATTTTATTAGACTTTTTTTTCTTACAAAACAATTCCCTCATAAACCAGAACACACAAAATGCATAAAGAAAACTGTACAGTTGGTTTTTATCATGTCGTAATGTGTTCTAAACATGAACAATGTTATCTACAACAGTGGTTTCCTATCAATGTCTATCACACCAAGCGGCTTAGTTCTGCAGCCCCTTATTTGAGGGTTTAAAGTAGTGCTAGGGGGATATTGACCATATTCACACGGCGGCCATATTGCGCTGACATCATACATGGGGATGGGGGTGTGGGAAGCCACAACTCCGACAGAGGTGTGGCTTCCCACACCTGAGAGCAAAATGAGTATGATAAAAGAACAAAGTGCCAGTTCATGGGAATAATGGTCAATGGGACAGTGAAAGTATGTGAATTCAAACAAACAACGTGGGCTAGCCAATAATAATATCGTTATATCATCAAGCGCAGGTGCATTCTCTTTGCTCTCATTGGCTCTAATAGCAATGTCATACTGCTAAAGAGCTAAACTGACAGGACTTGAAGTTGTACGTGGCTGTGTGAGATTAGGGGATCTGGACATCTGAGTATCTTTGTATTGAAGGTTTAGTTTTCATTACATGCATGTCACTGAAGCCTTAGCCTCGGTACCCAGGCTTTACTGAAGCCTCAACAAAATCATCTGTTTGAACCGCTGTGAAACCAATGAGCCTGTATTATTTGAATGCTGGTAAAATGGAAGCCATTTCCAAAATGACATAATATCCATATAGGAAAACTGGTTTCTGCTATCAGAGATGCATTGGTCAATATAATTTAAAACAAACAAAAAAACACAAAAAAACCCCACTGATTATAAGAGGGTATGTGTAAATGGTAAATGGTAAAAAGTGTAAAATGGCAAATCGAGTGGCAAAGTGAGTTGCAAAGTGAGTTTAACGTTGTTTAATGCAATCCGAATTTTCTGTTTGTTGTCAAGGCCAGGAAGTCGTTTTTTTGCCACTCAGTAAGCGTTCTCGCATAATTTCCGGGTATGATGATGATGTCACGCGCATACCCTCTATTATATCCCAAAAAGTGACATTTCATGGGTGAATTTGTAAAGATGCCACTATGACTATGCCAACGGTCATTTTGTAAGTGGTTGTCAGTGTTCTTTTAAATGGCATACAGTTTTCAAATATCTCTCAATGGCTACAATAAGTAGCTAATTGTATAATAACCTGGGTTTTAATTAAACACATCTTGATATAGCTTCAATTCATACAGCATTATCATTATTTTCTCCTCAGTGCAACAGTGGTCTACTCTAGAGGGAACAACATGGTGGGTAATTCGCCTTCGGAGATGCAATCTAACAGGCTCTCGTGCCAGGGTTGTTTCAAGGCAGATTAGCAGCAGATATCTAAATCACACACAAGAAAAGACAAATCTGGTTCACTCAATGTATACGTTCTCTTTTTTTCCTTTTCTCCTTTTTTTTCTATTTTTTCTTTTTGAACACAACTTGGTTTCTAATACCCTACTCATTGAATCGGGGAGTTACAGGCACAGGCACAGTACATTATCGGGAGACGATGAACAGTGTTCAAAGTAGGGGTGAGGTGGTCTGTCAACTGGCATCAAACACAAAGGGAAACACTCCAGACAGCACACAGTATAATCATCAGCGTTCATTTAAAGCTGCACTATGTAACTTTCCTGTTCTACCGCAGACCTGAACCCGGGGCAGAACAAAATTCGTGTTAAAACCAGATACAGGACCGTGTCAAAGGTCGTGTCACACCTAGACACGGGATCTAAATGTCTCAATAGAAGAGCAGGGAGACCAAATGCAACCGCCCTGATTGTACAGTATACGTTATATTGTATTTATTTATTATTTATTAATAACTTCGATATAATTCACGCCAGCATTTCCCCACCCCCGTTCAACCCTTATTTTGAAGAGTCAAAAATCTGTGCCCGGATGTTATGCTGTCTAACTAGTGTGTGTGTTGTTGCATTTCACTTCTGGTCTCCCGCTGGACGATCAGAAAAGACTACCGCGTCGGCTATCGGCCGTGGAATAAAGCTTGTTTTGACCAGAAATACCATCTGGGAACAAGGAATTGGAGATAAAAGCGATTGAAAGAAACAGATAGAACGGGCGTGGGTGCGCACGCAGTTCAAGATGGCGCGCTCCAGTCTTGTTGACGACACCAGCTAGCAACCCTAACATGAGTAGCATTACGACTTGATCAAAAGCACTATAAAAGACCAGTTGCCGAAGATCTCCGGGCAATGGTGTTAAATGTGTTAACATACTCTACCGTATAGATTGGACAAAGTAACATTTTATCCACTTCATTATTATTATTTTTTTACATAATACAGCTTTAACTCATACTGTAGATTATACAAATGGAACCAAATATGGGTCCATTTCGTTCCATTTGTACACTCTTTGTTAAATTGACACCATTGTTTTATGGTGGACTGTGACTTCAGTTATGTGTAGCTGATGTGTAAATCTAGCCTCTTAACCATTTTGAGCGGGAACCCCTTTTGGTGTTTTAAACATTATGTTATAATTTAGCTATTTTTGAAAAATCGTGAAAATGTGGCGCAAATCCTGACAGAAAACTGTCAGGATTTAGAAGACATTTTATAAATTTCGACGTCATTAACATCACCATGTGTATTTGACACACTAAGCGTGGCCTTTGTCATGGCGGCCTGCAGACGGTCCTGGAAAGGCTTTGGAGGAGATACATATGAGTAGCAGCCCCTGGTCTTCCTTCTCACTACACAGTCAAATCCTGAGCATTCGTTGAACTCCGAGACAGTGAAAACAGACAGTGGTGCAAAGTAACTAAGTATACATTTACTTAAGTACAATTTGGAGGTATTTGTACTTTACTTATTTCCAATTTCCAGTACTTTGACTTCTACTCCACTACATTTGAGTACTTTTCCCACCACTGAAAGTGAAAACAGAGCCATTATAATTAAGGGTCCTACTACCCTCTCAGAGTACCTGCAGAGTTCAGGCTGTGTAGATGTTGAACCCACCCAGCTGTCACAGTCTAGTATGAACACAGAAGGATGTGAGCGTTTACCTCAAGAATAATAGAATACAATAGTTTGCCAGAGTCCCTCAAAAATGCACAAGGTGAGACGACTGTCTACTAGTCAATTTGGATGGAGTTTCATTTGTTTTTTAATCAACTGCATACTGCATTTTTTTAACCAGCTCAGTGGCCTTGTGGTTGAGTGTCCGTACTGGGACTGGGAGGTCGTGGTTCGATCCCTGGCCAGGTCATATAAAAGACTCTGAAAAAATGGGACCCTGCAGTGCCTCCCTGCTTGGCACTCAGCATCAAGGGTTGGATTGGGGGTAAGTCCCTGCGACATATTAGCGTCATGTCCAGGGGGTGTACTTGTATATCAAGCTGCCTCACGCTACAGAAACAGGAGATGGGCCTCTTGGCTCGCAAGGCTTACTTACTTTACATACTGCGTTTGTGATGTGAATGAACTAATTCCACATGACCTTGAATCTCGAATGAGGATGACAATTTTCACCCATATGTATTCACAGCATTTTGCTGAACTGTGACAAATAGCTACCGACTGTTCGCTCCCCGACTTTGGGAACATAATCAGGTAAGTATTGCATTGGCTAGCTATTCTAAAAGGCTGCGTGACAAAAACAATACAAATTGGCTCTTGCTTAATGAAAATACAATCCGACCCAGGTGGGACGCAGCAGATTGACTGGAAACTCACTGACAGACAGAGAGATGCATACAGACAGCGGCACTGAGGGCCGTGTCTCGTAAAAGAAACGCTGGGTAAGCGAATGTGAACAAACACATTTTCTTACACTCCAAATTAAAATTTCAATCGATCTTGATGCTGCAAATGCTCACGCCCTCCTGAATATTGGAATCAATGTCACTTGTGTTTGACTTACAGTACACTCAACACGTGGGCAAAGCACACTGCTCTGAAGGAGTCTGCTAAGTGGCAGCTTTCAGGACAGACCTCAGAGCACTGCATTGTGCCACAGCCTGCTGAACGTGCAGAATAGATGGGAGAGGTACAGTTTGTACCATTGTTGGGCGGCCTGCATGTTTAGTTTAGCTCTGGGTGGACCTCTGCAGTCCACTTCTAAAACATCTATTTCCCACGGCTATAACGGACGGCAAAGTGGGCTTCTTTGGAAAGACACTGTAAATAGGGGGTGACATGTGCATAAAGCCAGCCTCGCTGGCAAGGGGGGGGAGGATGGAAACTTTCAAGGGAGCATACAGTACAATACCATGGACAAGGACAAAGGCGATATACTGGAACGGATGAGCTCGTAGCTTTTAAAAGGGCAGATAACACACATACACTAGAGGCAGACGGACAGACAGAGAGACATATCGTGGTGACTATTATGCAGCACTGGTGAAAAACGACAAACATTGTTGAGATAAACCCAAACGAAAAAGCTTTACTCTAAAAAAAGTGAGCATTGTGCATAGTTCATTGTTCATTGATAACCCCTCTGCAGGTAACCTATTTGCTGTGATAGCATGGAAGGAAGTGCAATAACGTACAACTCTGAATACTGTACTCAAGTACACACAGATCACTGTTGCACTGAACGGCATTGACACTTTCTCCCAATAGCAATATCACAACAGGGTTTCTTTATATTATTTTCTCAATTTACTCTATTTTTAAGTGTACTTTTGTTACAATAAACCCAGGCGTGTCCTCCTCTCGCTCAGTCCCAGGGTCGAGTCCACAACTTAAGTCCACATAAATCTTAATAATAAGCATTTTGGCCTGATCTCTCTCTCTCTCTCTCTCTCTCTCTCTCTCTCTCTCTCTCTCTCTCTCTCTCTCTCTCTCTCTCTCTCTCTCTCTCTCTCTCTCTCTCTCTCTCTCTCTCTCTCTCTCTCTCTCTCTCTCTCTCTCTCTCTCTCTCTCTCTCCCCATCTCTAGCTCTCTCTCCCCATCTCTAGCACTCTCTCTCTCTCTCTCTCTCTCTCTCCCCTCCATTTATTTCACCCATTTTTTTCCTCCTTCCTTCAGATTTTTTCCCCTTCCCCTCTCTCTCTCTTTCACTCATACCTCCCCGACCCAGACGACTGTGTTCCCTCTCTTGATGTCTGACACCTCGCAGTGTGGCGTTTTCTGTTTGCCACTCAGGACGAACAGGGACTCCGCCGACGGCGTCACCAGGTACTGTCCGAACAGCCCGCTGGAGACCACCACCCTGTTGGGGCCTCCCCAGGGCCAGGCCTGAGGGGCCAGCGGCTCCTTGAGGCTCCGGAGGACCTCGGCGCGGCTCGACGACAGGTCGGAGAAGAGCAGGTCCGTGCCGGCGCCGGACGCGGCCACCGCCACGTAGCGGTTGGACTCGGCGAATGAGGGCTGGAACACCAGGTCGGACACGACGGCGGCGAGCGGGCTGGCGTCCACCTCGCGGCCGACGCCCAGCTTACCCTGGAACGACACGGCCTGCACCACGAGCTTCGAGCGTAGCGGGTCGGGCGTCACGATGTAGCGGCCGTCCGGGGACACGTAGGGCCGGCCCGTCACGTTGTGATTGGGGCCGACCACAGCGTCCGTCACGCCGTCCAGGAGGAGCTGGGGCGGGGCCTGCAGGTGGCCCCTGGCCTGGCACTGCACGAAGTAGCGGCCGCTCAGGTGCGTGTAGGCCATGCTGACAGGAACACAGCTGTAGTTCTTGAAGCTGATGGTCTTGACGCGGCGGAAGGTCTCCAGGTCGATCTTGTGCACCGCGGGTTCGTTCTTGAGGAAGACGAAGGCGAACCTGAGGTTGGCAAAGTTGGAAGAAAAGGTTAATAGCCTCGCGACTTTATGCAGAGGGCGACTATTATTACCCGTTCGGGATTCTCATTAGAATTCTCATTTGCTCATTTCGCCTTCATTTTTACAGGGATGGCTGTGATGAGTGAATAATGAGGTGGTGTTTTAAGGGGCGAAATGTGTCTATGCGTGCGCAGTGGTGGAAAAAGTCATTTTTTACTTAAAGGGGCATTCCACTCATTTTCAACATTTTACTATGTCATTAATATACCTTAGAGCTGTTGTGTGGAAATAATATAAAAGCCCCCCCATTCTGTGTTTCCTAGAACTGTAATTATGAAAAAAATCATTAACATGGTGAAACACATCTTGATGACATCATCAAGATGTGTTTCACCATGTTAATGATTTTTTTCAGACCTCTAGTTCTAGGAAACACCGAATGGGGGAACCTTTTTATTATTTCCACACAACAGCTCTAAGGTATATTAATGACATAGTAAAATGTTGAAAATGAGTGGAATGCCCCTTTAAGTAAAAGTACCAATACTGAAATATAGAAGTACAAAGTAAAAGTCCGTAATTCAAAATGTACTTGAGTAAAAGTACAAAAGTATCGACATCAAAATGTACCTAGAGTACAGTAGAAAGTACTCAAGCTTTCAAATGTATAAAAATCTGTTGAAAATAACTGTATGTACAAATGTATATAGGGCTGAAGTGGTTAAAGTATGTTTTGTAATAACCAGTAAGACGCCCTGAGGGCGAGAAGCGACCTCGCCCTAAAGGGCGAAGTCGCGTGCACGCATCCGCCTGGGTGACAGCAGACTGCTGGGCGAGCCCTTGGCACTTGGCATGGGGGTCAGATCAACATATGGAATGAATTCTGTACTGGCCATATATGGAGCGTGTCTTGAGTGTCCAGGGTTTGATGAGGTCAGATCAACATATGGAATGAATTCTGCATATATGGAGCGTGTCTTGAGTGTCCAGGGTTTGATGAGGTCAGATCAACATATGGAATGAATTCTGCATATATGGAGCGTGTCTTGAGTGTCCAGGGTTTGATAAGGTCAGATCAACATATGGAATGTCAGAACAGGTCAGCTCCATATATGGAGATCTAAGTGTGGCAGCGGGGGCAGTGTCTTGAGTGTACAGGGTTTGATGAGGGCCCAGGTAGGGCCGGGCCTTAATTTTCGGGCCTGTTGATAACTGTAGTTTTTTCCGGCTGCCGGGCGCGGCTGCACCTGCGGTCACAATTCAAGTTTTCAAATAAATGTGGTGGAGTAAAAGTACAATATTTGTATCCGAGATGTAGTGGAGTGGAGTAGAAGCAAAAGTATTGGAAATTGAAAATACTTAAGTAAAATAAAAATATACCTCAAAATTGTACTCAAAATTGCACAGTACTTAAGTAAATGCACTTCATTAATTTCCACTAATGTGCGTGTGTGCGTGCATTCATGCGTGTGTTTGTGCGTGCGTTTGTGCATCACCTGACGTGAGTGATGATCAAGTTGGTCGGAGGAATGAAAAAGTCTTCAACCCTCTGGAAGGTTGTACGGATGGCACGGTGGACTTCTCCCACACTGGCTTGGGGGATCACCTGGAAGTCCACAGAGAGAGGCAGAGTCAGAGGAAATATAGACAGGATTACTTTCACACACAGGCAGCTTCAGGACATTCTTCTTTACCTGGCTGTAATCATCTACAACACAGAAACAGTTGCTGGTTTCAATACTGTATCATTATTACATTAACAATGCTGTCAATCCTGCCAAAGTGTTCTGCAACATGGCTGCATGTTAAGCCCAAACCACACCAATGGGTCGAGAGTCGCATCAAAACGGTTTTAGCATTCCCAGTGGTGATATATGTCCTGATGTTGTACGTCAGCGCATGTCGACGCAAGTCGACCCAAGTGATTAAATTGGTTCGATTCACTGGTTGTAGATATGCGTCTACATGAGTCTACATGCATCTACTCGCAACCGTTTGGTTGCAAGGAGTTGCATAACGACCCATTGGAGTGGTTTGGGCTTTA
Source organism: Electrona antarctica (assembly GCF_951216825.1). Lineage (NCBI taxonomy): Eukaryota > Metazoa > Chordata > Actinopteri > Myctophiformes > Myctophidae > Electrona > Electrona antarctica. Next base: position 40,768,603 of record NC_136789.1, on the reverse strand, counting down.
GATACCCATCGATCCTAAAGTTGTAAAATACATTCATAACCATCGCCTGAATCATTGAGGTGAGTACTGTGAAGCAACAGTAACTGAATCCTTGAGGTGAGTACTGTGAAGCAACACTAACTGAATCATTGAGGTGAGTACTGTGATGCAACAATAACTGAATCATTGAGGTGAGTACTGTGAAGCAACAGTAACTGAATCCTTGAGGTGAGTACTGTGAAGCAACCTTTAACTGAATCCTTGAGGTGAGTACTGTGAAGCAACAGTAACTGAATCATTGAGGTGAGTACTGTGAAGCAACAGTAACTGAATCCTTGAGGTGAGTACTGTGATGCAACAGTAACTGAATCCTTGAGGTGAGTACTGTGAAGCAACAGTAACTGAATCATTGAGGTGAGTACTGTGAAGCAACAGTAACTGAATCCTTGAGGTGAGTACTGTGATGCAACAGTAACTGAATCCTTGAGGTGAGTACTGTGAAGCAACAGTAACTGAATCCTTGAGGTGAGTACTGTGAAGCAACAGTAACTGAATCATTGAGGTGAGTACTGTGAAGCAACAGTAACTGAATCCTTGAGGTGAGTACTGTGAAGCAACAGTAACTGAATCATTGAGGTGAGTACTGTGAAGCAACAGTAACTGAATCCTTGAGGTGAGTACTGTGATGCAACAGTAACTGAATCCTTGAGGTGAGTACTGTGAAGCAACAGTAACTGAATCATTGAGGTGAGTACTGTGAAGCAACAGTAACTGAATCCTTGAGGTGAGTACTGTGATGCAACAGTAACTGAATCCTTGAGGTGAGTACTGTGAAGCAACAGTAACTGAATCCTTGAGGTGAGTACTGTGAAGCAACAGTAACTGAATCATTGAGGTGAGTACTGTGAAGCAACAGTAACTGAATCCTTGAGGTGAGTACTGTGAAGCAACAGTAACTGAATCATTGAGGTGAGTACTGTGAAACATCAGTAACTGAATCCTTGGTGAGTACTGTGAAGCAACAGTAACTGAATCATTGAGGTGAGTACTGTGAAGCAACAGTAACTGAATCCTTGAGGTGAGTACTGTGAAGCATCAGTAACTGAATCCTTGAGGTGAGTACTGTGAAGCAACAGTAACTGAATCCTTGAGGTGAGTACTGTGAAGCAACAGTAACTGAATCATTGAGGTGAGTACTGTGAAGCATCAGTAACTGAATCATTGAGGTGAGTACTGTGAAGCAACAGTAACTGAATCATTGAGGTGAGTACTGTGAAGCAACAGTAACTGAATCATTGAGGTGAGTACTGTGAAGCAACAGTAACTGCACTTGTCAATGAGCAATATTGAATATGTGAACGGTGTGATCTTTCATGGAAACATATCCGAGCTCCGAGCATGTCAATTTATTTTTTATCAATGCTGTTTTTCTGTTTCTTACTGCAAAACCAAGACATCATGTGTTTATACTGAAAATGACAACAAGCATTGTAATTAATTTTAACATGTGCGAATGTTATTAGGAAGATAATGCATGCCTTTCTTTCTTCTTTTAAAATAGTTGAAAACCTATTATGTAGACCTGCAGTACTCTTTTTGCAGACTGAAAATCAGCAATCAATAATGGAATCGATAAAGAATCACCAATGAGCATAATCCCTAATGGCATTGCGGTATCAATAAAGTCTTATCAATTCCTATTCCTAATCCTCAATATGCTGTATATTGTGGGAGTACAGCTTTGGATGAGACTAAAAATAGGGCAAAATGAATGTACTGATTACGGAGAGGAGTCACCTCCATTCATTTACAATCAGCATTTGGCAGAGTGTCCTTGCTCAAGGACACTTACAGTTGGCCTGACCTCAATTTTTTTTTAAATCCTCCAGTTTTCTGAAATAAATATTTTCACGATTTTTCAAAAATAGCAGACCTACAAGCTCGTAGCGCGCCACTCGGTGGCGCGCTATGAGCGCTATGAAAGAAAAGGACAATATCGATGGCCTCCAACTGTAGACAGGGTACGGAAATCAAACGTGTGATCTGTAGTTCACGGCATGATCGCTGTAATCACCTGGCCACCTTGCTGCTTCCACAAGTTATCGCCAGCAAGGGAACGGTTCATATATCCTGGGACTTAACCGCCCATATATCCTGGAGCAGATAAACATCTACTGTACAATATGTCCCATGACTGCAAGTCGGTGAAACACGGCCTCAGCTGAGCTCTCCGATGAAGTCACTCAACGATAACGGTCTTTAGAAGGAGAGACGGCTGTTTTCTCAGTGGAGGGAGACTCATCCCCTTTTGGATGGACTGCTCCCTCCACATGCTACCCTGTCCTGTTTGGATGGACTGTTCCCTCCACATGCTACCCTGTCCTGTTTGGATGGACTGCTCCCTCCACATGCTACCCTGTCCGGGACACGTTTCAATATGTATGCCTGAGCGATGAGACTTTGGTTGAGGTTGTTAAGGCCTATGGCGGAATAGAATTGTTCACAAAAAACACTAAAATTTGAATTTACAATTCAGGCATTTTACTTGCATTTAGCTCTTATATATACTCTTATCCAGAGTGACAAGAGTAAGATCAGAGTAAGCAGCGTAAGCATGAAGCTTAATCAACAAACAAGGTAAAGTCAGATAAGTACAGTGCAGAGAACAATTTGTGCCTAAATAAATTAGACTAGTTAAATAAATAAAAACTAGCATCTGCCTAACGTGGCATGATAATGCATTCTATAACTACTACTAGCATCTATCAAATCAAATGTGACCAGAATGGATACAAGTATAGAGAGGAGTGGTAGGGGGAGGTCTGAAGTCTGAAGATGTGTTTCATGCAAAAATGTAATTATGAGATTTTTCTGCAACCAGAATATTCTATCACTTGTGTTATTTGATTTTGTGACATTAAAAAACTTCTAGGCTTTAGAAACCCACTCATGTTATTATGAGTGTGTCAAAGAAGAGTATTGCAGAAAGAGAGATACTGGGTCTCTTTTAAAGGAAAGGAACTGAGCTTCTTTTCTTTACATTTTTTGAAGCCTATGGCAGCTTCACTAAAGCCGCTTCCCCAAGGTATTACCAGCAGAATGGTTCTGCTGGTACACATGGAACCAAATGGTTCCATGTGTACACTGTCAGAGTTAAGTTAACTTCCTAGAAAGTTGGGATGCATGTATTGAAATGTTGCATTCTTATTACCTGATGTATTAGGGCTATTGAGGCACATATGTAAATGTAGTATTTTTGAGGGGTGCTAGCCCCTCCTACATCCAGCTTTTAGTTACCGTCCACAAACTTTGTCTTACATTAAATTCCCATTGACAATGAATGGAGAATTTTATGTCATAGTGTCTGAGCAAATAGGCATTATTTACGTCATGATGATGTACGATGATAAGAGCGCCCCTCACTTCACACGGGTGTGATTTTATTATTTAACACATTACCAACTTGTTGATACTTTTTAAAACTTCTCCATAACATGCAGCCTTCATCATCACAAAAGGCTTTTTTCAGCTTCAAACCGATATATTAATATTTTGATATCGGTTCGATACCGATATTGCATTTTTAAGGCAGATATTGCCGATAGCGATATACGGCCGATATATCGGTGCATCTCTATTCTCTACTATGAAGTAACGGCGCTAACAGGTTTTACTTTGGATACAGTACAGTGAGCTTTTTATTCTCCGTGACATAGAATAGTTAAGCTTGCACTCTTTCCCTTTGGCAATCGTAGAGATGATCCTTTCAACAAAAAAAGAAAGAAAAATAGATCATTATAATTGTTGCAGAGTACAATGGGGAAGTTAATGAGGTTCACTCTAATATCACTCAAGTATAATTAGGCAGCTGTTATGCTCTCTGGGGCTGAAGGTGCTCTGAACTTAACGCCAGTGGCTTCCCATTGTCATTGCTCATCTGGCGGTTTACATATCCACACACTCAGCACAGAGGCCCACATCGAGTCTCACTTCCCCCACCATGCAGCACATCTCTGGCTGCCGGTGGGGGGCCGCGAACACCTGAGGGGGGGATTTGGTTGTGACTGAATGGTTTTGCTGTTCCACGACATTCATTCTCCACAAAACCCCTGAGTTGCACTTTCTTTTTTTCTTTTTTTTTAACGTACCGGCTCCTAACTACATCCATTTGGAAATGAGATGAAATTCCTCGAGCGGCTCAATATATCTGTGTCATTTGGGAGATTCAATATATCACTACAAGCCACTAGCCGTTACGCATCGTCGTCACGCAGTGGAGTGCATGTTCTAAGGATAGAACAATGGTCGTTTTTTATTTTATTTAAAGAATGGTCAAGAGTTCCTTGTGTTGTTGCACCCGGGACACACACACGTAATGAACAGTTGTGAACAGTCTGACGAAGCTGCTGAGGGCCGATCCTGCTCAGCGCCTCGGCAACACTTTCCAAATGACAACACCTTCCAATTCAGTGTTCTGAAGACACGTCACCTCAAATACCATGTGAAACAAGACGACCGACCGACCGACTTTGGTAGGTAGGTACTAGGTAGATAGGTATGTACGGCAGGTAATAATTAGTAGGTAATAATTAATTATTGTATGAGGCAAGTTGGTACGGTAAGTACAGAGCCATAGAGTATAGACAGAGTTGCGACATTGAGGGGGCAGAAAACAGCCCGGTACTCGCGCGAGCCCATAGACTCCAATGCATTCCGCAAACATCCGGTGTCTATGTAGAAGAGCCACCGTTGGACTGGCCCATGAAGTGAATGGAGTTGTTGTACAGTAACTCTATCTTACTCTATGGCAGGGGTTCTCAACGTTTTTGGCTCGGGGTCCCCCGGAAATGCTTTGGCCATGTCTCGCGACCCCTGCCCCGCAGATACTGTGTGGCCACACTGGGCACGGCCATAAACTGGTAGTCAGATACCGTGTGGCCACACTGGGCATAAACTGGTAGTCAGATACCGTGTGGCCACACTGGGCATAAACTGGTAGTCAGATACCGTGTGGCCACACTGGGCATAAACTGGTAGTCAGATACCGTGTGGCCACACTGGGCATAAACTGGTAGTCAGACACCGTGTGGCCACACTGGGCATAAACTGGTAGTCAGACACCGTGTGGCCACACTGGGCATAAACTGGTAGTCAGATACCGTGTGGCCACACTGGGCATAAACTGGTAGTCAGATACCGGGTGGCCACACTGGGCATGGCCATAAACTGGTAGTCAGACACCGTGTGGCCACACTGGGCATGGCCATAAACTGGTAGTCAGACACCGTGTGGCCACACTGGGCATGGCCATAAACTGGTAGTCAGACACCGTGTGGCCACACTGGGCATGGCCATAAACTGGTAGTCAGACACCGTGTGGTCACACTGGGCATGGCCATAAACTGGTAGTCAGATACCGTGTGGTCACACTGGGCATGGCCATAAACTGGTAGTCAGACACCGTGTGGCCACACTGGGCATGGCCATAAACTGGTAGTCAGATACCGTGTGGTCACACTGGGCATGGCCATAAACTGGTAGTCAGATACCGTGTGGCCACACTGGGCATGGCCATAAACTGGTAGTCAGATACCGTGTGGTCACACTGGACATGGCCATAAACTGGTAGTCAGATACCGTGTGGTCACACTGGGCATGGCCATAAACTGGTAGTCAGACACCGTGTGGCCACACTGGGCATGGCCATAAACTGGTAGTCAGACACCGTGTGGCCACACTGGGCATGGCCATAAACTGGTAGTCAGATACCGTGTGGTCACACTGGACATGGCCATAAACTGGTAGTCAGATACCGTGTGGTCACACTGGGCATGGCCATAAACTGGTAGTCAGATACCGTGTGGCCACACTGGGCATGGCCATAAACTGGTAGTCAGATACCGTGTGGTCACACTGGACATGGCCATAAACTGGTAGTCAGATACCGTGTGGTCACACTGGGCATGGCCATAAACTGGTAGTCAGACACCGTGTGGCCACACTGGGCATGGCCATAAACTGGTAGTCAGACACCGTGTGGCCACACTGGGCATGGCCATAAACTGGTAGTCAGACACCGTGTGGCCACACTGGGCATGGCCATAAACTGCAGCCAAGAGTGAACATCTTGTTGGCACGATCAGGGACGGATTAACCCCCATGAGGGCCCCTGGGCCAGTAGTGTTTTTTAGGTCCCCATAGCGCGCGTGCGTGCACATTCTTTGTGTTTTTATCACCTTTTTGACCTAAATTTAACTAAATCAATGGCCAATTTCAGTAGCCTGGCTAATAAGCCAGACTAATATCACACAACACTGTCGCGGTATATCAGTCTGGGCTGGCTCCACTTGGATTTCATTTCCCGGGGAACATTTTCTCTTTGACGCAATTGGTCAGAGCTACTGTCAGTCAAAAGTCTCAAGCATTGAACGTCACTGTACCAAAGCCCGCCCATATTGCATACCGTGTCCCGATTGGTCCGACCTGTTCTCGATTGTAGGAAAGAGGCGTGCTACTGAGCCTCGCCAGACCGAAATCCGCTGGTAGGCAACTTTTTTTTGCCAACGGCTGATTCGGTCTGGTTTATTAACCAGGCTACAATTTCAGGGCCTCAAACCCAATACCACGCGGTCCAGTTTCCTCGAAGGGCCCCTGAGAGCCAAGGGCCCCTGGGCCACGGCCCAAATGGCTGATTTGGCCCTGGGCACGATGCTGCACAGACAGGACTGACAGTCTGAAAGGCCACGTCTCAGCTCGCCCGCCCTATGTTCCTCTATTTGTCTTCTCTAATGAATTGACAATCACACTCCCTCCCTTATTTGTACAGGGATATTGAGCCATTATAAATGATGGCTGCTTGAAAATAGGCCCATCTCACTGGCATGTGCATGGATGCACGTCCTGAAACAGACACACAGAGGCGCACACGCACACGCACGCACACGCACGCACGCACGCACGCACGCACGCACGCACGCACGCACGCACGCACGCACGCACACACAAGCCGCCCCGTTATAGCAGTGCCTCCGGTGGTGACAGGATGCTGATGCAGAGGTCAATTACCTACAGCCCAAATGATAATGACATTATCAGGCCATTTATTTGTGGTGTGATCCATATGCCCTCCAGTCCATTATGCGGTTTCACTGCAATTGCATATTTGAGTGATTCATGCCCCATCCTCTAATTATTCATCGCTATTGAACGACTGCAGAGGAAAAGAAAAACATTTTGAGTAAATGAAATTCAAAAGAACGCTTCATCTGCAGTCCAGATAAACCATCATTAACGAGAAGAGGATGTTTCTGCATAAAAGGTGTTATTCTACCCTTTGCCCTCTCTCGGAAAAATGAGACGACGGAAAGCGGGCAGGGAAAAAAAGCAGTTGTTGGAAGAAGAAAAGTCTTTCATCGAATTTCTCTCGCCTCCATTTGAAGAGCTATACTGGATGACAAACACACCTAAACCTCACAACAAAGAAGCACCACAACGTCAACAAACACTCTAAAGAAGCACCACAACGTCAACAAACACTCTAAAGAAGCACCACAACGTCAACAAACACTCTAAAGAAGCACCACAACGTCAACAAACACTCTAAAGCACCTCAACGTCAACAAACACTCTAAAGACTCTAAAGAAGCACCACAACGTCAACAAACACTCTAAAGACTCTAAAGAAGCACCACAACGTCAACAAACACTCTAAAGCACCTCAACGTCAACAAACACTCTAAAGACTCTAAAGAAGCACCACAACGTCAACAAACACTCTAAAGACTCTAAAGAAGCACCACAACGTCAACAAACACTCTAAAGAAGCACCACAACGTCAACAAACACTCTAAAGCACCACAACGTCAACAAACACTCTAAAGAAGCACCACAACGTCAACAAACACTCTAAAGAAGCACCACAACGTCAACAAACACTCTAAAGAAGCACCACAACGTCAACAAACACTCTAAAGCACCACAACGTCAACAAACACTCTAAAGAAGCACCACAACGTCAACAAACACTCTAAAGAAGTACCACAACGTCAACAAACACTCTAAAGAAGCACCACAACGTCAACAAACACTCTAAAGAAGCACCACAACGTCAACAAACACTCTAAAGAAGCACCACAACGTCAACAAACACTCTAAAGCACCACAACGTCAACAAACACTCTAAAGAAGCACCACAACGTCAACAAACACTCTAAAGACTCTAAAGAAGCACCACAACGTCAACAAACACTCTAAAGAAGCACCACAACGTCAACAAACACTCTAAAGCACCACAACGTCAACAAACACTCTAAAGAAGCACCACAACGTCAACAAACACTCTAAAGCACCACAACGTCAACAAACACTCTAAAGAAGCACCACAACGTCAACAAACACTATAAAGCACCACAACGTCAACAAACACTCTAAAGAAGCACCACAACGTCAACAAACACTCTAAAGCACCTCAACGTCAACAAACACTCTAAAGCACCACAACGTCAACAAACACTCTAAAGAAGCACCACAACGTCAACAAACACTCTAAAGCACCACAACGTCAACAAACACTCTAAAGCACCACAACGTCAACAAACACTCTAAAGCACCACAACGTCAACAAACACTCTAAAGCACCACAACGTCAACAAACACTCTAAAGAAGCACCACAACGTCAACAAACACTCTAAAGCCCAAAGAAGCACCACAACGTCAACAAACACTCTAAAGAAGCACCACAACGTCAACAAACACTCTAATAAATATTTTCACGATTTTTCAAAAATAGCAGACCTACAAGCTCGTAGCGCGCTACTCGGTGGCGCGCTATGAGCTTGTAGGTCTGCTATTTTTCAATAGCTAAATTATAACATAATGTTTAAAACACCAAAAGAAAGAAGCACCACAACGTCAACAAACACTCTAAAGCCCCATTCATACTTTGTGAGCGTAAGTTAGAGAAAGAGCTGGCTCATGAAGTGAAGGTACTGTAAATCCGTACAGACTTTGACGAATGGCAAAATGTTTGCAATATCGTTCCAATCCAAAACCGGTCCTTGGCCAAGTGTAGCATCTTCACTTCACTTAATACAAATGTAGACCTTGTCATACAATACAGCAGTAGTTAGGCAAAAAACAGTTCTCTGGCGGACTTGAGCAACGAGAGGCACCACCGGACGAGCCAGTTACTATGCGCCGAACGTTGCAAAGTCCGCTAGAGCAGACTCAGCGCAACACAATTGAAAATGATCAACCTCACCCCCTAGGCAATGCCAGCGCCGAGCACTAATTCCCACCAACGGAAAATGTTTTGTCCTACTGGAATGTCATACAGTTGGGTGCCACCGATATTGTCCCTTATTATTTGACCCATTTAGGCCTGACCTCAACATTTTAAAAAATCCTTCTAAATCCTCCAGTTTTTCAAAAATAGCAGACCTACAAGCTCGTAGCGCGCCACTCGGTGGCGCGCTATGAGCTTGTAGATCTGCTATTTTTCAATAGCTAAATTATAACATAATGTTTAAAACACCAAAAGGGGTTCCCGCCCAAAATGGGTTAACTGTCCTTTTGCGCAGATCACGCAAACCTCAGCAAAAAGAAAGGGACAATATCGATGGCCTCCAACTGTACATGAGTAGGGACGAAGCAGTTCCGTGTGCGTCACAGATGGAGGGGGGCGTAATAAGTGTTACGCATGCGTAAACCACTTCCGTTCTACTTCCTAATATCACAGCCGTTTGCTTACATCGATGTAATAGCATACGCCACGTGGCGTGAGCTGACTTGAGCCATGATGACATCACACGTTTTTCCGCTTCTCCTGTATTGCATATTTACACAGAGATGCGAGGCGGAGCGTTTTCAAAGATTTCCACTCTGGTAGGTGGTTTCACTTTGTTGCAGTCAAACCCTCGAAAATGGCGTTGTCATCTAAACAGAGCCTTAGAGACAGCCAGCCTTCTTCAGAGCCACACCTTTGTCGGCTCATAATAATAATAATAATGGGGACACACCATTTGATGCCTGCCTATAGAAAAAAACACTACCAGTAAGATGCCCAGACGGAAGACTGCTGGACGAGCACTGGCGCTTTGGCATGGGGGGTCAGATCAACATATGGAATTAATTCTGTACTGGCCATATATGGAGCGTGTCTTGAGTGTACAGGGTTTGATGAGGTCAGATCAACATATGGAATGTCTGAACAGGAAGGATAGGTGGGGAATGATGTCACGAGGCTTGACCATATATGGAGGTGTGATGTCGCATGGGATCAACTTTGACCAAATAATGCACGATGAAAAACAGGTATGGCCAGGGTTCATGGCCATATATAGCGTGTCTTGAGTGAAAAGGGTTTGAACTTTGATGATGTCAGACTGACATGTGGAGGGTGTCACAAGGTATGATGTGACGAGGCGTGATGGACTGACAAGTTTATATGGAGATAAGGGTCTCCATGATGTCACGTGATGTCACGAGGCGTGACCGTAAATGGAGGCGTGACCATATATGGAGGCGTGATGTCACGAGGCGTGACCCTATATGGAGGTGTGACATGACACACGGAAATGCAGGTTTTCATAGTAAATGCGACCTACAGTCGCAATAAGTCACCAAAATAGCAGTTATAATTAAGGCCTTATGAAGGTCATCAGAAGTTAATATATGCTTAGACTGCTTCCTTAATAACCTAAAGGAATATTCAATAATATGATAAAGGGAGGAAATATTAAAGAATATGCTATTCAACTGATAATGATTATGGAATAATGGAACAATGGTGATACCAGGAAGAGTCATAATTGCTTCTTTGGCTAAAACTGCCTCCCCCTGGCCAGCCGGGGCGCCTGATGGAGGGGAAAGGAACTGGTTGGAATAACGTGTTCCTTCCACGCGCTACGTCCAACCAGGGAAACTCCCCCCTGTCAGGTGTAAAGGAGCAACTTGGACACTCATGCATGAAGGAAGCATGAGTTCAAGTCCGTTGCTTTCCCCAGGTTGGCGGAGGGTGTGTAGAGCCCAGGATCACATTAGATAATTGACACAGGGGTGAAAAATGGGTTACAAAATCACGGGATGAAATGCTTCTTTGGGTGGCATCACAGGTAGAAAAGAAAAACACAGCACTGAACTAAAGAATGTATCGAATAGGCACTATCTAGGAACGTGGAAGATATCAGATTCACAAAGATCCCTTTATATGGCTAACAGCCCTTCAATTAAAACTAAGTATTCTCATGGGCTCAGGTGGTTCTTTGTAGAAGTTCAATACCGCCCCATTCAGGCCAAGAAAGAACCTTTCATCCATTTGTTCCGTTTTGAGTGTGTCCTCCCCAATCCCCATAATGGATTGACACAGTGAATCCCAACGCCACACAGACCAAACAACACGCCTTTGCGGCGATTAGAATGGGATCCTTCCCTCTGAGAGGACGAAGCAGAACAATAAACATGTTTGTGTCCATTACAAAGCTGACAATGGACTCCCACGGTGGAGCGTATACCCGGTGCGCAGAAAACGCACGCACGCACGCACGGTGGAGCGTATACCCGGTGCGCAGAAAACGCGCGCACGCGCGCACACACACACACACACACACACACACACACACACACACACACACACACACACACACACACACACACACACACACACACACACACACACACACACACACACACACACACACACACACACACACACACACTATAAACACCTCAGCCTTCTTCCCTCTGGTATAAACCAGAACTATTCTACTTTCCTCATCATCCCCCCCACCCCCACCCCCCGCCTCACCCAATCCCCTGAGGCGGATTAGACACCGCCGCACCTGTGATCGTTTCTCATTTGTGAAGTCTCCACAACACCAGCGGTCCAAAGGGACCGCAGTCACAAAGCAGACAGCTAGCGCCTCAGCTGTGAAGTGCTGCTTTATTTCTTCCCTCCGCATCAGGTAAATGTTTCTAAAACATACATAGATTAGTTGCTCTCGCGGAAATACTTATCACAGGGAACACAAGGAGCGGGAGGCTGTTTTGCTCTCTCTACTTCGATGCGCTCATGCAGATAATCATCTATAATGCCTTCCTGGTATCCTAATGTATGTGCACAGAATGAAAGTATTTGTACAGCTGCACGCAAACACTGCTTTCTAAATAGAAAGTGACACTTGGGGCCCTGTCCACGGAAGTTTATTTCTTTTTTTGAGCAGAGAAGTGCTTTGGATATCATCAAGAGAGCTTCTCACTAAGCAGCCTAACAGAGCGTATAGATGCCTGCAATGTTAATACCTATACCAACCGTGGCTGTGCTCCAATGTCATCTACTGTACGTCATTAGCACTGAACAGCATCGCTGAATGGGGAACCAGTGGAGAGGGTATGGAATGCACTTCCCATTGCAATCAGAACTGCACTCACTCCATATCTTCCACCGTAGTTTGAAAACCCACCTCTTCAGACTCCATCTTAGCCCGTAGCACTTGCCGTAGCACTTGCCCTAGCCTCGACGACCTTACAGGCGTATGCAAAGGCTCAACTTATGTAACTTAGATAGCATTTTATGTAGCATAACATAGCACTCTATAGTGTACTGTATAGTATACGCATAGTTTAATTATATAGATATTCCACTGTTAGGTTCTTAGCTTACGTATGATTCTATTTTTTATGTATTTGATGTATTACCATGTTTTGATCTTGTCTACTGTAAATCGCTCTGGATTAAGCCTAAATTGTAAATTGTAATTGTAAAATGAGAGGGTAGACATTTTCAAGTACTTGGGGTGCACATCACAGAGGACCTGGCTTGGAACATGCACACAAAGGCTGTGGCAAAGAATTCTAAGGCAACGCCTGTACCACCCTCAGGCAGCTGCGGAAAATAAAGGTGTCAGAGAAAGTCCTGAAATCGTTCTACTCTGCTACAAACAACCCAGAGCATCCTGCAGGGTTAACAAGAGCTCTTCCCTCTTGTTTTGTTCTTATGGGAAGCACACATGGCGGGTAGCTCTGTCTCACAGGTTCTTCTTATGGGAAGAAGCACACATGGCGGCTAGCTCTCTCTCACAGGTTCTTCTTATGGGAAGCACACATGGCGGCTAGCTCTCTCTCACAGGTTCTTCTTATGGGAAGCACACATGGCGGCTAGCTCTCTCTCACAGGTTCTTCTTATGGGAAGAAGCACACATGGCGGCTAGCTCTCTCTCACAGGTTCTTATGGGAAGCACACATGGCGGCTAGCTCTCTCTCACAGGTTCTTCTTATGGGAAGCACACATGGCGGCTAGCTCTCTCTCACAGGTTCTTCTTATGGGAAGAAGCACACATGGCGGCTATAGCTCTCTCTCACAGGTTCTTCTTATGGGAAGAAGCACACATGGCGGCTATAGCTCTCTCTCACAGGTTCTTCTTATGGGAAGAAGCACACATGGCGGCTAGCTCTCTCTCACAGGTTCTTCCCAACTTGGGAGTCTTTCCAGGAAACGGGATTCTTTTCAAACACTCCCATTAATAATAATCTTCAAATGCTTCCGTCATACAGTCTGGAGCAACAGAAGCTCTGCATGAGTAAGCGATAAAGCGCAAGTGGAGACTCCTCCCCACTTCGTCATTACAGTCGCGCAAATGTATAAATAGAAATCATCTAAGCATATAACTTTTTTACTCTATGTCAGAGAGTATTAATTAGTTCCACATTCTCTCGACTACTTTCTCATTTACTGGTTGTTGAGGTTACATCGCCCATGAAAAAATTATGTATTTGAGTGATGCAATTCAATATGGAGTTAATGATCAGAAATGGCCCTATTCACCCCTATTCGCTTAGTTGAAAATACACTGCAGGCAAGACATCCTCACATTGTAACATTTTAACCACATCGGGAGGTCTAGAGGAGAACTGTTGTGTCCCGAGACAAATGAAAAGGAAAAGTACACAGCGTCTTTAACACTCACAACTAATGCACGCACGCGCACACGCACGCACACACACACACACACACACACACACACACACACACACACACACACACACACACACACACACACACACACACACACACACACACACACACACACACACACACACACACACACACACACACACACACACACACACACACACACACACACACACACACACACACACACACACACACACACACACACACACACACACACTCCATACCTGCAGGGTTGGGTGTGTCTTCTGCATGTCTCCCCAGGTTAGAACCCACACCTGGTCATGTGACTTGTCATACAGCAGTTTTACTGGAACAGCGTCTGTCGCTACCGCCTACACACAGAGAGAGAGAGAGAGAGAGAGAGAGAGAGAGAGAGAGAGAGATTTAACCCATTATATTGTTGCACATTGCATATTTCACTTTTTTTTTTTTTTAAATACTGTTTTTATTAGGCATTTTGTATTATGACATAACTTCAGAATATCATTGACAGATAATGAGTAATTAAGTGACATACAATACATAATAAAAAAGGTACATAAATGTGATAAACAAGAAAAAACTAAAAACAGTTAAACAGTGACAAATGTGAACAGACAAACAAAATAAAGACAACAGGACAGACACTCTTGCTCTCAAACTTTCCCAACACGACATTTTTCTTTTTAAATGAGAAAATAAAATAAGAAAAAACACTCTGTTCCCTTTTTTTTTTATTTTTTCCTTTCCAATTTTTGATTTTGTTATCTATTGTGTAGGAGGGGTTAGCGTGCACCTATTGAAATAGTCAATGAAGGGTTGCCATGTCTGGTAAAATCTATCTTCACTCCCTCTCAATTCAAACTTTATCTTTTCCAATTGCAAATAGTGCATAACATCTTTCATAAGTGTAGTGTGAGTTGGAACCTGTGCTTGCTTCCAATTCAACAGTATCAGTCTGCGAGCCAGTAGAGTCACATATTTTACCATGTTATATTGGAAAGTATGCATATTTCACCTTTTGATGTGTTTTGGTAAATATATGTGCTACTATATTTGTCATACTACAGTGTCACACAAAGTAGATTATGTCGATAATAGTATATGCTATTATTGAATTAACATAACAATGTGTCCAGTGCGTGCAGTACAGCACTGTGGTAACACAGTGAGAGCAGGGGACGGGGGCCGTCCTTTGTCCAGTCAGGCTCTGCTGATGGGGCTGAATTGAGCCTAATAATCCTTTCTGTATCCATTTAGCCTTATGGGGGGCACAATGAGATAAAGGGAGGGCGAGAGAGGGAGAAGAGAGAGTGTGAATTGAATTGAAATTGAGAGAGGCATGGAAAGACTGAAAGGTACATAGTGTGTGTGAGAGAGACAGAGAGAGAGAGAGAGAGAGAGAGAGAGAGAGAGAGAGAGAGAGAGAGAGAGAGAGAGAGAGAGAGAGAGACTGACTAATGGCAACCCACTCAACCCAAGGTGTGGTGCATTGTCAACAACGAGGAATAACACAATCCATTACCCTGCTCCTGTTGACATGGAGCAGCGAGCGGCTGACACCCTCCTCAGTGGAGCGAGACCATGAGACCTGTGTTCAGTAATAGAGGGGCCAGCCCTCTGCTCTCCACTGGTCAGCCAACTGTCACGGCAACACACAGCCCACATGCTGATATTTATGGGTGGGGCATGTGTGTGTGTGTGTGTGTGTCAGTGTAAGCAGACCTTAGCGCACAGCCGCGGACAGTTGAAGCTGTCTTTTACGTCATTTACGAGTTTTTAGACAGCTGGTGGATGGAAAAGAAGCTCCACCTCCACGGCTGACTGCTGCGGAGGAGAGCGTTTCCGGGAATCTGTCCGTCGCGGCAGTGTGTGTGTGTGTTGAATAGATACCTTTAATTATCCCGCAGGGGGGAAATCACGGCACAGCAGTTAACGTAAAATTACGCCTTACATTTTAAGTATGAGAAAAATATAAAGTACTGTAGTATACAGTAGAAACAATATAAAGTACTGTAGTATACAGTAGAAACAATATAAAGTACTGTAGTATACAGTAGATACAAGGCAAAAGAAAAAAAGACAATTAATATGCATTAAAAAAAACGAATATTACAAAGCAACAGTAAACAAGCGTAAAAAAGGTGTCTATATAGTCAATCAGTGTGTCATAATAAAGACAAGATAAATAAAGTAATTGCAATTAAATTCAAGGTGTGTGTGTGTGTGTGTGTGTGTGTGCGTGTGTGTGTGCGTGTGTGCGCGTGTGTGTGTGTGTGTGTGTGTGTGCGCGCGCGTACATGCGACTGCGTGCGTCTTCTTATAAGAGGTGAGGTGAGGAGTGAATCCGAGAGAACCACAGTCAGCTCTGATCAGAAGAGAAAAGCATGAAGTGCTGCGGGATGATTAGTCTGACCAGGTGCGTGCCAAGCTGCCAGCTGAGTTCATTGATTGGGAGAGTGGAACCGACTACATAGCTTTAGCTTCAAAGGTGCGCTCTCTCATGGATTCATTTTTTTTCACCGCAGGTGAAAACATGCAATTCCATTTTTCATTTTCAAGTTCCGTCATTATGATGAACTCTGTGGAGTCCTCGCTTCATGCATGGTCCAGACTTGTATTATTATTTTCAAACTAACTAAGTCTAAGTCAGCCCCGTGGCTATACAATAGCATATGCTCACCATGCTGTTAGAAGACACGAGGCACCAACAACAGAAGTGGAAATGTCCAGTGAGTTTTGCCAGAAAACACTGATCATTCAAAGTAATGATCCAGTGCATCTGCTCCCACACAGCAAAGCGGCTCTGCGTAGCTGTAGGGCGATGTCTCTAATCACTATAGTCCACCCTTCAGACTCACTTATCTGGCAGACACCTGCCACTCCCGTTGACAGTGACAAACAGAGTGAGAAGGTGGGGTCTTTCTCAACACGCGTAATCACTTGATGGACACGAAAATGACACCAGGCGCCATTAGGAAGGCAGCTTTTCCAGAACGTGCGGGCGGCTACAGTCGAGGCTGAACCGTTTTACATAAAAAACAGTGTAGCTTGCAGGTATTCGTCGGCTGTCAACAAAATGTGAAAATTACTTGCTAGGCTTTGCTCAGGCTGTTTCGCGCAGTTCTGTTGAAATGCAACGTGCGGTTATTGCATCGTGTTGCAGGTGCAGCGATTCCCCCCCCCCCCCCCGCTCTCTTCATTCCATTTCAGCTGGCATTGTGTTTGTATTTTGTGGCGGAAAAGAGAAGGCTCTGAACGTTGGTGGTGCAGGACCAAGATGGACGGAGGAAATGGGGCAAAGAGACAGGGAAGATGTATTAACCTCTTGCATCCACAGGCTACAGAGAGAGAGAGAGAGAGAGAGAGAGAGAGAGAGAGAGAGAGAGAGAGAGAGAGAGAGAGAGAGATGGCGATGGAGAGGTGGGGGGGGGGGGGGGCCTCTCAATCTCATTTTACTCGTAATGTTCGTGCCATTTTCGTGCTTCATTGGTGAACTAGAGCTTGGTGAGAAACACAGAGAAATGGAGACGAGGTTTACGTGTGAGGCAAAAGGTCACAAGCTGCCTTCAAACTGTCAAACTGTATGTCCAAAACTGTTACTTTTCAGGAAAAAGAAAAAAAAGAACCGTGTTCGATCCCCGGCTCCCCCAGAGTTAGTGTCAAAGTGTCCTTGAAAAAGACACTGAGCCCCTAATTGCTTCCGAAGAGCAGGTTGGTGCCTTGCATGGTTTCCTCCGCTGTCTGTGTGTGTGCATGGGTGAATGAAATGAACAATGTAATGAACGCTTTAATTTCATTCATTCATTCATTCATTCATTCACCATTTACTTTTCGTTACTTTCTCAAAACACCCTGAAATTAAGGGCAAAAAGGACAAGGCAAAATATTAAATGGAAGAAGGTAGGCCAAATGTAATAGAGCATAATGCAGGAATAATATTATTGGTTTTAAGCGTCCTTAATCTTAATGTCATGATGAAACATAACTCAGAAGCTGCAGCACTCTATCAGTGCAGGGCATATATTTTAATCTAATCAAAGTGTAAAGAGCGAACTTCTTTAGATCAATTGCAGTGATTGCATTGTCACTATACAGCATGCATTGGTTTAATCAGAAGCTTACAAACTATAAATGAGAGTTTCTGAATTGAATGCGTAATTTGACAGATTAACTGTACTATTACTCAATTAGTAATGCATGAAAGTAAGGTCTCCAAATCAAGTTGAGTGCCACTTATTTTCAAACAATTTCACACACTTTATTTGTGACATTGGCTCTTTTCGACTATGAAGGTTAACCCAGAACCTTCCTGAAACTTTCATGAAAGTTTTATGATGGCTTTTTCTATGTTTCCATTTCAATTATAACCAGAACCGCTCCTGAAGGGAGAGGTTTGTCAAAAATAATAAAATAAAAATAAGTGTACTAAGCTCACAACAACAACCAGTCACTATGCGTTGCACGCTTGTAGGTCTGCTATTTTAGAAATGTTTTGAAAGTACAAGCAGTCAGTTCTGGGCTCCCAGAACCTTGGGTTAGTACCACCTCCTGAGCAGGGCCCAATTACTGTAGACACCCGTGAAATACGTTTCACGGCACGACACAGTTCGCTTAGTTCTTGGGAGTCGAAAAGAACCATATGTTGACAGAGGAGGAGCACTCAGCCTTATTTCCGGCAAGTATTTGATGGATGTCAAGGAATGCAAGACCACACTGCCACCTGGCACACAACTGACAGTTGTTCTATGACGTTCTGACATGTAACATCTACCCTCTACTCACTCGGTTTGTCTCCCCTGTCTGTTGTAATACCTTCCTCCCATCTAGCTTGTGCTCCTCATCTCCCTCCCTGTCATCTTCTCCTCCTCCTTAAATCTGGTCTATTTCCTCCCGCGCGCAGTAGGCTATATAAATGATGCTGACCCTGGGAATGCCTCCACAGGGCTTTGGTCTCTAAGCAGCCTTTACAGGTGAGATGAATGACCGGCCAGCCAGCCAGCATCCAAGTGGGCAACATATTGTTTCAAAGTGCTTGAGGTGCGATTGATTTATTTTATCTCGCACCTTCTTGCGTGGTGGTAAATGGTAAAATGGTAAATGGTGCATTTATATAGCGCCTTTATCCAAGGCGCTTTACATAGATTGTGCATTACATTCACCCATTCATACACCGATTGCGGCGGAAGCCATGCAAGGTACCAACCAGCACATCGGGAGCAATTTGGGGTTCAGTGTCTTGCCCAAGGACACTTCGACATGTAGACAGGAGGAGCCGGGATTCGAACCGCCGACCCATGGATCATTGGACGACCTGCTCTACCTCCTGAGCCACAGTCGCCACAGTCGCACAGTGGTGCAGGTTCCAGGGTGCATCAAGCTGAATCGAGCACGTTGCGATTGGTTGTGTAGTCAAATGTCTTGATGACTAGAACAGGGCTCAAAGTGGGGTCCAGGGACCCTTGAAGGAGTTCCAGGGGGTCCTCAGCAAAATGATAGATCCAAATGGACCCTTGTGGGACTGTAACTCTGAGAGTGTACACATGGAACCAAATGGACCCTTTAGGGATTTAACATAGATTTTACAATATAAATTGGGGTCCCAGAGATAGAAATGCCGTTAAAATGGGTGTCTAGCCTAATGCATGTCAAACTGGGGGTCCTTGAAATGAAAACGGTTGAAAATGACTGCTAGAGCCGTACAAATGGGGGTCCGCAGGCTAATAAATGTCAATTTGGGGGTCCTTGACATGAAAAGGTTTGAGAACTAATGGACTAGAACACTAGATAAAACTGTTCACAGGTACACCCAACTGACTGAAGAAAGAACTAATGGACTAGAACACTAGATAAAACGTAAGTTACGTATGTAACTATGGTTCTATGAGTCCCGAATGACCGCCAGAGGCGGTGCTTAAGCACTGAATACGTCCCTTCGCGCATGCGCCGTCGAGTATTTTATACCAACAATGTCAATTTTGACCCCATGATGACCCGGAGTCGTCTATATCTTCCGGCAGTCTACAGGGGTTCAGTCCCTACAGAATCTTCTCGCGAGACCACGAGGATTGACAAGAGTGCTCTGGCGGTCATTCGGGACTCATAGAACCATAGTTACATACGTAACTTACGTTCTATTTCGTCCCTGCTGACCGCCAGAGGCGGTGCTTAAGCACTGAATGACTTATACCAGCAAAGTCACGAGGAATCCTGATCCCAAGCCATAAGGAGTAGAATCGGAGGACTCTCGTAAGAGGACCACGTCCAGCGGGTGGGGAGTGGCAACACTCACCCAGTGGAACATAGAAAACTCGCTGTGATGCCCATGAGGCAGCGGCAGATATATTCCAGGGGTACTTCCCTCGGGGCAGCCCATGATGTGGGGACGCTCCCGTTAGAGTGGCACCTCACGCAAAATGGTAGGGTACGATTACTCGCCCCATACGCGTGGTTAATGGCATCCACAATAGTGTGGGGCGGGCGCTGTCTGGAGAGAGCACCGCCTTTGAAAGGGCCATCGTCACAACGGACCAGCCATTCTGACCGCCGAATGCATGTGGCAGGTCTAACAAGCGGCTCGCAGGTCCCACGTTGGGCGCAATAGTTCCCGCTTGTCAATCCACTCTCCTGGTGGAGGGCAAGACTGTGCTAGCCGTATAGGCTGGTTGAGGTGTGTATGTGACAGCACCCTCAGGAGGAACACTGTGTTTGGCCACAGAGACACTCAGGCCGTCTGAGCTTTGCTTCAGACGCAAGTCACTGACAAACAGGGCGTGCCGCTCACTGACACGCTACGTTGAGGTAATGGCCAGGAAGAATTCAGTCTTCCATGACCCTCTAAACTCCGCCCGTGCCAAGGGCTCAAAGGGAGGCCTGTATAGACCATGCCGCACTAGGGAAGAGCCTGTGCCGGAGTTCTCAGGGCTCGTAGGGGATGCAACCTCAGAGCCCCCATCAGGAAGAGGGACACCAGACTGTGGCTCCCCACTGTGGCTGTGCGATATTGATTCTAGCATATCGACATGATATTTCCCCTACTTATGCTTTTAGAGTAGGAGATCGGCCCTCGTCTAGGAGGGACTGCGGAACGCCAGAAAGGTAGGCAGAGCAGCGCACTAGGTCTTTGCTCTGACCCTCACGTCAGTTGGAATTAGATTCCATCGGTTATCGTACCGTAGTCTGATGGATGTCATGGCACCCTTGAATTCAGGGTGGCATGCCTGGCTGGTTCCACACAGCTGCTCGGCAGCGGTTCAGGGCTGCCAGCGGCCAAACGCACAGTTGGGGGCGTCGAGCATTTGAATGCCATATCCGACCGCCTCCCAGTTGAGGAGACCTCTGTCGGGGAGACGCCATGGCGTCCTCCGACTGGGTCTGTTCAGCAGAGGAAACCAAGTACTTCTTGGCTGGAGGGGGGGAACCAGAAGAATGGTGTGACCCTCCTAAAGAACTCTCTGAAGCGCTGGTCGTATCAGAGGCAGTGGCAAGGCATATGCAGTGCCTCTGGCCAGTGCGCATTTAAAAGGATAGTGCCCTGTGGGCGGTGGCCTAGTTAGGGCCATGTGTGTCAGGAACGATGCAGGTCGTTCTGTTCATACTGGCTATGTGGCATGAAGGCCTGCGGGCTGACAGCCATTTGTGGCGTTCAGGTTCTATGAAACCATCGGACCATTGCGTCCTGGCCCGGAGGGCTGGATGTCTCCGTTAGCGAGAACCGGAGAGGTTAGCGAGTCAGCGACTCTAGGGTGAGGAGGTCCACCTCCGCTCTGCCGAGGTAGCCTCTGATTAGTGTTCACCACCATTGGATGGGGTACCGCTCCCCTCATGGAAGCTTTTGATGGGAGAGAGCCTACCATGTAGTCCCGCTCTCCACTTAGATAACTTGCCCATAGGCTGATCAGGCGGGGGGGGGGTCAGGGGGTCCATAGACACCTACGGCAGCCAAGCAAACGTGGCCCCGCCCGATGACTTACATGATACACGGTCGAGGTGTTGCCCGAACGTATGAGAATGTGCTTGCCCCTCAGGTACGGCAGGAAGTGCTGTAGAGCAGAGCATGAACTTCATAACCCTGTTGGGTCCCATCAATTCAAGATATGTCGACAACAGTCTGTCTTGCGTCACGAGGAAGTATGTAGATCGGACTTCCCTTGGTGTGACTGAGGATCTACGGCCTCTGTTGCGCCCTTGGGCAGGAGGACACATCACTCCTGGTCTGATACTAGGGCTCTCGTCATGTTGCTGATAACGGCCATTTTGACCCCCCCGGATATGGGGGGCTGGCGTCAGAAGGCACTGCACAGCCCGGAAAGTCACAGGCAGGTCCCTGCGTGGGACGCCAAGGAACACACTGGCCTAGTGTGGGCCGGCGGTGATACGCGAGCTCAGAGGACAGCGATTTCATCTCTGTTGGAGCTCGTTGGGAGGCGTGATGTGTCATAGGCCTTGACGGTGAGGGCCGACCCGCGTCTGAAGAAGGCGCTTGGAGGATCCGACTGCCTACTGTGGCACTAACAATTAGCGTTCCACGGCTATGCGCATGAAGGTGCGCATGGAGCCATCTCGGCCAGTGGGTCCTGAGCTGAGAAGTAGGAGGCTGGCTCTGATGCATCTTCCTCATAGTCATGGAAGTGCATAGCTTAAGCTGTCGGGGAGAGCACATCGTCCTCGAGTCAGCTGTGGCATCGGAGGGGGAGGCACTCGAACCCTCCGAGGTGCCTAGGTGTTATCCGAGGTGAGCATGGACCTCATGTGGGCCAACTCCGCAGATAGCTGAGCCCTCTCGGATCTGCTGTGGCCGGCGGTCAGACCTTTTCCTCCTGGCACACGGGGCAGGACCACGGTCGGCTCACGGCTGAAGGGGAGCTTCACACGAGGTACAAAAGTGGGAGCTCTCCATTGTGGTGGCACCGGCCAGTGCACACCAGTCACACCAGCTAGCCCAGGGCGCGGACGCTACTGGTTGCTAGGTGTTGGCCATATGCTGAAGGAAGGGAGCGTGTACGCTGCCTGTACCAGCAGAGGCTTTAATCTAGATCGGCATAGTGCACACCGGTGCACACCAGTCCCAACTAGCCCAGGGCGCGAACGCTACTGGTTGCTAGGTGTTGGCCATATGCTGAAGGAAGAGAGCGTGTACGCTACCTGTACCAGCAGAGGCTTTAATTTAGATCGGCATAGTGCACACCAGTCCCAACTAGCCCAGGGCGCGGACGCTACTGGTTGCTAGGTGTTGGCCATATGCTGGAGGGAGTGCGTACGCCGTCTGTACCAGCAGAGGCTTTCGAGGTACAAAAGTGGGAGCTCTCCGTTGTGGTGGCACCGGTTCCTCTGGACCGGCCGGTGCACACCAGTCCCAACTAGCCCAGGGCGCGGACGCTACTGGTTGCTAGGTGTTGGCCATATGCTGAAGGAAGGGAGCGTGTACGCTGCCTGTACCAGCAGAGGCTTTAATCTAGATCGGCATAGTGCACACCGGTGCACACCAGTCCCAACTAGCCCAGGGCGCGAACGCTACTGGTTGCTAGGTGTTGGCCATATGCTGAAGGAAGAGAGCGTGTACGCTACCTGTACCAGCAGAGGCTTTAATTTAGATCGGCATAGTGCACACCAGTCCCAACTAGCCCAGGGCGCGGCGGACGCTACTGGTTGCTAGGTGTTGGCCATATGCTGGAGGGAGTGCGTACGCCGTCTGTACCAGCAGAGGCTTTCGAGGTACAAAAGTGGGAGCTCTCCGTTGTGGTGGCACCGGTTCCTCTGGACCGGCCGGTGCACACCAGTCCCAACTAGCCCAGGGCGCGGACGCTACTGGTTGCTAGGTGTTGGCCATATGCTGGGGGGAGGAGGCGCGTACGCTGCCTGTACCAGCAGAGGCTTTAACTTAGATCGGCATATAATGACTTAATCAAACAACTGAATGCTGCTATACCTGCCGCAGCATGTGAATATGCATTTACGTTTTATGCAAATGCTCATTGTAGCACTTTGAGATTTAACCAGATGTAAAGTGCGTCATAGGAACAGCGCACAGACACTGCTGTTAGCTAGACTGTGCGACCTGCATGGTCGCGGTGGGGGAGGAGAGCTTGCACGCTACCTGTACCCCCAGCTGAGGCTTACTTATAAATTATGATAATAAAGTAGCCTTCAGTCGAGGCTTGGACGCTGCTATGTAGCAGCTGTAGTGTTTCCTATGCGAACGTTTATCACAGCACTATGACGTTTATCCAAACTCCAAGTGCATTATTATTTATGTTTGCTAGTCCAGAGCGAAACAAAAGACACTTCCAATGCGCTAGTCAAGGCACTACTACGCATTCACGCTGGGAGGAGGGAGCACTAACGCTGTTTACACCAGCCAAAAGTTTGGTTAAATAAACCAACACAAACAAGTTTTGGAGAAAAGGCTACAGCCAATAGCTCCACCGATAGGGGCCGCCTGCTGAAGGAAGGGAGCGTGTACGCTGCCTGTATCAGCTGCAGCTAATAAACAGAACAAGCTATACACTAATAGCTGTTAATAAATGCTTGAGCTAACAAACGATTAGTAGCAAGTAACATCAAACTAGAGGCCGTATGCTGGAGGAGCGGAGCGCATACGCTGCCTGCCCTGTACCAGCTGGGCCAATAAACAGTAAGGCAAGCTATACACAGATCGCCGTTATAACAAATAGTATAATAAGCGCTTGGGCTACAACTACGGGTAGCAGCGCCAGTTAGAGACCCAATGCTGGAGACCAGCTGGGCTACTAACAACAAGACAAGCTATAGCCTACACGAATAGCTGTTCATAAACACCTTTAGCTTTAAGCTACTGGTAGCAGCTGTGAGCTACGCTGGCAGCAGCGCCAGATGCCCTGTGCTGGGGACCAGCTGGGCTAATAGGCCCCAAAGGTACCCAGGGGCACCTGTGGGGAAAAAACAAAGTGTACCCACTGTATACGCAAAAAACTGTTAATAGAGCTTTGAGCTCCAGACATACTGGTAGCAGCATCAGTATCGAGGCCCACTGCTGGGGGCCAGCTGGGTTAATAACCAGACAAGCTATGTACACCAATAGCTGTTAATACTCTGAGCTACAAACTACTGGTAGCCACATCAATACCCTGGGAGGACGCAGGTAGCTGCTCCTGTACCGGGCTAATAATAACAAGTTGTTATTGTTATTGTTATTATTAACAACAACAACAAGAAGACAAGCTATCCGCGGAAGCAGTTAAGCTTGAACGCTGCCAATATTATCGGCATTATGGCTTTGGCCAGCAAGGCTTGCCAAACAGAAAATGACACTTAGCCTTAACTAGCTTAACTTATCATAAGTTATATGCTGACTGCTGAGAGAATGGAGCGCCAACGCTTGCGATCAACAGCAGGGGCTAACCAAAGCTTGCAAGTAGCGTGTTTATCAAACGAAGGCAATATGACAGTGGCCATCCTTCGGCAAATCTTATAGTCGCTTATAATAAGCGCTAGCGTTCACAGTCGAGCAAACCTCGTATGCGGAGCAGGGAGGCGGCGCGAACGCAGACTCTACTCACAAGAGGTTATGCCATGATACAATACATCATATAATTTGAACGTCTGTTAGCGTTCACCGTCAAACAAACCTCGTATGCGGAGCAGGGAGGTGGCGCAAACGCAGCCTTTACTCACAAGAGGTTATGCCATGATGCAATATATCATATAATTTGAACGTCTGTTTAGCGGGGATAGCACCGCTTTAGACGATAACGTACCTTTTGTCCAGGCGAATCCAAATAAACTCCACTCATAGAGGAGTAAAAACAAAATCCATAGTCGCAGTTCCTGGAGGGCGAACAGCCGCTACTCCGACCGATTCGGTCACGGAACTACCAGCGACTCGGCAGACACCATAGGCTACATATTGCATTGCATAGCAACACATCGCAGCTCGGTGCAAACTTGGTTCTCACAGGCGAGCGAGAAGAAATTAGGGACTGAACCCCTGTAGACTGCCGGAAGATATAGACGACTCCGGGTCATCATGGGGTCAAAATTGACATTGTTGGTATAAAATACTCGACGGCGCATGCGCGAAGGGACGTATTCAGTGCTTAAGCACCGCCTCTGGCGGTCAGCAGGGACGAAATAGAACTGTTCACAGGTACACCCAACTGACTGAAGAAAGAACTAATGGACTAGAACACTAGATAAAACTGTTCACAGGTACACCCAACTGACTGAAGAAAGAACTAATGGACTAGAACACTAGATAAAACTGTTCACAGGTACACCCAACTGACTGAAGAAAGAACTAATGGACTAGAACACTAGATAAAACTGTTCACAGGTACACCCAACTGACTTTAGAAAGCAATCGTCCGAAAGCTCCGCACAGTTTAATACTCAGTCAGAATACATCTTTTTTTATTGTACAAACTAGGAAACAGCTGTGTGCTTGTAAATACTGTTAAACGGTGAAATGACTGTGCTAATTACTAATGCACATACTTTTTTTTACTGTCACAAGCAAACTGTTTGTACAGTAAAAAATATCTCTTAAATATATTTGAATCATCAAGCAGACATTTATTTTCTTCTGTACTGCGGCAGCAATCACATGGATGTGTCTAGCACTAGCTTTTGAAAGACCAAACTGACAGCACTGTGGGAATGTTGTGACTTATAGAACGAATCGATTTTAATCATGTACAATTCAATAAATGTCAATATCTCAGGTTGGCAATTGAGTTTTGTATGTTTGTGTAAATGTGTGCGCATAAATGAGTCCTCAATTCAATAATAAAAGATGAATTAGATTGTGACACAAACACATTGAAGTGGTTGGCAGTGGTGGAAAGTAACTTAGTACATTTACTTAAGTACTGTACTTAGGAGGTAGCCTGAGTATTTCCAATACTTTTACTTCTACTCCACTACATCTCAGAGGCAAATATTGTACTTTTACTCCACTACAATTATTTGAAACCTTTAGTTACTATAGTTACTTTGTAGATTTGGATTATTATTACAGAACACACATTAACCACTTCAACCCTATACACATTTCGGCCATTTGAAAATAGCCGATCTACAAGCTCACAATGCATCGCATCGCGACACATTGTGAGCTTGCAGATCTGCTATTTTCAAAAGATTTGAAATTTTTAAACAGGACGACTACTTTTACTTTTGCTACTTAAAGGGATAGTTCAGATTTTTTGAACAGAGAACTGTTTTTTGTGTCCATATCACTACGCCCCAAAAAATAGTTCCATGTGATAGAGGGGTCAAAGTTGAACGAAAGTCGCGCTAATATTTTAGAAATAGGTCAACAATACAAATTACGTTCGTTTTGTGGATTCATTTACTTTTACTGCGTGGCCCCAGTGCCCCCCACAAAATGACCGGAACTACTTAATATTGACCAAAACCAGAGCAGAACTCCCACCATGGGACTCGGGCAATCAATTAATACAGTTGCAACCACTATATTAATGGCAAGTATTTCATACAACTTAAGTTCAAAAAATCTGAACTATCCCTTTAAAGTACATTTTGATGCCAATAACTTTTGTACTTCTACTTCTACTCAAGTATACATTTTGAATTCCGGACTTTGCTTATGTTCCGTTTGCTTATCCTGCTTCAACTCACCTGCACCACCTTCTGTGTCTGGGTGTCGATGACCAGCAGTCTGTTCTGCAGCGGCTGAGTCACGTAGATGTATTTATCTCTGACGTTGACGGCCGAGGACCACACGCAGTGCTGGGGGGACACCCCCTGACCCTTAGGACACATCTCCTCCTGCAGGGTGGGGAACCCCAACAAGGCACGGCACGACCACAAGAAAAGAAACAGAAATACAATGGCTTGTCATCCAGGAAACAGTGGCATGGTACAGGAATTTCTGACCTGCGAAGCAATATACACACGTGTCAACGCCATGTCCGCCACCCGCGCCCTCAGGTCAAGCACTGCCAACCAACTGGAACCACCACAAGCCCAATAAGTGAACTTGCGGGGTGACAGGGCATTCGCAGTGGCCGCCCCCTTTACGGTGGAACTCACGCCCAGCTCACATCAGAACTGCGCCCACCTTCGTCACTAGTTTCTAGTTTTTAAACTCTTAAACTTTTTAACTAGTTAATTTTTCTGATACATTTGTTTTGATTCTTTTTGTCACTTTGAGTACCTTGAAAAGCGCTATATAAATCATATTATTATTATTATTATTATTATTACTACCATTATTACCATTATTATTATATCAGCATTGACTGCTGCAGGTAATTAGCCAAATCCATAGTTCTGTATATAGTACGTGTAAAAATGGACCCTTACAGGAGTACTGTTATCTAATTTAAATAAAATCATGATACTGTATCTGTAGCAATTACCACTGCTAATAGTGATGCTGCCCTGCCTGCTAATACTCATACTATTAATATTAACAATATCTTGACATCAGTGTAATCCCTGTGCACCCGTTTTAGCCTCAGCTTCAAAGTTATCAACTGCTAACTCACTGTAATAGCCAATACTGTAAGAGTATCAGATGTGATTAAAAATCCTGTAGCCTGCCGTCTCTGCTGACAAGAGCTTTGTACATCCCTAGTTTCAACAAACATGCGAACGCACGCACGCACAAACACACACACGCACACGCACACGCACACGTGCGTGCGTGCGTGGGTGGGTGGGTGCCAAAGGCCTCGTTTCAAGGGAGCCCTCTCCCTTCACCTTGGCGAAGTAGAGAAAATGCTGTTTGCAGCAGTAGCCGGCTAACATAGCTCTCATTGAGTTTGTATCGATCTCTAATATAATTACAGTGTCCTGTAAAACCCAAATCCCTCAGAGGAACAGGTGAACTTGTACCATCTAAAGCCCATTGTTCATGGAGTGGGGCGTTCTTCAATGGATTACAAACCTGGGGGTTTGTACTATAGACTCTATGCAGTCTATCGCATTGAGCTGTTGACTAATGGACATGAGTAATGCATTGCACTTAGTGAAGGGACGACCAACAGTCTGACAATGGAAAAAGGAGTGGAATTCTCGTTCACGTTAGGGCGCCACATTGTCCTTCACACATGCGTTTTAACCACTGTCAACCTGCCGTCCATGTTTCGTCAAGTGGCCAATCAATTGATTGTGTTCCGGCTTGGATCAATGGAACCAACGTAGTACATAACAAGTTCTTATTTATTGCTATCACAATGGAAGAATGGATTTTATTTTTATATTCACCTTCAGTATTAATGTTACGTTAAGTGTTTTGCCAAATATTTGGGGGCCCACTTGCAGTACCCTCACGGCCCACAACAGTACTTACATAGAATCACTGTTCTTATAGGGCGACGCAGCAGTACTGACAGTACATAGAATCACTGTTCTTATAGGGCGACACAGCAGTACTGACAGTACATAGAATCACTGTTCTTATAGGGCGACGCAGCAGTACTGACAGTACATAGAATCACTGTTCTTATAGGGCGACACAGCAGTACTGACAGTACATAGAATCACTGTTCTTATAGGGCGACGCAGCAGTACTGACAGTACTGTTCTTAGGGGGTACTTACATAGGTGGCGACGATTCTCTCTGTGCGCTTCATGTGCCGTCGTATCTCACACTCACTGGGCTGGAGGACGGTGACGCCCTCATCCGAGAACACGTAGAACATGTTCCCCACACTCAGGCCTGCATGGGCGGAAAGACCCACACACATGACAAGTAGAGTGAAAGCACAACAACACAAAAGCAAGAGTGTGTTTCTCTTGTGTTTTTCACAGTGCCAAAAGAGCGAACAAGACAAGACTCCTGTTAGCATGATTTGACGTTAGTGTGAATGCACGCTCTGACTGGCTGTCAAGGCGCTTTGACAACACCAACAAAAGGCCCTGTCAGCAGCACGTCCAACAACAACAACAACAACAAAACTGCTGCCTCCAAGTCCTCAAACTGACAAACTCACATCCATACCAGCTCCGTAAAGAAGCTGAGCATTGTATGATAGACTGACAAGACTGCCACAGACATACAAGTAAGTGATTGTAGCTTTAATCTGTTCCAACAAAACAACATCAAACAGTACATTACAGAAATTATTAAGTAGTTTAAAATTAAATTAAATTAAGGTTCTTAAAGTGGGGTCCGCGTTCCATAGGGTCACCAGCTAAATTATTGATAGTTAGAAACCAAATCGGTGTATAAATGGAACCAAATGGACCTCTAAAGCAGGGGTTCTCAACCCGTGGGTCGCGACCCCTCGGGGGGTCGCCAAATTATTTTAGGGGGTCCCCAAATTATTTTCAAAAAAAAAAAAAAAAAAAGATTTTTTTTTTTCACGATTTTTCAAAAATAGCAGACCTACAAGCTCGTAGCGCGCCACTCGGTGGCGCGCTATGAGCTTGTAGATCTGCTATTTTTAAATAGCTAAATTATAACAATGCTTAAAACACCAAAAGGGGTTCCCGCCCAAAATGGTTTAAGGTTATTGTAGCAGTCAATTTATATTGGGGGTCGGGAGGGGGCGGGTCGGGGGTCCCGAGACGTTGCCAAAGCATTTTCGGGGGTCCCCGGCCAAAAACGTTGAGAACCCCTGCTCTAAAGGTTACATTTTTGGTTCCATTTCTACACTCTCAGAGTTAGTGGGTCACTCTGTGCCTAATGCATCCTAAACTATAGGGATCCTTGAAATAAAATAAGTTTGAGTCATAAAGACTCAGAAAAAAACAGGCAAGCGACAAAGACCCATATGCATGCACCGCACTAATGACACCATGGCACATTAACTGTCACCAACGCAACTGGTGGAACAATCAATCTACATCTACAATGTCCTTTTCTAACAATAGAACAAGAACAAAAGAGTGAAAAGACGCACATTCTTACTCTGAGTCTGCAGTGTGTGGCTGTGCATCCAGTCAACATAATGTAAAGGGGCTATGTGGTAATCATTGATAATGGTATATAGGTAATATGACATGCCTATGAAACGACAACGAGAGGAGGACTATGACATGCCTACGACGATAGATTGTGCATTACATTCACCCATTCACACACACATGCATACACCGATGGCGGAGGGAACCATGCAAGGGTCCAACATGCTGCTCATCGGGAGCAATTAGGGGTTCAGCGTCTTGCTCAAGGACACTTGGACACCAACTCTGGGGGAGCCCGGCATCGAACTGGGAACCTCACGGTTTCCACCCAGCTGTTCTACCAGCCACTCTGCCCCTGAGCCACTGCATGCCGCCCGGCATAGGCTATGACATGCTGTGAAACTAGTCCGGACAGACTTTGGTATTGTGATGACCCCTTCCATTCCGCTTGTGCACCCTCTGGGTGTTTGTTTGTTTGCTCCTGTATTGCAGGTGAGGTGAGCAGTGTCCGCCGGGGAAATGTGAATGTCTCTCTCTCTCTCTCTCTCTATCTCTCTCTCTCTATCTCTATCTCTATCTCTATCTCTATCTCTCTCTCTCTCTCTCTCTCTCTCCTTCCACGCAGCAGTAGTTTTGTTTGGCTGTGTTTGTTTATTTGTACACTACACCCTACACTGCACTTTCCCCACATTCAGGCATTCCTTACCCACTGCACTATATAGCATTTGTTTATATTGTTCATGTTTAATTTAATAAACATATTATTTTCACGTTCAAGTTTACGGTGTGGTCTCCCATTTTTGCTGTGAATCCGAGCTGCAGTATCTATAACCTGTCATGATTCCTATACATGATTTGTACAGCCTGGAGCATAACAGGGTTCATTTTCTCAACAAAACTAGTTTTTATTTGTTCATGTATTACCATCTACAGTAATGGAGGTTAGAGTCATATTATACCCATTTCCCAGAGCCAGAGCAGTTAATGTGCTCTGGGTAGACACAATTGTGTGCATAAAGTTGTTTTATTGCGAAGATCCTTCATGTTTTCATTGCTGCTGTCTTTGTACATTCGTACATTGGGTTCTTCCTTCACTGCAAAAATAATCCAACCTGTTTTCAACTTGTTAAGTATGCTTACATTTTGCGCTGCTGGATTTCTTTTGTTTTTCAAAATAGTATATAAGAAAGTGTTACCGGCGTACAGGCTACCTCAATTCCACATCCATTAAACAAAAACACCAAAATGGAACTATACAGTTGGGTGCCACCGATATTGTCCCTTATCATTTGACCCATTTAGGCCTGACCTCAAAATTTAAAAAAATCCTTCTAAATCCTCCAGTTTTCTGAAATAAATATTTTCACGATTTCTCAAAAATAGCAGACCTACAAGCTCGTAGCGCGCCACTCGGTGGCGCGCTATGAGCTTGTAGATCTGCTATTTTTCAATAGCTAAATTATAACATAATGTTTAAAACACCAAAAGGGGTTCCCGCCCAAAATGGGTTAACTGTCCTTTTGCGCAGATCACGCAAACCTCAGCAAAAAGAAAAGGACAATATCGATGGCCTCCAACTGTAATAGGGCATGTCAAATTTAAAAAATACATTACCTTCTTCTCTCCAAAGAATGTTTGCAACTATGGAATCAGCAGTGGAGTGGTCCAGGGGAAAGAGGATACAAGACAAGTTACTTCATCACAGAAAGAGAGAGAGATCGTCCAAAATACAGATTTAGCAGCCAGAAAAGACAAATGTAAATTTGAGGTATATTGTGTCGCTTCCAATTAATTAAGGCCATGTTTCCCCAAAAGACAGAGAATATGTTAATGTATAATTATGAATACAGGTTCATAGCATTAGATTTGCCCTTTCACTTGTCTTTAAGCCTCCAGGTTGTTGTTTTTTTTCTTCTTTTTTCTTTCTTTTTTTGGACAGAAAACTGGATTCCCGTACACAGACACAGAAAAACTGGATGCAACATTTCTGTTCCAGAAAAGTACATTATTGCTCTTCATGTGTATTACTCTTAAGCTTTACTTTTTGACAAAGTAAATACGGTATCTCTAGTGTACAGTGTGTCACAGTTTGTCCATATTTGGACCTTGGGACATGGTTAAATTCACCAAGAAGAGAAATGACTGTGCTGCAATCCTGCTCTTTGGCAGGCATTTTAGTTTTTCTCTGCACCCGGGCCACTCAAGGCCTTAAACATCCTTCTCTTATTGTGTTGTGAAACCGCTTCATTCACTACAGTATGTGCATAGAAATGTGCACACCATGCACCGTTGTTCTTACCACCGCGCGTGTGAGTTAGTGAATCGTATAGTCATTTAACACCGAAAGGCACATGCACACAATTATTAATTAGCATAATACCACGCCTCAACCCTCTGCATATATAAGGACAGATTACTTTGTATCTCTTCTTTAAGCACATGAAAACTAGCGTCCCTATTCCACCCTGAGGTACAGTAAGTACATCATGATGAACGATGAAGACCCCTCCTGCATGACTCACGGGTCTTCTTGGCGGAATCTTCGACAAACAGAGAGGAGATGTCCTCGTCCACGCCCACCTCGTTCTTGGCGATGCAGGTGTAGGCTCCCGTGTCCTCGTAGCGCACACTGCCGATGTACAGCTCACTGCCGTTGGCTGCATGGGGGACAAAGAAAGAAAGGTGACACGTCCTTATCTCCACCTTGCCATTTGCGGGTCGTTATTCACGTTGACACTTAGATGAAAGGCCTGTATAGAGTGCGGTGGAGAAAAAAAAGAGTGCAACATTGTGCTTAAATTGGGAGATTAAGTATGCAGTAGACCGGAGAAAAGGTCCATGGGTCAAAGTCAAAGACTTCCAAATGGCCAGTCTGAACGAACCGCGCTCATTGTGTAGTTTTGGTCCACTCTAAATTTGCAACAAAGTGAATACCTTGAACAAAGTGAAGACTTATTTAGTCTCAAGCCGCAATTACCAACGCTGTGTCATCGTAAGTGCCACTAGAAAGAGACACTAGACAGAAAACCCAGTGAGTGCACGATGCGCAATGTCTTTTCATGATCCATAGTGAAAACTGTTCTTTGATCTGGTAGTATGAAGTGAACTTGCAATACTGCACCACAATGGCATTCCCTACAGTTCATGCACATTTGTACTGAAGCTGTACAGAACGATTATTTGATTACAGTTCTCTCTTAAACCCTTTTAAGTTACACCAACTTCTTTCCATTGATCCATATCAAATAAGGATTGAACTACATTAACGCATTAACATTTAACGACTTTCATGCTCACATTCTTACATAAAATCAATCCATTGAGAATTTGAGATCGTGTCTGCATTCCTTTTCATTTAAAATTAAAACATTTATGTCCAGATTTGTATTCTGGCTTGGACTGAATTTCTTCATGGTATAAAGATGTTTTTAGACAGCAGCACTGTGCTCATCCATGCCATGGATGATACAGTAAAAAGTGCAACGTTGTCCGCCTGGTGCTGTGATGGAGCTGCCGCTGGGGGCAGGTGGAGACCGCCTGGTGCTGTGATGGAGCTGCCGCTGGGGGCAGGTGGAGACCGCTGGTGGCCTGGTGCTGTGATGGAGCTGCCGCTGGGGGCAGGTGGAGACCGCTGGTGGCCTGGTGCTGTGATGGAGCTGCCGCTGGGGGCAGGTGGAGACCGCTGGTGCTGTGATGGAGCTGCCGCTGGGGGCAGGTGGAGACCGCTGGTGCTGTGATGGAGCTGCCGCTGGGGGCAGGTGGAGACCGCCTGGTGCTGTGATGGAGCTGCCGATGGGGGCAGGTGGAGACCGCTGGTGGCCTGGTGCTGTGATGGAGCTGCCGCTGGGGGCAGGTGGAGACCGCTGGTGGCC
The DNA here is from genome assembly GCF_951216825.1 of Electrona antarctica. Classification (NCBI taxonomy): domain Eukaryota; kingdom Metazoa; phylum Chordata; class Actinopteri; order Myctophiformes; family Myctophidae; genus Electrona; species Electrona antarctica. Next base: position 40,733,949 of record NC_136789.1, on the reverse strand, counting down.
TGGTGCTGTGATGGAGCTGCCGCTGGGGGCAGGTGGAGACCACTGGTGGCCTGGTGCTGTGATGGAGCTGCCGCTGGGGGCAGGTGGAGACCACTGGTGGCCTGGTGCTGTGATGGAGCTGCCGATGGGGGCAGGTGGAGACCGCTGGTGGCCTGGTGCTGTGATGGAGCTGCCGCTGGGGGCAGGTGGAGACCGCCTGGTGCTGTGATGGAGCTGCCGCTGGGGGCAGGTGGAGACCGCCTGGTGCTGTGATGGAGCTGCCGCTGGGGGCAGGTGGAGACCGCTGGTGGCCTGGTGCTGTGATGGAGCTGCCGCTGGGGGCAGGTGGAGACCGCTGGTGGCCTGGTGCTGTGATGGAGCTGCCGCTGGGGGCAGGTGGAGACCGCTGGTGCTGTGATGGAGCTGCCGCTGGGGGCAGGTGGAGACCGCTGGTGCTGTGATGGAGCTGCCGCTGGGGGCAGGTGGAGACCGCTGGTGGCCTGGTGCTGTGATGGAGCTGCCGCTGGGGGCAGGTGGAGACCGCTGGTGGCCTGGTGCTGTGATGGAGCTGCCGCTGGGGGCAGGTGGAGACCACTGGTGGCCTGGTGCTGTGATGGAGCTGCCGCTGGGGGCAGGTGGAGACCGCTGGTGGCCTGGTGCTGTGATGGAGCTGCCGCTGGGGGCAGGTGGAGACCACTGGTGGCCTGGTGCTGTGATGGAGCTGCCGCTGGGGGCAGGTGGAGACCACTGGTGGCCTGGTGCTGTGATGGAGCTGCCGATGGGGGCAGGTGGAGACCGCTGGTGGCCTGGTGCTGTGATGGAGCTGCCGCTGGGGGCAGGTGGAGACCGCCTGGTGCTGTGATGGAGCTGCCGCTGGGGGCAGGTGGAGACCGCCTGGTGCTGTGATGGAGCTGCCGCTGGGGGCAGGTGGAGACCGCTGGTGGCCTGGTGCTGTGATGGAGCTGCCGCTGGGGGCAGGTGGAGACCTGGTGCTGTGATGGAGCTGCCGCTGGGGGCAGGTGGAGACCGCTGGTGGCCTGGTGCTGTGATGGAGCTGCCGCTGGGGGCAGGTGGAGACCTGGTGCTGTGATGGAGCTGCCGCTGGGGGCAGGTGGAGACCTGGTGCTGTGATGGAGCTGCCGCTGGGGGCAGGTGGAGACCTGGTGCTGTGATGGAGCTGCTGCTGGGGGCAGGTGGAGACCTGGTGCTGTGATGGAGGTGCCGCTGGGGGCAGGTGGAGACCACTGGTGGCCTGGTGCTGTGATGGAGGTGCCGCTGGGGGCAGGTGGAGACCGCTGGTGGCCTGGTGCTGTGATGGAGCTGCCGCTGGGGGCAGGTGGAGACCGCTGGTGGCCTGGTGCTGTGATGGAGCTGCCGCTGGGGGCAGGTGGAGACCGCTGGTGCTGTGATGGAGGTGCCGCTGGGGACAGGTGGAGACCGCTGGTGGCCTGGTGCTGTGATGGAGCTGCCGCTGGGGGCAGGTGGAGACCGCTGGTGCTGTGATGGAGGTGCCGCTGGGGACAGGTGGAGACCGCTGGTGGCCTGGTGCTGTGATGGAGCTGCCGCTGGGGGCAGGTGGAGACCGCTGGTGGCCTGGTGCTGTGATGGAGCTGCCGCTGGGGGCAGGTGGAGACCGCTGGTGCTGTGATGGAGCTGCCGCTGGGGGCAGGTGGAGACCGCTGGTGCTGTGATGGAGCTGCCGCTGGGGGCAGGTGGAGACCGCTGGTGCTGTGATGGAGCTGCCGCTGGGGGCAGGTGGAGACCTGGTGCTGTGATGGAGCTGCCGCTGGGGGCAGGTGGAGACCGCTGGTGGCCTGGTGCTGTGATGGAGGTGCCGCTGGGGACAGGTGGAGACCGCTGGTGGCCTGGTGCTGTGATGGAGCTGCCGCTGGGGGCAGGTGGAGACCGCTGGTGGGAAAAGTACTCAAATGTTTTACTTGACCCATTTTGACCAGAGGATGATTCTACAAAATGTCTTCTAAATCCTGACAGTTTTCTGAAAAACCTATGTTTCTATGTCAGTGGTTTTCAAACTATTTCACGTCAAATATGTTGTTCCAGGGACCCCCCAGAAGAAAATACTTGGACTGATTGAAAGTTCACTCATATATACACAAAAATGTGCGCCACATTTTCACGATTTAAAAAGAATAGCAGACCTACAAGTTCATAGCGCTGCAATCAGTGCCGCGCTATGAGCTTGTAGATCTGCTATTTTTAATTAGCTAAAGTATAACACGATGCTTCAAACACCAAAAGGGGTTCCCGCCCAGAATGGGTTAAAGATGGAGTGCCATTATTTTTATACTTTTTCTGTCTCTGGAGACATTACTCTAATAGACCCCCAGGTGTGGTTAGAATATTCAAATACGTCTATTTTTGGTTTCTCAAAAGGCCCAATCGAGGCCCAGGTCAAAAGGCCCAATCAAATTACAGTGAGATAGTGACATCACAATATCATCCCCTTATCCTAACCCCTCCCCCTTTATCATACAACAGTAGCTGTGGGAGCTATTGAAAAATAGCAGATGTACAAGCTCATTGTGCGGCACAGAGTGCCACGCTATGAGCGTGTAGATCTGCTATTTATTTGAAAAATCATCGAAATGTGGCACAAATCTTTGACAGCAAACCTTTTAACTCAAATATTTGCTTCTGGGGGTCCCTGAAACACATGTTCAGATGGGGGTCCGGCGCGGCCAAATACAAAAATAATGTATTGCATATGTATTGCACTACTGATACAAAAACAAGACATTTTGTAAAATGTAGTCTCAGGTCTCCATGGGTTAAGGCCCCTTTTGGTGTTTTAAGCATTGTTATAATTTAGCTATTTAGAAATAGCAGATCTACAAGCTCATAGCGCGCCACCGAGTGGCGCGCTACGAGCTTGTAGGTCTGCTATTTTTGAAAAATCGTGAAAAAAAATTAAAAAACTAAATCTTTTTTTTTTTTTTAATAATTTGGGGACCCCTTAAAATAATTTGGCGACCCCACCGAGGGGTCGCGACCCACGGGTTGAGAACCCCTGGGTTAAGCAAATCTACTAATTGACTTCCCACCGCTGGTGGAGACAGACAGGTGGTGCTCCGACAGGACAGCGTGTGGCGGGGCAGCAGCAGCATCATCAGAGGCGTTGTACCACAGCTCTAGTCCTCTGTGATGTACAGCTCGGCTCTCAGATCCCTCCTTCATGCGGCGCTAGCCTTGATCACAGCGCCGCGGTCTTCACAGCGCAGCGGGACGACGGCCGCGGCGGCCGTATATGTATCAGACGACACGGCTCAGAGGCCGTGTCAAAGATCACCACGCGAGAAAGCCTCGCCCTTCGCCGCCCTAGCTAGCGCTCTCTCTCTCATCTTCCCCCATCCATTTCTCTGTATACATTATGTAATGTAATATATGGTATACATAGTGTCCTGGTCTCTCTGTCTCGACTTGTCCCTTTGATCCATTCGTCTCTTGATCTGTCCAGCCTTGATACTGTGTGCGTCGCCGCTGAAATGGACATGAAGCTTATTAGTGTGGTTGCCCTAACAGGGCAACCAGACTATTGTAATTGATAAGTTGGATACTTTGACGCACTACTCCTCCCACAGTTTTTGGCGCACACACTCGAGCCATATGTCAAATCGACCGGCTTCATCGGGAATCGTGTGCTTGCTCATTGCTAAGAGATCCGTTGTATAGTTTAATTGATGATTAATTAATTAGTTCTCCATAGACTTATAATGGGGATGCCCACTTTATGTTTTGGCTTATAACTCTTGAACCATAGGTTGTAAAATCAAAATTATTTTGCCCTGGATTCCTTGGGTCATGACGCATCTCCCCATATAGGCCACGCCCATTTGCGTCAGGATAGACTTTCCGCCATTTTGAATTTTCTTCAAAACACACTTTTATTTTCTGATTCTACAGATTTTTTCCGAATCTCACATAAATCGGTACACATGATCTCTGGACCTATCGGACTGTGTTTCAATTTTTTTCCGATTTTTTGAATTTTTTTTGTCCGTATCGTTCGGCCTTAATCGTCGTCCGAAGTTAGTGGGAGGGGCCTATTTTACAAAAAATGCCTAAAATCACGAACGGAATGTCCAGATGTCGCGGGTAGTTTAATCAACCAAAAGCCAAAAGCGATTCCATTTTCATCCATAGGGGGCGCCGCAAATGCGAAAAATGTAACCGTTTCTTGAAGAAGAAATATTTTACGTTTTCCCCTATAACTCTTGAACTGTAAGTCGTAAAATCTAAATTTCCTTTTCCATGGATTCCTTGGGTCATGATGCATTTCCACATATAGGCCACGCCCATTTTCAACCTAGAAAGAAATCCTGCAAAATTTGAATTTTCTCCAAAACACACTTTTGGCTCCTCCTACTACATATTTTGTCCAAATCTCACAAAAATCGGCACACATGATCTCCGGACCCATCCGATTAAAACACCAACTACAGAATTTTGGTACTGCGTATCGTTCGGTCGTAATCGTCGCCCGAAGATAGTAGGAGTGGCCTATTTTACAAAAAAGGCCATAAATCACGAACAGAATGTCCGATCCATCCCAAATTTTAATCACATGTCGCGGGTGGTTCAATCAACCAAGTTCCAAAAGCAATTCCATTTTCATCCATAGGGGGCGCCGCAAATGCCAAAAATGTAACCGTTTGTCGCAAAAACATGATTTTTGGGGGATAAATCCCCTCCGAATTACTTACGCATGATCGCAGGGGGGACGTGACATTGTAATTGGCTGGCAATATCAGTGGGAGGGGCATATGTAAGCCACTGCGGCAACCACACTTTGCAATTTTTTTAAATTGCGACCTTTCTAGTTATTATTATTATTTAAAAACTTTCCAAGAATTTTCCAAATTCTTAGAAATGAGCAGATCTGCAAGGAAAGCTTTGTGAGCTTTTATACTTTTAGTTAGGGAATATTATCAGTATAATGTCAAATCTGGGAATACATTTCTTACCAAGAATTTTCTTCGCCAATGTGTTTGTAAAGGTGTCTAACATATCCCACCTTGGTTTCTATTCAACCACCCTAGGGGAATCTTTGACAGCTGCTGAAAGTTGGGCTACCATACAAACGTACTAAATTCGGCCATAGACACTTTCCCAAATGTGCCCTAATGTGCGCAAATGTGCTGACCTCATCACATTTGTGATGACGGCTATGGCCTTTTTAAGCCCAAGGAGGGTTTTTCGTGCAAAACTAATGCTTGGTATGGATTCAGAATCATGAAACCCCCCTAGTTTGGCCATAGCCACTTACCCAAATATGCCCAAATGTGCTGACCTCATCACATTTGTGATGAGGTCAGCACATTTGGGCCATGGCCATTTTTAGCCCAAGGAGTGTTTTTCGTGCAAAACTAATGCTTGGAATGGATTCAGAATGATGAAAACCCCCTAGTTTACTGCTACTTAAAGCATAATAAAATTTAGAACATTTTGCCTTATAATGGTTGCATGGTACCCCAACTTTCAGCAGCTGTCAAAAATTCCCCTAGAGTGGTTGAATAGAAACCAAAGTGGGATATGTTAGTAGACACCGTTACAAACACATTGGTGAAGAAAATTCACCAATGTATTCCCAGATTTTATTAATATCATTTGACTATTTGGAATGAAAGTTTGCGGCCCAGTCGTACTGCACAGTACGACGTGTTGCACACTGACAAATACATCACAAATACATCCACCCCGGCTTCTAATTTATGCTTATGTGATTAATAGAATAACAACACATTGTAGAAATCGAAGCAAAGCAGTTTGAATTAGCGAAATAGATTGTTGATGGCGGGAGCATGTCCCCAAATTCCTCTTTAAGGGCTTGCCTTGAAGCGAAACCGCCTTGAAGTGACACTTCCTGAAACCAGACACAGCCCTAATTATTTTTAATTCATGATTATGTTCTGATCAATCTTATCGACTGCCACTGAATCATCCGGACATTACATTTGACTTTAATATCCTCATTTGCAGCAGTTTGTGGTGCCAGGGATTGTGAAGTTACAGTTGGAGGCCATCGATATTGTCCTTTAAACATTATGTTATAATTTAGCTATTGAAAAATAGCAGATCTACAAGCTCATAGCGCGCCACCGAGTGGCGCGCTACGAGCTTGTAGGTCTGCTATTTTTTTTAAATCGTGAAAATATTTATTTCAGAAAACTGGGGGATTTAGAAGGATTTTTTTTAAATTTTGAGGTCAGGCCTAAATGGGTCAAATGATAAGGGACAATATCGGTGGCACCCAACTGTAGTAGGCTGTGTGCCAAAGGAAGAGACTTTTTAATCTGTGACACATTTAGCCTACAGTCAGCTGCTGTTGTGATCTGAACTTTTGGCTTTGCTCTCTTTTATCCACTCATATTGTCTATAACAATCCCCAGAGGAATATGTTGACATTTAGAATTTCTGATGGATATTTTCGTTCACCAGTGACAACACTAACTCCCCGAACCATTTCTCAGTCACGCTGTACATGCATAGTTTTGCCTCAAAGCCAAGAACATCCTAATGTTTCTCACGAAGGCTTGTGTTTATCGGAATTTTATACTGCTACTATTTTAAAAAGCCATAGCCCCTGGTTTAAAACAAAAAGTAATAATTTGAAAATAGCAACAATAGCCAATCTACAGACACTAAAATGAGGCAGGCTCACTGTCATATTGGCGATTAAAAAAAAACACCTATTTATTTATGCAATGATATTTACCCAACATTGATTAAGTTATTCAGGTAGGTTTGAGCTAAAGTTATAATGACTTGAGAGAAAATAAAATATAAACGAAAAATCTACAAATAAAGCCAATAATGGGTAGAAAATGGCCAAATAGTGCGGCGGTTAAGCTCATATATGGAAAGTATTGTGCATTTTATGACTAAAGCATGAAACTTTCAGAATATCATCTACACACCCCAAGGTTTGATTTCAGACGTGGAACCACTTTCTGACTGACCTCTGGTGACCTTGAGGGGTCATTGACCTCAGAATTGCATTTTTGCACGTTTTGCTCCATTATTTTCCACTATAATAATTATTTATGTTTGTTAAATGGAAGTTTTGTTCTAATGAATGACAACTTAAAGCCCAATAGTCTACAGAGATGGTGAATCATGTCAACTTGTATGATATAAATGTTATGACATTGTAATAACATTAAAAACATCTATAGAGAGCGGTTAAGCTCATATATGGAAGGTATTGTGCATTTTATGACTAAAGCATGACACTTTCTACAGTGCTAGCAAAATAAAATAAAGATGCAGCTCTTCATAGAGCTACAAAAAGGACGGTATGAAGAGGTATAAGGAGATGGTCAAAGCCAAGAAAGCTGCACAGGAGCTTGTGGCAGCGAAGAGTAAAAAATGACAAGAACCACAGAAGATATTTTAACATTATTGTATTGGTCTTAATCTTTTTTTAATGAAGTTATGGAAGAAAAAAATACAGAAAGACTTGATTGATGAGTTTTTTTGGTTTTTATATCCAATGAATATCGTTACAGTATTCAAAGGTGCTATAGGGCATAGCAGTGGTGGCTATTTTATGGTTCCATCCATCCAGACTCCATTCATAATAGAGATTTCCAAACAATATATATATCAATCCAGGATTCATAAATGCTGTGAAAAACAAAGGCTATTGTATATTATATAATTAAATATTTAAAAAGAAATCACAGAATCAAATGTTTTAACGTCATGATTCAGTACAGTCCTGGATGGCTTGATTCTATAGGCTTATTGTTTTTTTTATATAAATATTCGTAGAAATCTCTATGGGGGAAAAAACAATGGGGTCTGGAACGATGGGACCCGAAAATGGCTGCCACTGCTATTGTATGCCCTATTCATCTCATGATTTTGGTTTTGGAGGCAGCATGGCGAGCTTTCAGGGTTCATACGTTTTGGGGGAAGTATAACTGTTAAGCCTTCTATACCAGGTGGCAGGAATTTAAGGAGATGTTGGGAGATAATATGGTACCATTTCTGTCATAACACTTGCTACCAGTGACATCGATGGAGAATCCAAGCTAATATAAACTGAAGACTATATTTTTGGAAAGTTAGCTATTATAGAAGTCATTGTTCTCACATTAATACAAAATCAAATTAAAACATTTAAATGTTCAAAATGAAAAACCTGCCTATCGACAATGTCACCGGTAGGCAAGTCTCTGAACTGTCCACAGCCCTACTCTGAGACACAGACTGAGTGGACAAAAAATGTACCATAATGAGCACTAGTGAGTTAGCTTAGAACCACAACCTCACACTCAATGGTCTTTTTCCACTATCTTCATCATCTCTCTCCTCATTCCCTTCAGCCTCTACATCTTCTTTGTCTTCATCTTTGTGTATCAGACCTTATATTAACCTTATTGGAAAATTCAGTTTTCTGCTTCAATTAGGTTATTGCTGCTCAAGGCCGTCAGACCTTTGAGGTCAGGGGTAGTTGGGGATTAAGGTTCTTGCTTATGTATACCTCGACACATTGCCGGGGCCTGGAATTTAACCTGGGACCTTCTGTTTCCCAGGTGGCTCATTCAGCTATGGCCATCCTTCTTGTGAATGGGTTGTAGAAGTTCCAACAGGAACTGTATTGAGAGACTAGGCATGGTACTTTCTCACAGGGTAGGAGAGTAAGGAGACAGTATCACAAGCACAAGCATCTGATAACACTCGATGCCTGCTTTTATCACAGACATGTTCCAATGCAGAGTGTGCATCATGCCGTGCTTTCATATTCCAAGACGTCCGATCATCTACCTCATGAGCCACTGCTGCCCCGTCACTCCACTGGATTAGACATGTCATAAAATAGGCCGAAAGACGAATTATTATATACTTTATGCAAATTATGCAAATGAGGAACAATTTCATAATTTAGTTATGGCAAGAGATTAATTTATGTAACATAATATAGATGTAGACTCTAAAACAACCTTGATATGTTGACTAAAAGCAATAACACTATAGCTAATTCCTAATTTGTACCTATGTTTTACATAATTTATGCCAATTATGCTAATGAAGAAAGGGTGTATGTATTATCACCATAATAACAGATGCATTTCTGGATATCACAAACATAGACTTTGACTCTTAAGTCACCTCAGTTCAATGGATGCAAAATGATAGCCATTTCCAGTTAATTTGCTCATTAAGCAATTGATTTGCTCATTATGCTAATTACTCAAATTGTCCAACATATAACTTTTAGCAAACAATCATCATCTGCCAGCCTATAGATGACATTTTAATCATAAAAGTTTAAAGGAAAAAACATTTCTGGGTTTAACATGGGCAGTTTACAGCATGGTTTGACAGCCCGAAATGTGTACAGCCTCTGACAATTTCCAGATGTAAATTCAGAAGTGTTTCCACGTCTAAAAACAAACTTCATGGTATATAGAAACACTGTAGAAAGTGCCATGCTTTAGTCATAACATGCACAATACCTTCCATATATGAGCTTAACCCGCCTTACTCTCTCTCTCCGCACTATCTCTCTCCTAGATGTTTTTAATAATGTCATAACATTTATATCATAAAAGTTGACATGATTCACCATGTATGTAGACTATTGGGGTTTAAGTTGTCATTCATTAGAACAAAACTTCCATTTAACAAACATAAATAATTATTATAGTGGAAAATAATGGAGCAAAACGTGCAAAAATGCAATTCTGAGGTCAATGACCCCTCAAGGTCACCAGAGGTCAGTCAGAAAGTGGTTCCACGTCTGAAATCAAACCTTTGGGTGTGTAGATGATATTCTGAAAGTTTCATGCTTTAGTCATAAAATGCACAATTGGTTTGGTTATCCGCCGCACTAAAAGTACAATATATGGCCAAACCTATGAACAGATACTGAAATGCATTGAGGCGCCGGCGGTATGATTCTTAACCACTTAAGCATTGCAACGTGTTGTGAGCTTGCAGACGGGCTATTTTCTCTAATTTCTTTTACATTTTTTGAAAACTTTTGCCTATAATGACATGCCCAAAATAGGAACGCCAAATAGGTAGATTGTCCTTTCTAATGTTTGATCTGGAGGGTTAGTTGTCCCTTGGAATGTGCTATGCACACAGTCCTGCCATTACCCAGGCAGGCATGCTTGGCAAGGCTAAAACCTCTGGCTACCACAGTGTTTATGTGTTGGTGAACCTTGCAGAACCTCCCTTGTTTGAGTGTTTGAGGGCTGATAACAGGCTATTACTGCAGGTAATGACCCACACACAGCCAATAAACTTTGGCTTAATGAGAACCAGGCCATAAAGAGACGTGGCGGCCCATTCAGTGGTCTCGCTCTCTCTCTGAAATTGAGAGAGCGTCTTTAAAAACACCCTTCCCGCCTGACTGGATAGGCATCGTGGCCCACACCTTTATGTATATTTAATTTCACTGTCACACTCTCTTGATCTGTTTTTCATTTGTTCCCAAAGAATAGGTGTGTTTACTCTTTCAATATCAGCTCCCACTCGCAATCAGAGGGGGGACATCATGATGGTCGAGAGAGCCTGACCCCAATCTTGGCTTTCATCCCCCAGGTGTGGGAGACAAATAAATGGAAGGCACAAAGAAAATGACACTATTTCGATAAGATACGATAAAATAAATCATATTTCTTTCTGCTATAACATCATACTTCATTAACGTCGTGAACCCTATTGCGTGATTGCGTCCCTATTCTGTGGTGAATATTTGCCTAAAATGGCAGATCTACAAGCTGTTGTGAGCTTGTAGATCTGTTATATTGGGTATCTTCACACTGAATATCTTCATTCAGTGCAGAGCCCTGGAGGTCTCTGGTCAACTACAAATAGTGTTTAAGTAGTTAATTGCCACATTAGTCACATTTGAGACAACGTAAGAGACCATTAACGCATTTAAAGTGACACTCATGATATTATGCAAATAGTTTTGAATGATTTCGGTTGAATGCAAGGCTTCCACTCGGCATCATTGTTCCTGTCTCCGTTTAATATGCTGCTCTCTGAAGATGCCAACAGCCTCGTCTTTCAAACATAATATGGGAGAATAATAATCTGTGTACAGTCAACATGAAAGTAGAGGATGTGGGCACGCACGCACGCACGCACGCACGCACGCACGCACGCACGCACGCACGCACGCACGCACGCACGCACGCACGCACGCACGCAAACTAAACCTAGACGAGATAAACAAGTGTTTGCGTGTGTATGTGTGCTCACAAACACGTGCGTGAGTGTGTTGAAGCTAGGAATGCATAAAGCTGGCAAGGAGGCCTTTTCCCACCGGGGAACATCATTTTCCAGCTTCGCCCCGATGAGTGCAGCATGCCCACAGAGGAGTGCCGAGGAGAGGGGAGCCGTTAGGGGTTAAGATTCCTACAACATGAATTTCAACTTTTCTTGTGTTTTTTTGGGGGGTTTCTATGTACAGTGGTCTCACAACAGGCCGACTGACTTGGTGCTACTCGCCCTACTTTGTATAATCCCTCCCCCTCAGTTCCAAATTAGTCAAAGATGTGGGAGGGGAGTAGCTGGCACATCGGGACAATGTGATGCAGCTAAAACTGCTTTAGAAGCTACACAGAAATGACATGGACTGTTTATATCAGAGTGGTGATTTAGGCTCAAACCATTAGAAATAAACATTTGAGGGACATACACAGAAATGACATGGACTGTTTATATCAGAGTGGTGATTTAGGCTCAAACCATTAGAAATAAACATTTGAGGGACATAAACAATATGATATTCAATATTAAAAACAGTTTTAAAATGCATGTTGTAGTTCCTTTAAGTGAGAAAAGAATAGAGTCCGCAACACTGGAAATACTCAGCCCCACTGGTTTATTAAGATTCAATGTTTCGATCACTAGGATCTTCTTCAGGAATTTAGTAGTTCCTTTAACTCCATCCCTGCTGCCACTAGATGGCGCCATTGGCTCATACTGCCACGGTTTTGTCGGTGGTGCTGTCGCCTCACAGCTAGAAGGTCCTGGGTTCGATTTCCCGCTGGGGACGCTGTGGGTGCTGGGGGCGTGTTCTCTCCTCCGCGTCATCAGTGCCCATACCCGAGGCGGGGTTTCTGTGTGGAGTTTGCATGTTCGCCCCGTGTCCCCTAGGGCAGGTACCCTCAAAACATGCAGTAATCCTGGTCTCTAAACTACCTCCCCCTGGCCAGCCGGGGCGCCTGATGGAGGGGAAAGGAACTGGTCGGAATAACGTGTTCCTTCCACGCACTACGTCCGGCCGGGGAAATTCTCCCCTGTCAGGTGAAAATTGGCGTGGCGTGGAAACTGTTAAGTGTTTTGCTCAGGGTTAGGGTTAGTTCAACACAACATTGCTGAGGGCTGAAAGCATCCCTGGGTCCTCCTCTGGGACGTCTGGAGTCCCAGACGGGCTCACTAACCCCTCAGCACCTATACCGTAGTAACAAGGGCAACACCACCAGGTTTATCAACAGCTTTCATCCGGCTACCATCAGACTGTTGAACAGGGCCTGACGCTAGCTAGGCTAGCCTTGGAATTGACGTTTCCTTGTGGATCTACCATGTGGAAAGTTACTGCCTCTGTGGTCTACATGTGGTTGAGCCTGACAACCCATTGATACGCTTCCTTTTTGCACCTTAGTTATGTCTAACCTCTGTATCAGATGGATTATGCTATACATTATATTGTGTATATATGTAGATATGTTGGATTATTTTGCCTCTCCTCTCTTGTTTTCTTTTCTCTTTCTGAAAATAACAAAACCAATGCAGCTTGGAGGAAGCATGAGCTCAGTTCGGGGCTCTCTCCAGGTTGGCAACGGGAGAGCAGCGCCCAGGATTACAGTTTAGGCATTGGCACTGGGTGAAAAAATGGGTTACAAAGATTGTGGAAACAAACAAAACAAAACAACGGAGCTTGCACAAAGATTTCAGCAACTTCTTTGCACCTGCTGCTGACAATAAAGTTGATTGTCACATACACAGACTTCCTCACCAATGAGAGAGAGTTGTTGTCACATACACAGACTTCCTCACCAATGAGAGAGAGTTGTTGTCACATACACAGACTTCCTCACCAATGAGAGAGAGTTGTTGTCACATACACAGAGTTCCTCACCAATGAGAGAGAGTTGTTGTCACATACACAGACTTCCTCACCAATGAGAGAGAGTTGTTGTCACATACACAGACTTCCTCACCAATGAGAGAGAGTGGTTGTCACATACACAGACTTCCTCACCAATGAGAGAGAGTTGTTTGTTGGATCTGGGCTGCAGGTCCATGCCGTTCTTCAGCCAGAGGAGTTTGGGATCTGGAATGCCGTCGGCATGGCAATGAAGGCTGGCAGACACGCCTGGCTCCTGGGCCTGAGTCTCTGGATAAACCAGGATGACTGGAGGGACTGTGTACACACACACACACACACACACACACACACGCGCGCGCACGCACACACACACACACACACACACACACACACACACACACACACACACACACACACACACGCACACACTTTTGTTTGATGGCGAACCACAGTTCCTGGGGGAGCGCTAACAACCGCGCCGCACGTAAACCACACGCAGTGGTGCAGAAAGGCATTCGTCTCAGCTCGCCACCGAACATAATCACACATAACAACAACCCCAACAGCTACGGGGGGGGGGGCTCCGTTACACGTTGAGCACCAACAGCTACGGGGGTGGAGGGGGTGCTCCGTTACACGTTGAGCACCGCGTGAAATACAGAGAAACGCAGAGCGGATGTGGACCAAATATATATAGTCGTCTCCGAGGAGCGGAGAGCATTTACATGAAGTAGAATAATGACACATACAGTTGGGTGCCACCGATATTGTCCCTTATCATTTGACCCATTTAGGCCTGACCTCAAAATTTAAAAAAAATCCTTCTAAATCCTCCAGTTTTCTGAAATAAATATTTTCACGATTTTTCAAAAATAGCAGATCTACAAGCTCGTAGCGCGCCACTCGGTGGCGCGCTATGAGCTTGTAGATCTGCTATTTTTCAATAGCTAAATTATAACATAATGTTTAAAACACCAAAAGGGGTTCCCGCCCAAAATGGGTTAACTGTCCTTTTGCGCAGATCACGCAAACCTCAGCAAAAAGAAAAGGACAACATCGATGGCCTCCAACTGTATGAAATCATGTGGTAATACCGAAGCTCCTTTTCTATACGTGGGCAAGAGCTAAAATGGCACCTTCCGCTTAGGTCAACTTCCTCTATGATATAGTCCTCAGAGTTGATACATTTGCATTAAGACTAAGAACGTTGCCGTGTGGATGATGTTGTAATACTTAACCATTGGTGACATTGTGGTTTAAGTAGCCTATTACACAAACACCCATATGGAAGCTGGCCGTAGGAGTCAATTTGCAATTCGCAAATGTACTATGAAGTTATTAAATTATATACTACCACTAGTCGATGGTCACGCACTACACCACTGTCTGTGTATACTGATGCTGTTTTTTTTTTGCACACTTTATAAAGGTATTACTAGTCGTACATTACCTGCTGGACATCATTATTGCACTAGTGTTTCCCAAGATAGTTTGTCTTTTCTTTTTCCTTGCCTACTCGTTCATATCACCTGACAATCTGTTTCAGCAATCTACTGCCCGTGGCTCTCTGGCTATGAATAAAAACTCTATTTATTTACATTGGCATTTAGCCATTCATGAACGTGTCAATGTGCGTTTTAAACCATACCCGTCCCCCCCCCCTCATGCCGCGGCTATAGAGTATGCATTTGGTCGCCCCGCTTACAAAATCCAACGGCATAAATGCAAAGTTGTTGACTTTGTTGTTCACTAAGCCTGTCCAATCTCCGTTGATGGGTAGAAACACCTTGAATCCCCAACACAAACATATGGTAATTGCCCACTCCAGATGATCCGCCTCCCAGGAAATTAGTACTCTTCTCTTCCCCTCCATCTCTCTCTCTCCGTCTTCTTTTCCTCCGTCCTCCATCGCTCCCTCCTGACTCCTCCCACACGCTCTCTGCCGTGGAGCTGAAATACTACGCAGTGAAATCCTAAACTCAGAGAGCGTACAAATGGAATCGCATGGACCCGTATAAGCGCCATAAGGGTCCACGTGGTTCCATTTGTACGCTCTCTGAGATAAATTAATGCTGAGGTTTTGTTACACTCTCACTATCGGAACACAATCACGGCGGTTGTCGCCTCTTAATTGAAACAAATTTTCGTTTGCTTTTCTTTATTCTCCTTAACGCACATCAGTCGGCCTCCGAGACAAAAACTCCCGGGGTGGGGGTGGTTGTTATCTTTGATTTGTTATGGTATAGGGGGGCTTTTAAATGCCTCCTTCCCCGGGTTCTCGTTGAAGAGAGGCCTGGTAATAAATCGACGGGAGGGGAAAGGACTAAAGGAGGGAGGAAAAGACTTATGTGCACGACTACATTGAGAAACAGTGTGTGTGTGTGTTTGTGCTATGATAACTGTCCACTTACTACGGCGTCAATGTGTGGATTGCGTGCACGCTCGGGTGTGTGTGTGCAGGATGATGATTATCGTGTACAAGTGTATGTGTGTGTGTGTGTGTGTGTGTGTGTGTGTGTGTGTGTGTTACCTGCTGGCTATTGTACCATAACTAAAGTGGTTTACATGCCCGGTGTGCAATCGATTGAACACGCTGTGTGAACATCACACACATGAGAAAAAACTGCCATCTTTGGCAATTTAGACCGTGTGACGAGATCCAGTTTGAGGCGATGTCTTTGCCTCGACAGTTACGGCCCTGCGAGGCGCTGCTATGAAAACGCCGCTTTACCATTAGCATTTTGTCCCTGTGTGCATGGGGGGATAATCACCGTGTGACACTAGCGCTGCATTTTTCCGACGACTAAACGAAGGTCCTGTTAAGTACACATGCACGCTCATGTAAATATAGAGAGCCGTATTGGCAGCAAAGCTGCCCTGCAAACACACAGGGTTTAACCACACATGTGAACCCATATAACGTCCCTATAATCTGGGGTGAACATCCTCTGAAACTAGCCGCTCTTAATGCCTCGCAACACGTCACGTTGTTGCGAGCTTTCGGATCGGCTGTTTGGAGATTTGGCGTAGAGAGGAATAAAGTACAGTATACTGTAGACCAGTGGTTCTCACACCTTTTAGCTCAAGACCCCAGAAAGTACATTCAATGTTTGCTCGGGACCCAAACTATAGTGACAATAGCGCTCGTTGTGAGCTTGTAGATCTGCTATTTTCTCTAGTTCTTAAACATTTGTTTTCTAATTAATTAATGGAATTTCTGACATTTTCAAGTCATGAAAATTTTTGCTTTTTTTGGAAATGTTTTTTTGAAAATGTTTTGAAATAATAATAATTAAAAACAAAATGTAGGAATGTAAAAAAATGTGCCCGCGACCCACAAATGGGTCCCGACCCCCTGTGTGGGAACCAGTGGTATAGACCACTGGGGGACTGCGGCCAATGAACTATAACATACAGTTGGAGGCCATCGATATTGTCCTTTTCTTTTTGCTGAGGTTTGCGTGATCTGCGCAAAAGGACAGTTAACCCATTTTGGGCGGGAACCCCTTTTGGTGTTTTAAACATTGTTATAATTTAGCTATTGAAAAATAGCAGATCTACAAGCTCATAGCGCGCCACCGAGTGGCGCGCTACGAGCTTGTAGGTCAGCTATTTTTGAAAAATCATGAAAATATTTATTTCAGAAAACTGGAGGATTTAGAAGGAATTTTTATAAATTTTGAGGTCCGGTCTAAATGGGTCAAATGATAAGGGACAATATCGGTGGCACCCAACTGTATACAGGGTTGAAGTGGTTAAAACCATGTCGTTATTGCAAGACATAATGAAGGACAACATAAAACTACTGTAGAGTCATCTTATGACATGAAGGTGTTTCAATATCGTTTTGGAGGCGAGGCATTATTCGGTATAATACGGTATAATGATTTAGAAGCATTATGAAAAAAGTTTACACAATCCTGAATTTGTTTGAAACTAAAGAGAGCAAAGTATAAGATTTGTGAGAAACACAAACAAATAACAAGAGCAAACAGCTTTTAGACTAACCATCCATTTAATGGAATAATTAATGTAATTATTCCATTTAATGGAAGGGGAAATAACCTGAGATTATAATGAATTTAATGTGTTTATTGGAATCTCATCTAGAAAATCTAATTTGAAACACAATCACAATAATAGAACAAGCCTTAATGCACATGAAATGATTGATGGCCTATGAGTGCAGTGCAAAGAGGAAACAACAATCTATTAGCAGATACTTTCCCACTGATTTTTATCCTCTCAGAATTAAATGAACAGTCCGGATTTACTGTGCGGAGGCGTGTACTATACCCAGTGTTGTAACTAACGCCCATTACATCACTAACGGCGCTACTTTTTGCAGTAACTTGTAACCTAACGCTTTACATTTCCCCATTCCATAATGGCCTTATAGTTATTGTCTGTGCGTTACCCGTGTTATTATGTTATGTCAACTTATGTGATCCAAGTGAAAAGTCTCCCCATACAGCTCCGTGTGTCTATCTGTCATACAGGCTCTGTGCTGACTGCTGCTGAGAGAGCGCTCTGGTTGTACTGTGTTGACAGTTTGTGCTATGGTGCTCTCATACTAGCCTCTGAGCCCACATGGCTTCACACTCTAACATGAACAAAGCATGTCGCAGAAGAGGTCATTGATTGGCTAACGTAGGGCCAGATTTCAGGGTAAGCCAATCAGAGACAGTCTGACAGAGTAGGGCGGGTCTTACTCTTATGGCTGTGGCAGAGCCTTAGGGCGCGTTCGGAAATAGCGCACTGAGCCCACTGTGCAATGCAAACTAATAGGCGAGTGCGCTGCGGTGTGGTATTTCCGAACGCGCCCTTAGTCACAGACACACAAACCCTTGTAACGCATACACAGAAAACGCCGGTTGAACGAACATTATTACCACACGCTACAATGGCAAAATGCGGATGACAGCGAGATCGGATGCTTTGTGGGTTGGAAATACAAGCATTATTTGAGTACTTGCGGGTAAAGGAAATGTTTTAACATGCCATGGAGTGTCCCCGCTGTGTGTGATTCCCTGTACTTCCTTTATTATTATTGTCAAGCTGCTGCTGCGTCCCTCCTGTGCTAGCTATCCTACATGGAGGTGAAAATGCTAATTATGTGGCGGACAGAAAGCATCTTAAATCAGTCCATGAGCTAGGCTGCCTCACATCACCAAAACAGACAAAGATCAATTTTAAATCGCCACAGAGGCATGTCACCAAGAGTCAACTTGACAAAATGATTGCCAGGATGAATTAGAATATCTCTCTACCACTGCAGATATATGGACTCATTTTTTATTAAATTATTATTATTATTTTTCATATTGCAAATTTGCACAGCACCATTTGTTTTGAAGGCAAGTTGAGGCTACAATAAAGATGCCTGTCAAAATTTCTGAACATGTTTTATTGTTCCACTACATTTCATAATGTTAGGAGGGAGTTGTCTTTTCTCTTACTGTGCGACAGAATAAAAAACCTTCTTTTAAATCGTTTTTTATATTATTTTTTTTAAAAGTAAAGTAAAGTAACTTGAAAATAGTTACTTTCATAATTTAATAACTAGTAAAGTAACGAGTTACTTTTTTAGATAAGTAACTATAACTATAACTCTTTACTTTTTAAAAGTAACTTGAACAACACTGACTATACCTCGGTTGGGCCTAATGGGACCTGAGGTCTTTTCAGATTGTCTATGTCTGCCCCATGATGAAAACTCACCCACTGTCTAGATAGTTTTCAGATTGTCTATGTCTGCCCCATGATGAAAACTCACCCACTGTCTAGATAGTTTTCAGATTGTCTATGTCTGCCCCATGATGAAAACTCACCCACTGTCTAGATAGTTTTCAGATTGTCTATGTCTGCCCCATGATGAAAACTCACCCACTGTCTAGATAGTCTTTAGATTGTCTATGTCTGCCCCATGATGAAAACTCACCCACTGTCTAGATCAGGGGTTCTCAACGTTTTTGGCCGGGGACCCCCGGAAATGCTTTGGCAATGTCTCGGGACCCCCGCCCCGCCCCCTCCCGACCCCCAATATAAATTGACTGCTACAATAACCTTAAACCATTTTGGGCGGGAACCCCTTTTGATGTTTTAAGCATTGTTATAATTTAGCTATTGAAAAATAGCAGATCTACAAGCTCATAGCGCGCCACCGAGTGGCGCGCTACGAGCTTGTAGGTCTGCTATTTTTGAAAAATCGTGAAAAAAAAATTAAAAAAATTAATCTTTTTTTTTTCTAATAATTTGGGGACCCCCTAAAATAATTTGGCGACCCCCCGAGGGGTCGCGACCCACGGGTTGAGAACCCCTGGTCTAGATAGTCTTCAGATTGTCTATGTCTGCCCCATGATGAAAACTCACCCCTGGTCTAGATAGTCTTCAGATAGTCTATGTCTGCCCCATGATGAAAACTCACCCACTGTCTAGATAGTCTTCAGATTGTCTATGTCTGCCCCATGATGAAAACTCACCCACTGTCTAGATAGTCTTCAGATTGTCTATGTCTGCCCCATGATGGAAACTCACCCACTGTCTAGATAGTCTTTAGATTGTCTATGTCTGCCCCATGATGGAAACTCACCCACTGTCTAGATAGTCTTTAGATTGTCTATGTCTGCCCCATGATGAAAACTCACCCACTGTCTAGATAGTCTTTAGATTGTCTATGTCTGCCCCATGATGAAAACTCACCCACTGTCTAGATCAGGGGTAGGCAACCTCAGGCACGGGTGCCAACATTGGCACAGGGGAGGGTGGTCACTGGCACTCTGGCATAAGTGTGTGAGAGAGATCTTTTATTTTAATATTAAGAAGTATTCCAAAAAGTTTAGTCTGTGAAATGAAGTCCACTCACATATAAATTAGGCCTACACCCTGCACATAATTCTACATTCACTCAAACTCTGGGCTCTGAGTCTGTGTGAAAGAAAATAGGCCACATAAAAAGGTTATGTACAGCCTATGGACAATCAAAATCAGATAGAAATATTACATTTTGATGTGGTGACATAATTCAACTTTATGTTGATACGGCACACTGATTATCAAGAAAATGAAAACATGGCACTTCATGTCAGAAAGGTTGCAGACCCCTGGTCAAGATAGTCTTTTGATCCCTTGGCCCTCGACGCCGAGATCATCTTTTGACGTCTGATTTATTCATATGTATTGATTACATTTCATAACGCTGTTCTGCACGCGTCGGTCATCTGTATCACTCTGGTTGCCATGCGACAGAGGTAAACAGGAAAAAACGGAAGTGAAAAGTCAGCTGGCTTATGATGTCTATGGGAACGGATTTTTTCAAAAATCCATTTAACTCAGATTCCTTTTCCAGGCTGCATGTTTGATCAAAACAACCTTGATTTGTGGCTCATAACTAAAGCGCTTATGATCGCCGATTACAACCCGTTTACGAGTTTACGGCTTCCAAAATAAAATGGTTCTCCGTTGACATGAATTGTGGCGGTTCTCAAGTATAAAGTCAGCCACTAGATAGCGGTGATAGTGGCGAACGAGTTAACCCTGGCATTAAGGCCTGAGACCAGAGTTAACCCTGGCATTAAGGCCTGAGACCAGAGTTAACCCTGGCATTAAGGCCTGAGACCAGAGTTAACCCTGGCATTAAGGCCTGAGACCAGATTCAACGAGTTAACCCTGGCATTAAGGCCTGAGACCAGATCAACGAGTTAACCCTGGCATTAAGGCCTGAGACCAGATTAACGAGTTAACCCTGGCATTAAGGCCTGAGACCAGATTCAACGAGTTAACCCTGGCATTAAGGCCTGAGACCAGATTCAACGAGTTAACCCTGGCATTAAGGCCTGAGACCAGATTCAACGAGTTAACCCTGGCATTAAGGCCTGAGACCAGATTCTACTAAATGAAAACAATATGTTTCTATATCGGTGGTTCTCAAACTTTTTCATGTCAAGGACTCCCAAAAGTATCTGTAATTGACTGCCGACCCCCATCTCAAAATATGTTGTTCCAGGGACCCCCCAGATGCAAACATGAGTTAAAAACATTCACTGCGAAAGAATATATATTCAAAGATTTGTGCCACGTGTTCACAATTTAAAAAAAATAGCAGATCTACAAGCTGGTCGCGCGGCACAGACGGGCTTGTAGATCAACAGCTAAAGTTTAAAATAAGGGTTAAAGTGCATGGTTAAAAGCTGTGAGGTGACCTCAGGTCTAAATGGGGTGTTAAGTGAAGTAAGGAGCCTCTACTAACCATTCACCTGCAGCACATGTGTCTGGTAGAGGTCCTCGTAGCCGTAGGCGTGGCAGCTGTAGCTCCCCATGTGGATGGTCGTCACCTTGGTGATGTACAGAGAGCCGTCATCCCCAAAGTCCTGGGGAACGGATGGATGGACGGGGCGGGGTGGAGAGAGAGAGAGAAAGAGAGGAAGAGGGAGGGAGGGGTGGAGAGAGAGAGAGAGAGAGAGAGAGAGAGAGAGAGAGAGAGAGAGAGAGAGAGAGAGAGAGAGAGAGAACCAACGATGGAGAGATTGAGGGGGGAGGGAGAGAGGAGCTCGGTTTTGGGGGTGTGGAAGAGGGGGACACAAGAGGGACGAGGAGACAGACAGACAGACAGACAGACAGACAGACAGACAGGCAGGCAGACAGACAGACAGACAGACAGACAGACAGACAGACAGACAGACAGACAGACAGACAGACAGACAGACAGACAGACAGACAGACAGACAGACAGACAGACAGACAGACAGACAGAGCAAGGGTGGAAATTACATGAGGGACAACGGGTGAAAAACGTAGGTACATGTAAGTAGGATGAGAATGAGAAGAGGGGAGAGAGGAGGGAGAAAAGAGAGAGCACAGTAAGTAAGGAACAATTGGGGGGAAATGTGGGCGAAGAGTCGAAGGGTAGGTGTGGGAAATCAAAGTACAGTAGCGTGATGGGATATATATATATATATGGGGGTATCGCACGCACGCACGCACGCACGCACGCACGCACGCACGCACGCACGCACGCACACACGCACACACACACCATGTGGGGAAGTGAAGTGACGGCGAGGAGATGATGGAGAGGAAAGAGGAGAGTGATGCGAGAAGGAACAGAGACCATGAATCAAGGAGTTTCCCCGTTGGGCCGAGGCAGGCGTTGGGGGATTTGATCGCCCCTCTCTCTCTCCCCCCCCCCCTCGCTGCGCTGCCTCAGCCTGATAAATGGCAAGGGTTAAAAATATAACGCCCATTAGCTTGATGAATGATGCCGCTTGTTGCTGGCGCAGGATAGCGCTGCCATGTGGCCACCGGGGGGTTGCCAGCCACAACTTAGGGTGGATTAAAGCATTAGAATAGTTTGCCTGTCCCGCACAGACAGTGGTGGGAAAAGTACTCGCATATTTTACTCACGTAAAAGTATCAATATCAATATTTAATTCATACCGTGTCGTATAGTTGCCCCTTTCCTTGTGGGCAATTATGTAACATTGCCCGTCCACGATCGAGGCAATTGTTATGAAGCCAACATGGTTGCCATTACAATATTCATAGAGTCATCGACTAATCTACAGCTCTGACCACTTGACACAGGGTCACTCAACAGGGATTAACTAGATTAAGAACAACTGCTTACCATATTTTCTCATTGTACATGATTCTGAAAATATATAACAGAAAATATATCGTCAACTTGGAAAGAAATTAAAAGTCAAATAAAATAAAAAATAAAAACTTAACTTAACTTAACACACTGAAATGTGATGTAGATGTATACTCTGTTACAAGTAGATGTCCCGTATTAAAAATGTACTCGATTAAAAGTACAAAAGTATCGGCATCAAAATGTACTTAAAGTACCAAAAGTAGAAAGTATACTCACACAGAATGTTAATTTAAAGTTAAAATAAAGTTTTCAAATGTATGAAAAAAAATCTTTTGAAAATAGCAGATCTACAAGCTCACAATGCGTCACATAGCGACGCATTGTGAGGTTGCAGATCGGCTTTTTTCAAATGGCCAAAATGTATATAGGGCTGAAGTGGGTAATGTATATATTTTTTAAATAATAATCAAAATCTACAAAGTAACTAAAGGTTTCAAATAAATGCAGTGGAGTAAAAGTAGGCCTACAATATTTGCCTATGAGATGTAGTGGAGTAGAAGTAAAATGATTAGAAATTGAAAATACTCAAATAAAGTACAAATACCTTAAAGTTGTACTAAAGAAAATGTACTTATTTACTTTACACCACTGCGCGCCGAGTGGCGGAGTGGATGTCTCCATCAGGCCACATCATCACTACCTAGAAACCGAGTGGCGGAGTGGATGTCTCCATCAGGCCACATCATCACTACCTAGAAACCGAGTGGCGGAGTGGATGTCTCCATCAGGCCACATCATCACTACCTAGAAACCGAGTGGCGGAGTGGATGTCTCCATCAGGCCACATCATCACTACCTAGAAACCGAGTGGCGGAGTGGATGTCTCCATCAGGCCACATCATCACTACCTAGAAACCGAGTGGCGGAGTGGATGTCTCCATCAGGCCACATCATCACTACCTAGAAACCGAGTGGCGGAGTGGATGTCTCCATCAGGCCACATCATCACTACCTAGAAACCGAGTGGCGGAGTGGATGTCTCCATCAGGCCACATCATCACTACCTAGAAACCGAGTGGCGGAGTGGATGTCTCCATCAGGCCACATCATCACTACCTAGAAACCGAGTGGCGGAGTGGATGTCTCCATCAGGCCACATCATCACTACCTAGAAACCGAGTGGCGGAGTGGATGTCTCCATCAGGCCACATCATCACTACCTAGAAACCGAGTGGCGGAGTGGATGTCTCCATCAGGCCACATCATCACTACCTAGAAACCGAGTGGCGGAGTGGATGTCTCCATCAGGCCACATCATCACTACCTAGAAACCCGAGTGGCGGAGTGGATGTCTCCATCAGGCCACATCATCACTACCTAGAAACCGAGTGGCGGAGTGGATGTCTCCATCAGGCCACATCATCACTACCTAGAAACCGAGTGGCAGAGTGGATGTCTCCATCAGGCCACATCATCACTACCTAGAAACCGAGTGGCGGAGTGGATGTCTCCATCAGGCCACATCATCACTACCTAGAAACCGAGTGGCGGAGTGGATGTCTCCATCAGGCCACATCATCACTACCTAGAAACCGAGTGGCGGAGTGGATGTCTCCATCAGGCCACATCATCACTACCTAGAAACCGAGTGGCGGAGTGGATGTCTCCATCAGGCCACATCATCACTACCTAGAAACCCAGAGATTTCCAGGGGGACTTTGCTCAGACTGCAGGCGAAGACTTGAGGTTTAAGACTGACTGACAGATCCGACAGATCGGATATGTGGGACATTCAGACATTGTTGTTGTGTGTGTGTGAATATTCAGACATCGTTGTTGTTAACGACAGAGTGCCATTAACTTACAGTATAGGCTATACTCCGGCAGATCTGCAAACTAATGTAGTTGCAACACAACACAACACATTATAAACCAGCCTCCCTATATTTAGAAATCACATTGTATTCACATTTCAAACCACCAAGGACTGTCGATCGATTCCATTGTTTTTTTTGTTTTTCTGATCTCATTGAAGTAAAGTGTGACAGCGCACACACAGGGGGCCCGGGTAGGACTTGGTTCATAGTTTTTCTTAGTCTGCAGGATTAATGTATATTAATATATTCTAATTAGTCTTATTTTCCTGTCAATTGAAAGAGGTGTCTGGATGTGTAAGAAAGAAAAGGGAAAAAAAGGAGTCACCAAGCAGGAACGCGGAGGTTTTCTGCATGTTAAGTTAGCGGGGCTGTTGTGGGAATAGGTTGATGACACTGAAAGACAAATAGGGTATACCACTGTAGACTCAGTTACAGTATTCACTGGTATACATACTACATAATTAGAATTGGCCATGCATGCACTCCCAGGAGTACAATACATAATGAACAATAACCGTACATGCGGTTTGTACAAAAATATATGCCTGTAACTATTTAAGGTCTCCCCTGGACAAAATATGAATAGAATCCTAATTAGTTAGGATAGATCTTTTCTCTCTCTGTCTGAGTGGTTGTCATCAACGACTATACAGAAGAGATGATAAAGTTTTGAACTGAAGTGTAGGGGGGATTTATTTATCAGGTCATTAGTGCTCATCCAAAGAGATTTGCCGAAATCGTACACGGGAACGGTTCTGTTGGCGTCATTTAAGCGCACAAAAGCATGCATACGTTAATAAGGACATTATAGGTTAAGGACCCTGTAGCCTTTTGTCTAAGAAATAACTACAATTCAGGGACTGATCCATGGACGAGAACAAAGAGCACATGAATGAAGTCGAACTAGCGTGGTGGTTCCTTTCGAGCCGCACAACCTCACACCAAATCCACTCGTCTATGCACACATCTACGTTTCTTCTCTTGTCTAGGAGTGCAGCTTCATGAAGCCCAGAATAGCACTAATGAAATAATAATCATGGGCACAGGCATGCATGTATAGAGATGGAATAATGTGTTTTCCAAGGCCACGCCATGCACGTGCGCGCGCGCTAGCACAAAATAAAAGTAGTCTTTTCCGCGACCTTAATTAAAGTAGGTATGCAGTAATTGTTTTCAATAAAGGGAACATGTATTATTCATTCTGCCGCAGAGTGAATTATTTCCGTCTAATAATCCAGGCGTACATCTGCTCTGCTCTTTAACCCATTTTGGGGCGGGAACCCCATGTGGTGTTAGCATTATGCTAACAAAAAATAGCAGATCTACAAGCTCATAGCGCGCCACCGAGTGGCGCGCTACGAGCTTGTAGGTCTGCTATTTTTGAAAAATCGAAGAACGACTGACTGAGAAACATAGCTTTTTCAGAAAACTGTCAGGATGTAGAAGACATTTTTAGAATCTGATCTCAGGTCAGAATGGGTTAATGGTGAACCGGACGGGCAGGGACCTGCACAGTTAAGACGTTGTAGCAGATTATAATAATATTCTATGTAATTGCCCGTGGCTTTGCTCCTCTGACACAAAGAGGGAGCGGATTTTGAGCGGCCTAAAAATACACAGCACTTTCACTTCTTCGCTATACTCAATATGCAAAATGTGCTGTTTTTATGCGTGAGTGGCTCGTGTGTGAGAACCCAGGAGTAACGGAGAAGACAGAAAGTGAGTCGGAGAGAGGAGAGTGTGGATTAATAGGAGAAAACAGGGCTGCTTATCTACGAGAGTAAATTAAGGCAGCTTTGTGTGTTGAATGCCACTAGTTTATGGCCTTCAGACAGTGTTTTCTTTTCAGCATGGACGAAAATAGAGCCCTATTAGTCTTTTGAACAACACACCATTTAGTCTTAGTCCAATTTAGTCTCCTGAAATTGTTTGTCTTATAGTCGACAAAATTCTTAATTTTGCCAGAAAATATCTAGTCTTAGTCTTTTGAATAACTCTTTGGTACTGTAAGTAAATCTTTATGTCAATACTTTTGTACTTTTTATGCAAGTACATTTCTCTCACTAATAATGTCAAAACCAATTTGAATTGGTGATTTCCATTTCCTTATTAATGACTGCACTGATTCAAGGGCAATGAAATCCGTGGATCTTGAGGAGATAAGCCCATTCATCAAAGATAATCACAGACAACAAAACAACCATAAAGTCCAGTCTTTTAAAGCTGCGATCCATAACTTTCACGTCTTATCTATAGGAATCAAATCCGTCTCCCTCGTGTGAGCGCCAAAAATGTTTACTGTTGAGATATTTCAGAGAGCACATATTATATTGTTTCCATTTGAGTTCAATGCACTACCGCAGAGGTGGGCAACGTTGATGATGGAGAGGGCCACTATATTTCCACACTCACTCCAGAGGACCACATTGCATATTACTGTCGTAGCAAAAATAGCCGATCTAGCTCAACTTTTTTTTAATTATCCTGAAAGAATCCTGAAAAGTAACCTTTTTATTTCAAATGCATTTAGTTATAGTTATGTTAACATTATGAAATAAATTGCATTGGACATAAAAGACTAACATTTTAACCGTTTGGCCACCAGGATTAATTAAAGAATGATTACTATATACCAGGATATCCCCCCGTTCAACCCTTCATTTGAAGATCAGAAAGAAAACACCGCACCGTGTGTTGTCTTGACCGGATGTTGATCTCTCACTGGACGATGAGAAGTACAGGCCGGCGCCATTACAGTGTATCAGGGTAATAGCTTGCACGACTCCAGTTGCTTTTAAACACTCAGAGCATCTTTACCGGGTGCGCGGCCGGGTAAGTAACTTTGCAAGAACATTTCTCAAAGAGAAAACCAGCACTCACGGAACTCTCGTTTTAAGGCACTTTTCATTATTCTTTAATCGGTTTACATAGTATGCCGCAGAGCAGCAGTACAACGAACGCGTTTCGGCGTTCAAGCCTTCATCAGCGTTGTCGATCATGTCTATCGGCGCCATTACAGTGACCGTTATGCTCCGTGCAAATGTGGTCTCTTGGATAGTCCATATTTGCAATATTCTATGTCAATAATAATAGGCTATGTAATTTTGGTCAACTACATTTCTGTGCTTATTTGATCATGAAGGTGAGGAGACACATTGTCTAGTCAGAAGAGCTTGGTCTGAGAATCTTCCTTCACTAGAGGTTCTCAGCCAAGTACCCTGTAGACTAGAGAATTCCTCAGGCCACCAGTTGCCCGTGTATGCACTAGTAGCTAGGCGGGAAATAGCTGTTTTCAATACATGATAGTTCAGTTGGTGATGAAAGCATGAAATTTGGCACAGATGACCTTCATATGACCCTAATCGATAATCAACCTCCGGCCACGCAGAATTCCAATTTTTTCAAGGTGGCCAGCCAGTTTTAAAAATGGCTTCAACTGTACATACGTTTTTGGACTATATGACTTTGCTGGGGCTGTAAATATTTTATATCCCCTCAATTTGATATAAGAGAATATGTTCTGGAGGTATTTATACCAAGTACGATATAAAAAGTAACATTAGGTTCCAATATGGCGCCATGTTTTCCAATATGGCTGCCAATAAACTGTATAAATGTACATCTGCTTATGGTTAATGCACAGTTGGTGATACAAACGTGAAATTTGGCACAGATCACCTTTATGACACCCTAATTCATAATCAACCTTGGGCAATGCAGAATTCCTACATTTTTCAAGATGGCCGCCAGTTTTCAAAATCGCTGCAACTGGACCTACGTTTTGGATAATATCACTTTGCTGGGGCTGAATCTTTGATTTCCCCCTAATTTTGATATAAGAGAATATGTTCTGGAGGTATTTCTACCAGGTAAGATAACAAAATTACATTAAGTTCCAATATGGTGGCATGTTTTCCAATATGGCTGCCGATAAATTGCATAACTGTACTACTCATGATTCATGGCTCATGGTTAATCCACAGTTGGTGATACAAGCATGACATTTGGCACAGACCTTTATACCACCCTAATTGGTAATCAACCTCGGGCCATGCATAATTCCTCAATTTTTCAAGATGGCCACCAGGTTTCACCAGTTGAAACTGGGCCTATGTTTTGGACTATATCCTTTTGCTGAGACTGTAATATTTTTTTATTTCCCCCTCATTTTGATATAAGAGAATATGTTCTGGGGGTATTTCTACAAAGTAAGATCAGAAATAACCTAATTGGTTATACCACCCTAATTGGTAATCAACCTCGTGCCATGCAGAATTCCTCAATTTGGGAAGATGCCTGAAGCCCAAAAGCCCAATTGACAAGTTTGTATTGTGTTATTGCAGTACCAGGGTACACTGGTTGACACTATAGCTGTGATACTCAGCATGGGGTTCAATGCTAATACATTTTCTAGTTTCCTAAATGCTGTTTAGCTTGCCCCAAATTAAAGTTAAACAGCCGCACCTGAATTGACATGATGTGCCAGCGCGGGAGAGCCGAGCCAAGGAAGACAGGGCTTTAGTCTTTCGGAAGGTGTACAGATCATATAGGAAATTCATAGCATTGGATGAATGATCGGACTGGGGGTAGGATAGTGATGTTACTGAGCCCAGCCCAGTTGTATCCCATAATTATTGTAGTGTATTTTTTGCCAGGTGGAAACCTGGCATACAACAGCTCATTTTATTTTAGTGACCTAGTCATGATTGACTGCCCCTATTAAAGCCAATGTATGTGGTCAGACTCCCAGTCTGACCACATACTCTGAAATGCCGCTTAAGCTATATGAGACTTGTGTAGCAAATCGCGTAGTAGCAACCTAGTCATGATTGGCTGCCTCCGAAACCCTCACACGACGCAACGCGGCCATAACAAAACACAGTGATTGAACTAACAAAGTTGTTTTTACAAAATTAATTGCATGCCAATTATTTTTGACCCCAGGCAACTTGATGATGGAATTCAGTTGACACTTGAACAAAGCTACATACCAAGACTCATGGTAACAGTTAAAAACATCAACATTGGAAAGAAAAAGGAAGTTAATATCAGAAGAGAAGTGTAAAGTATCTTCGGCTAAATTCACTCGCAGCAGCCTTAAAAGTAACATCTGCCCATTTGCGCCACATTTTAAAGTGATTTGGTAGCTTTTGAATGACCTGTAACAAGACAGACAAAACTAAGAATCTGCACAAAGCCATAACTGCATACCAAGCTGCAAAGATGTGCCAAAAACCTTCACCAAGCTTTATCGGATCTAAGTTTGTGTATGGTGATGGTGACCATATTTCAAAATATGCCACGCTATTTGAACCTAGGTCATTGAAAACCTAAATGGATCCTGTGTATGGTAATTATTAATACAATTATTATTTAAGCACATGTGGTGTTGGAGCTCATGTTATAAGATCATGTGGATTAACCATAATCATTTATCGGCAGCAATACTGGAAAACATGACGCCATATTGGAACCTAATGTTATTTCTGATCTTACTTGGTAGAAATGCTCCAGAACATGTTCTCTTATATCAAAATGAGGGGGAAATTAAAAAATACTGCCCCTGCAAAAGGATATAGTCAAAAACGTAGGCCCAGTTGAAGCCATTTCAACTGGCAAAAACTGGCGACCATCTTGTAAAATGGAGGAATTATGCGTGGCCCGAGGTTGATTACCAATTAGGGTGGTATAAAGGTAATCTGTGCCAAATGTCATACTTGTATCACCAACTGTGGATTAACCATGAACAGATGTACAGTTATGCAATTTATCGGCAGCCATATTGGAAATGTTATTTTGTATCTTACTTGGTAGAAATACCTCCAGGACATATTCCCTTAGGTGGAAATCAAAGATTCAGCCTCAGCAAAGTGCTATAGTCCAAAATATAGGTCCAGTTGCAGCCATTTTTTAAACTGGCTGCCATCTTGACAAATTTAGGAATTCTGCATGGCCCAAGGTTGATTATGAATTAGGGTGTCATGAAGGTGATCTGTGCCAAATGTCATGTTTATATCACCAACTGTGCATTAACCATGAGCAGATGTACATTTATGCAGTTTATTGGCAGCCATATTGGAAAACATGCCGCCATATTGAAACCTAAAGTTATTTTGATCTTCTCTTATATCAAAATGATGGTGAAATCAAAGATTTACAGCCCTAGCAAAGTGATATAGTCCAAAACGTATATGTCCAATTGCAAACTGCCGGCCATCTTGAAAAATGGTGGAATTCTGCGTGGCCCGAGGTTGATTATCAATTAGGGTCATATGAAGGTCATCTGTGCCGAATTTCATGCTTTCATCACCAACTGAACTATCACATCAATTTCCCGCCTAGCTATAGTAGGAGAGCATCGAGACGAACAACAACCACTGCAGTTGCGTTCTCATGCTCTCACACTATAACATTCTATTCACTGAAATAACTAATGGATATCCAGCTTTAAACTCAACCCCTGTCCCAGTTTTCAACAATAGAGCATTGGCTTTGAAATGTGGGGATTTCAGCGCAATAAAATAGTTCATATCAGAGCTGGTATTTTTAACCCTGCTTTAAACTCCCTGGAATCCACCATGACCAAGAGAGAGAGTTCAGTAGCTCATGTTCATTAGGAACATGAAGTCATCTGCATACAGTATATAGCCTACAGTACCTGTGCTCTTGACCCTATTCCAACTAAAGCTCTGTGAAGCTATACGGCTCCTGGGATACAGTACTTTCCTCCCTACAATAAGCCATCTTCCTCAAACAATAATTCAAAATAGCCTTGATAGGCCTAGCCCGCCGGCGTGGTGGTCCGGGCAGCCGCAGTGCGTGTTGCGGGTTCAAATCCCGATCCCGACGATGACCGTTGTTGCGTGTCACTCCCCATCTCTCTCTCCCCATTTCCTTATCGGTCTACTGTACTATCAATAAAGGCATAAAAGCCCAAAAGCAATAAATATAAATAGCCTTGATAAAACCTCGGCTTGATAAGCCGATCTGGGCCCGTGTCCAACTTCCACCACCTGCTTCTGGAGGTGATCACTTACACAACAACAGCGACCTTTTAGATACATCTGTTTGTATGACAGACTGCCTGTTATTACTGTAAGCCGTTTAAAAAAATATATTTTAATGAACACTATGAGATCATATTACTCCGAGTTCTGCTGACACTGCACTGGCTACCCAGAGCTGAGTTTAAAGTCCTTTTATATTTGTTTATAAAGCACTTAATAACCTGGCACCTTCACTGCAGCGCAGACTCCTTTGAATTTTATGTGCCAGACGGAACACGTAGGGTCGTAGGCTTTCCTCCACCTTCCTTTTAGGTGTTCCCAAAGTATTTCACAAAAAAAACACTGGCAAGACCGCCTTTCTGCTTCTACAGTCCTAAGTTTGGGGAATAGTATGCTCCATATATAGTATATACCCCTTGAACTCACAATGGCGAGCTATGTTGTGGTGGTTTTTACTATACATAAACCACGACCTATAGCAATGCTATTCTGGGCCCAACATTTGGCGAAATTGGCCGTTCTACAAGCTTAATATTTGCTGCAACATGACAGAGAAAGAGGACTGTAGAGGAAAAAGATCAGGGGGTAGGGGTCAACATTTTTTAAACATGAACAAACATGTTCTGACCACTTTTTAATAGGTCCTTGCTGTCATCTCATCCAGTCTCTGCTTGCCTGTTTTCAACGTGACCAACTTGTCATGAAGTATCTGCTATCGTGTGCCTTTAACATAGACTATAGGCCGATGCCCGATGGGAACCATCCCCGTTGTACCTGCTGTCAGAGTACTTAGCGTAGTACCCATTGTCATAGACAGTACTTGGAGGCCCATTGTACCTGCTGTCAGAGTACTTAGTGTAGTACCCATTGTCGCAGACAGTACTTGGAGGCCAGTCTATAATGTCAATAGTAATAATATCATATTGATGACATCAGGGATCTCCAAGCACAGTGATAACATTGTTAAACGTATGAAACTTTTATGTGTTATGTGTGTTACTGTGCATGTGCGTGCATGTGCGTGCGTGTATGCATGCAATGTCTCAGCTTTGGTCCGACATAAGAAGGTGGGGGGTGTGTGTGTGTGTGTGTGTGTGTGGGGGGGGGGTCCTTGGGGCTCCTCCAAGGACAACAGATTGGGAACCACCGATCCACCGGGACCTTGAATCCTAACCCGTTGCCGTTTGCCCCTGGCTCAGTCATCACACGCGTCACTGTTTATTGGCTCATCGTCGCAGCAAACACGGCAAGGCCGGCTCATTAACATGCAATTAGAGAGCTGCGGTGTAGCGGCGGGGTAAGCAGAGGTGTGTGCGCACGCCGTAGCGTACTGTCAGCGCCGGTGCAGGTGCATCCAAAACAGCAGTGTTCTGCTCCATACTTAACCCGTTGAGACCTGCAGACCAGATTCTACAAAATGTCTTCTAAAAGCTGACAGTTTATTCTGAAAAAACAGTGGTTCTCCTCAAACTATTTCATGTCAAGGACCCCAAAAATGATATATAATTGGCCGCCGACCCCCATCTGGAAATATGTTGTTCGAGGGACCCCCAGAAGCAAAGATACGAGTTAAAAAACGTTTGCACTGAAAGAAGTTTTGCGCCACATTTTCACGATTTTTCAAAAATAGCAGATCTACAAGCTCATAGGGTGACACTCTGTGCAGCGCTATATGAGCTTGTGGATCTTCTATTTTTCAGCAGCTAAAGTTTAAAATAATGGTTAAAGTGGTGACACTGGCTTGGGCCGTGGCTCAGCGGTCCAGGCACCTTGGAGTGTACTGCGGGTTTGACTCCCGATCCCGACAGCCTTTACTGCGTGTCACTCCCCAATCTATCTCCCCCTTTCCTTGTCAGCCTACTTTCTATCCCTCTATAAAAAATATAAAAAAAGGCGAAAGCCACAAAAACAAAAGTATACAGTGGTGACACTGATGTGTTCCAGGTCTTAGTGGCTTAATGAAGCACGGGCCCAGCTCTCTCTTCAGCGTGCTGCTGGGTTCCTCCTTTTGTTTCGGGGGAGAAGGTGGTGTTATGAAAGCAGAAGGCTTCCTGGCAAACCTCCCAAAGCCCCCTGATCATGATATCATTTGACGACAAACGGGGAGCAATTAAAAACAAGTCCACTTTTTAATTGGAAATTAATTCAAAAGGCAAACCGAATTAACTTCCTGAAAATGTGCGTATTGTTTATATTAGAATTACAAATTTATTTTAATTTGTGTTTACCGACTATTTGCTTCAAACGAATGTGCCACCCCCGCGCAGAGTCTCGGGTCCTGGAGTTTATCCAAATTAGCCAATTCATTAACCAAAAGTTGTCCAAATAAAAAGGCACCTTGCCTTATTAAAGCGATGTTTAACTGTTGTGTTGGCAAGACCGTGGGTTGTATACAGATGCAGTCATTTTAATTGTGCGTTAGTATATTGAAAGTCCTCACGCACACCCACTCAAACACTGCGATGATAATCGCAGCATGTTGCAACACAAGACCTTCTTCTACCTTGCTTTCTCTGGAAACTGTACATAACATGATCCTTACAAGCCAGAAGGGTGAAATCCCACCTACCTGAGCTCAACAGATTAGGAACAGTCTGTCATTGTAATGTAACTCGCCATCGCCCTAACTAACTCAAGAGTTCCCACGCAAACCTTTTCAGCTTGAGACCAAAAAGAGAAATGTGGCGTCTCCCTGGGACCCAATTTACAATAATTCATAATTAATGAATCACTTATCTAGTGAATAGCCAGTCTGACGATCTCATATAACGCGTCACATTGCGATACGTTGTGAAGAGTTGAGATGAAGAAACATTTAAGTCCATAAATAATTATCCATATTTGTATAAATTCTGGATAAGGTGTCAGGACACCTTATAGGAGGGGTCAGAATAAATTATAGACTTAAATGGTTCTTCCGTGTCCCGGTACATTTAGAAAATTCAGAAAATGTTTAGAAAGAAAAAACATTGTGGGAATTTTCTTTGTAGGAAAGGTAAAAAAAGAAAAAGAGATATCTACTCGTCGTGACCCCTACAAAAGTATACAGCGACCCAAAACAGTGCAAATTCGGAAGATACTAAAAAGTAAGCCAATCTGCATGAGATAAAGCAGTGCTGTCGTCAGCGCTGTCCCTGCATCCACGAGGCTTATATAGTTTCCACTATACTCACATTGATGTCCTCCAGGTCCAGGAAGTTGAGGACGATGCCGTTCCTCTTCCAGATGATGGGCGGACGCAGCGTGCCCTGGATGGCACAGGACAGCACGGTGCTGAGGCCCACGGTCACCGTGGAAACGCTGAGACGCTGGTCCTCGGCCAGGGTCAGCTGGACCACCTCTGTTCACAAAGACATGAGGAGGAGGAGAAGGTATTAGGGTTAGGGTCAACTGGACCACCTCTGTTCACAAAGACACGGGAGGAGGAGGAGGAGGAGGAGGAGGAGGAGGAGGAGGAGACATTATAGGCTGGGTCAACTGAACCACCTCTGTTCACAAAGACATGAGGAGGAGGAGGAGGAGGAGAAGGTATTAGGGTTAGGGTCAACTGAACCACCTCTGTTCACAAAGACACGGGGAGGAAGGGAGGAGGGGAGGAGGAGGAGAAGCCATTAAGATTAGCAGGGGAATAAAATATAGAAAGAGAAGGATGAGGTAATGAAGATCAGTGGTGGAAGAAGTACTCGGATGTTTTACGTGAGTAAAAGTTGCAGTATACCACAATGCAAAAGTTACAAGTAAAAATGGCATGACTTGAGTATAAGTGGAAAAGTATGAATGACTGAATGAATGAATAGTTTATTTTGATCTTTTTCAGTGAGACTCAAGAATCTTTACAATTATTTTAACGTGATCGAAAAGGTATAGGCCTATCCTCATTACATTTTGTTTAGAGTTCTAAACGGGCCAGAAAATGAAGACCCGGCCCTAACTGGGCACTAACTGATTTGGCCCGAGGGCCGGCACAACTAATTGGCATAGACTTTAGGCCCGACCCGGGCCCTAAAACGTTGGGCCGGGCCAGGTCGGGTTTGGGCAGATTTTGAGAACTCTATACACAGAGAACTCTACACAGAGTAAAAGTGAAACGCCAGTCAGCACCATCTTCATAATAGATAAATACACAAACAGACAGAACTATTATTTCTATTATTATAATAAAATAAAATAAAATCAATATAAATATTTATTTAGGTACCTCAAAATTGTACTTCAGTTCAACATGTGTTACTTTCCATCAGCGATGAAGATGATGGCGGTGATGAGGAGGATAAAACAGCGTAGGAACACACGTGAGAAGAGAAAGAAGAGCTGCCTGCGATAATGGACCCCCCCGAGAGAGACGTAGAATAGATTTCAAAGCATCTCTCTCATTACCGGCGGGGCAGGGAAGAATAATGGATGTCAAGATACAAGAAGAAGCGTGTCAGAGGACACACTGCTAAACCAAATATCATTCTTCTCATTACGGGGAAATTTATGTTCGCCCCGGAATGGCCGTCCAATTCAATTCACCTTTACGGTAAATTAAGAATGATTCTTCCCCAGGTCCCCTCAGTCAGTCTCATAAATAGTGGTTGTGGACCAGCGCTAGACGTACATGTAGAGTAGCGTAGTGAGCTGTGCTCACCAGCTGCTTTTTAAAACCCTGTTTTCTCAACTGGTGGGCCGGGAGGATACCCCAAATAAATGGCAAAACTCTAAGGTTTTAATGATAGATGATAGGCCTACAACATTAAAATTAAAAAAATCACACCCGTGTGAACTGAGTGGTGTAGGGTATGGGTGACCATAGCAACCATGCTAATTTTTTGGTACGAACAGACACGTAAACTAACAAAGCTGAAATCACACCCGTGTGAACTGGGTGACCATAGCAACCATGCTCACTTTTTTTTGGTACGGACAGACACGTAAACGGACAGACACGTAAACTAACAAAGCCAGTTGTAGGAGTGGTTTACACCACTCAAAAACTTCACACTTGTGAGGAGCGCTCTTATCATCATACATCACCAATCAAATCATCACAAATGTCATTCGGCCAATCACTTTTGGCGTCTACACTTTTCTGCCCTCGCGTTTATCCTCAATGCGTACTTTGCTCAGCCAGTCAAATCATCGCTATGGGGTGATCAGCCAATCATCAGCCAATGTTTGTGTTCACACAAACCCTCAAAGCTGGGCATAGGAGAGGCTCTCAAAAATAACCGTATTCTTTAAAACCTTGAAAAGTGAGTTTGAGTTTTGACATTAATCCCAAGCCAGAGCACAATCAATTGATTGACCATTAACATAACTTTAGTGATCCAGAAAAGGTTGAGAACCACAGACCTAAAAGGTTTGCTCTAACCACCAAGTTAAAAATATAAGTCTAGATCTACAAGCTCATCACGACAACGCATCGCTCGGCAATGCACTATCAAGGTAGGGCCGTCGTGGTTTGGTCATGTTTTGGAACTCTTTCATCCTCTTCAGAGTTGAATAATATTACGTATTACTCCTGCGGTTATTATTTTACACAGTAGTGTAAAAACACAGCAGAGGCTAACCGGGTGCTCGCAGGAGATTAAAAACGTCTTGACATAATATGGTGCTTCTATAGGACCGACAGGAATATATAAAAGATGTGGAGGAGAGGAAGTGAAAATGTTTATTCCATAATTCAACCTCTCACGGTCTTCATCACAGCAAGACACAGTATATATTTGCGACCGTAGGTCACAGTTTACTATGAAAACCTGCAAAACCTGTCAGTCAGTCACGCTCCCTCAGTCAGTCCATCAGTCACACCTCGTGACACGCTCCATATATGGCCCATACAGAATTTATTCCATATATGGCCAGACCTCATCAAACCCTGGATAGCCATACATGGAGAAGACTGGATCATCACCTACATCTGCATATATGGAGCCGGCCAGCAACTCTACATCTGACCTCTCTGACACCAGAATAATAGCTTAACTCCTGCTATTCAACTGTGCCGTGTTAAGAAGCTCTGTTGTTTCAGCGCGACCTCGTCATCCTCGCCCTCACAGGCGTCTTACTGGTATACAGTTATGAGTTTAACTAAAACAGTGTAATTTTGTAAAAAGCCAATGGCCATGTACTACAGTAACAGTAAACACTGTGGGCGGTGAGCGACACAGTGAAGAAGGAGTTCAGGCAGCCATAGTGATCTCTATCATCACACTGCAGACATCTGAGCTATGTGACCTATGGTCAATATAGGTGGCTGTCCTCCAAGGCAGGGGTTCTCAACGTTTTTGGCCGGGGACCCCCGGAAATGCTTTGGCAACGTCTCGGGACCCCCGCCCCGCCCCCTCCCGACCCCCAATATAAATTGACTGCTACAATAACCTTAAACCATTTTGGGCGGGAACCCCTTTTGATGTTTTAAGCATTGTTATAATTTAGCTATTGAAAAATAGCAGATCTACAAGCTCATAGCGCGCCACCGAGTGGCGCGCTATGAGCTTGTAGGTCTGCTATTTTTGAAAAATCGTGAAAATAAAATTTAAAAAAAACCTTTTTTTTTTTTTTTTTTTTGAAAATAATTTGGGGACCCCCTAAAATAATTTGGTGACCCCCCGAGGGGTCGCGACCCACGGGTTGAGAACCCCTGCTCCAAGGCATGGGACCGTTCGTCTCCACACAGAAAGAGCACAGACACCTGACAGAAATCTAAATGAAGTCAACCAAGCGAGACACACACGCACACACGGAAGGAAGGTTCCCAGTTCGATCGCAGTCTCTTCACAGCTTTGTGTCGAAGCGTCCTTAGTTTGAACAAGACACTGAACACCTAATTGGTCCCAATGTGGGCGGTACCTTGCATGGCCTCGATCCTCCCCCATTGGTAGAGTATGTGTGAATGGATGAATATATTATAACCGTATAGGATACGGTTAAAGGAACTATAGAAATGCAGACAATTTGACATTCACCATTGGTGGGAAATGTATTCACCTTTTTGGCACTTTTGCTCATTGATACAATGAGCAAAAGTACAAAATAGTTGGCATCAAAATATACTTAATAACTTTCCACGAGATATCTTGTGGATGGCATGGAAGTTAATGTATGTTTTTGTAATAATAATCTACAACCGTAACTAAAGTTTCCAAATAAATGTACTGGAGTAAAGTACAATATTTGCCTCTGAGATGTAGTGGAGTAGAAGTAAAAGTACTCAAAACTGGAAATAGTCCAATAAAGTAAAGAAAATACAAAAAAAACATTGTATTTAAGCACAGTACTTGAGTAAATGCACTTAGTTACTTTACACCGCTGCCATTCAAATGAACACAGCACTTCATCCTCCTTCCATGACCTTTAGTATCCAGATACTATGACCTTTAGTATCCAGATACTATGACCTTTAGTATCCAGATACTATGACCTTTAGTATCCAGATACTATGACCTTTAGTATCCAGATACTATGACCTTTAGTATCCAGATACTATGACCTTTAGTATCCAGATACTATGACCTTTAGTATCCAGATACTATGACATAGGCCCTCATTTTCAATGAAAACCAACAATCAACAATATACATTAAATACAGCAATATCAAATATATGAATTGGAAAACAGAAAGTATTCAAAACTAAAAGAACTATAATAGATAGATGAGAATAAATTAAAACAGTTACATTGTTGAACAAAAGTGCTAGAAATTATTTCCCTGAATTGACCTATAGGGAAGGCAGTGAACTTCTGGAGTTCGTTCCAATGAAATGGAGCACTGACAGAGAAGGCTGCTTTACCTAGCTCTGAGTTAGCAAATGGAACCTTGATTGTCAGGAAGTCACTCGAGCGGGTCTGATAAGGACTTGGATTCTGATCCAACATAGAGCAAATGTAAGAGGGGACCATTCCTGAGATGGCTTTGAAAATAAACATAAAGCTTGTCCCGCCTCTCGGACAGAGAGGACAAGCCTGCGTTGCTATAGAGTGTACAGTGATGGGTACCATAGCTGTCACCAGTGACCCATCTTAGGGCAGAATGGTACACCGTATCAAGGTGCTTTAAAGTGGATGGTGCAGCAATCCTGTAAATAATGTCCCCATAGTCCAGAACAGAGAAAAATGTGGCTTCAATGATTGTTTTTTTACAGGATGCTGGAAAACATGCTTTGTTCCTATAGAGAATACCCAATTATTTCTCAAGTCATGAATGTACAGTACCTTGTGTTATAATAAAACATAAAACAATTTGCATATGAATGCACATTGTACAGTAAATATGACAGTTGCATGGATGCAAGGTACTGCGTTGTGTTTCCTTTCATTTGGCATGCAGTACTGTAGGTGTTGTGCATGGAGAGATGTGTGCAAACAGAGTGGTTTAGTAGGAGAAGGCGGACGTATAAACGGGCGCACAGCTTTCAATTAGGGTAGCATGATAATAATAATAATAATAATAATAATAATAATAACTCATTGGAGGCAATGTGGGATTCAGTATCTTGCTCAAGGACACTTCGAGAGGAGGAGCCGGGATTCAAACCACCGACCCACGGATCATTGGGCAACCTGCTCTACCGCCTGAGCCACAGGGATGAGGCTCAGGGAACGCTGGTTGCACTGCACACCAAGGCACGTACAGTACAGTACAGTACAGTACAGTACAGTACAGTACAGTACAGTACAGTACAGTACAGTACAGTACAGTACAGTACAGTACAGTACAGTGCTAAGCTGTATGTGCTCACAAAGTCACGATGTCTCATGCAAAGATACTTGTATTAGCAACGGATACAACATGGCTGCTGGAAGCTGTGCCCTTGTAAGCACACACCATTGTTATCACAACTCAAACATCTGGGTTGTTGGTTTACATTCTCATGTTTTATAATATGTTTTTTTTTAACCTACACACAGATGTAAACGGTGTTCGATAGCATTGATTTATCAAAAAATAAATCAAATAAATTGAGTTAGGTGGTTTGTGCCAGACAGCAAACCCGAATCATCATTCCATAAAGCTTTCATATTCAGCTGCCATGTTCCTTTTATCAAGCCATTCAAGACGCGAAAACAACAACCAGATATTCCACACCAAGCGTACAGCTTAAGGCGATCGGTTAACATTCCAAACCCTTGGTTTTGAAGTATTGCAGTGCTTGAGATGTCTGCTTGTTCTCGTGTGTGGTTTAACAACTGGGAGAGCAAACCACTACGCGGTTCGGACTCCTCCAGTATGCTGCATGGGGCACCACAAATATTTAAAGGAGCATTCAGTGATTTGGGTGATTTGGAAAACCACCCAGTCCGCCCCGGTAACAAAATGTGCACATGCACGCTCTACAGTGGGGGGAAGTGCAACAGGCCAACAGCATGTGCACCAAGGCCCGCCCCCACTCGATCATGATTGGAGGAAGGCCCCTCTCATCCTGATTGGATGAAGGCTTTGCCACCCGCCACCAAAACTGAAACTAGTGTTTTTTGACCCCAGGGGCTTACTGGGGACAGGGAGGAACTCCTTATATAGTCAGCACACTCTATAGTAGGGAGGATTATCCAGAAAAAAAGAAAAAATAAGTGATATTTGAATTAAGTCAAATCACTGAATATACCTTTAAGAACAAAGCATCCAAAACAACAAGTCGGTTATTTTTGCTATTATTCGCCGTGAACTTATGGCAGCATGACGTATTGTCTTGCTGCATCTGCCAAGTGTTTTGTTTTTTTAGATTGCTTGTATTATAATTCAGCTTATTTATAAATGGTGTACAATGTAACGTACCAAGGTGTGATGTATAGCTTTGGTAGGAGGTGCATTCACCCTAGGGCCCCCTGGCTATCACAACAGTTCACTACCTTTAACCCATTTTGGGCGGGAACCCCTTTTGGTGTTAGCATTATGTTATGCTTTAGCTATTGAAAAAAGATTTATCTTCTTCCTGCTCCTTTTCTTTTCTGGTATGGAATATGTAAAAAAAAATAAGTACAAAGTAAAAATGAATATGATCATGTAAAACCATAACTGAAATGAAATAAATAAATATGAAATGAAATGAAATGAAAAATAGCAGATCTACAAGCTCATAGCGCGCCACCAAGTGGCGCGCTACGAGCTTGTAGGTCTGCTATTTTTGAAAAATCGAAGAACGACTGATGTAGAAACATAGCTTTTTCAGAAAACTGTCAGGATGTAGAAGACATTTTTAGAATCTGATCTCAGGTCAAAATGGGTTAATTATTGGAAGACAAGTACTGTATATATTACAACATCAAGGAGAACCCTGTGGCTGTTTCCCTTCACGCGTTTCAGAGTATTGTTGCAAAAGGTAACAGGCCTTGGCTTCGACCACGGCTCTGTGGAATCCCAATTTTATCACAGCGACTGAAAGTCAGGCTCGTTTATTTTCTTTGTTATCTGTCAAACTGTCGGAAGATATACTTTTTCACCTGGTGTGTACCACAAGGCAAGGCATCAGTGGCGTGCACAGACATTTTGTGAAAAAGTGGAAAAAAGGGGCACCTTGTGCGGCGCGTGGAACCGCCGTGTGCCTTAACCCATTTTGACCTGAGATCGGATTCTAAAAAATCTCCTACATCCTGACAGTTTTCTGAAAAAGCTATGTTTCTATGTCAGTCGTTCTTCGATTTTTCAAAAATAGCAGACCTACATAACTCGGTGGCGTGCTATGAGCTTGTAGATCTGCTTTTTTTTCAATAGCTAAAGCATAACATGATGCTAACACCAAAAGGGGTTCCCGCCCAGAATGGGTTAATAGTGTGTGAAATGTATAGATTTGGGGGCATAAATAATATACTAGAAGCTTTTAATCCAGAATTGCTCGATGTCACCATGGGCAACATACTATACAATGATTAAACCAAACTGTACAAAAAGCTAACTTTCAAAAGTGGACATTGCTGTCCAGAGGGCAAAAGGGCAGGTGCTCTAGCACCACCTAGTGTCTATCCGTGCACGCCCATGCAAGGTATGTTTGTTTGTGTTGCACATATACCAAGTGATTGAATTCAAAGGGCTTTACTTACTCTTTAAGACCTTTAACACAGTGCTAAGGACTCTCATTCTAAAATGATGCAATACATTTAAATAGTTAATAAACAGTTAAAGGCGCGGTAGAGTATATTCAGCCGATAGATGTCACACTTCACTGCAATTGCAACACTTCTGGGTTCCTTATTTCCCTGAGTCATAACCATAAGGCAGCACTCACACAGTGTGCACCATTATAACGCAGCACCTGCCTCCAAGCAGGGAAAACAGGTACCTTCCTCAACACAATAATGGCAACCATCAGCTTACAGAGGTAAACAAAACGATAGTTCTATTTAAAGGGGCATTCCACTCGTTTTCAACATTTTACTATGTTATTAATATACCTTAGAGCTGTTGTGTGGAAATAATAATAATAATAATAAAAAAGTCCCCCCCATTCTGTGTTTCCTAGAACTGTAAGTATGCAAAAAAAACATTAACATGGTGAAACACATCTTGATGACATCATCAAGATGTGTTTCACCATGTTAATGATTTTGTTCAGACCTCCAGTTCTAGGAAACACAGAATGGGGGGGGGACTTTTTTATTATTTCCACACAACAGCTCTAAGGTATATTAATGACATAGTAAAATGTTGAAAATGAGTGGAATGCCCCTTTAACTTATTATTGTATTTCTTTCCTTATCACCTTTAACAGGAAAAAAGAAAAAAGAGAATAAAATTAATTGAATTAAGCAATGAATTAAAACAAAATAAACTATGTAAAAGCAAGCGGCACACACGAGAGAGAGAGAGAGAGAGAGAGAGAGAGAGAGAGAGAGAGAGAGAGAGAGAGAGAGAGAGAGAGAGAGAGAGAG
The DNA here is from genome assembly GCF_951216825.1 of Electrona antarctica. Lineage (NCBI taxonomy): Eukaryota > Metazoa > Chordata > Actinopteri > Myctophiformes > Myctophidae > Electrona > Electrona antarctica. The sequence goes on along the minus strand of NC_136789.1, from coordinate 40,690,547 downwards.
AGAGAGAGAGTCAGAGCGTGATGCCACATTTTACAGAGGATCTCATTTCTTTTAAACAAAAAGCCTGCGATCTCCGAGGCTCCCCAGAACAGACAATGACCAGACTATAACCAGAGGCGTCTGGGAGAAATGCGAGGCCCTGTGCGATATGTCGGGGGGGGAACAATGAGAATGAGATTTTTTTAATTAATTCATTAATTAATACTTACTTTTGCCTTCACTTTCCTACAAATATTATGCCAGGTTCTCATCTCCAATGAGTAAGAAATTGACATGCACTGCCCAATTTAGCAGCTTAACAGTGTGAATGCAGAGATTGTGGTCCACATTATGTTATTTTATTTGTTGTAAGGAAGCTATAGTTAACATGACATGAGTCATGTCAAGCAAGCTGTCACAGGAGGGGTCTCTGGGGCTGACACTGTCTAATGATCTATATGAGCAATTTAACATGTCTATGTATTACTCTACAACGAATACCGATGGAACACAAACCTGTTGCCCTGATCATAACTGATATAATCAGAAACCACCACCCAACCAGTCTGCCCTGCAGTGCAGCTCAAATTACTGGTTATAAAAGTAAAATTAACAGCTGCTTGTGCCTGCAGACAGTTTGTGACTGGACTGACAGAGAGACTGAAAGAGAGAGAGAGAGAGAGAGAGAGAGAGAGGGGGGGGGGGGGGGGGCAAACCGACCGCAGCTTAAATAGGTGAAAAATCTACTGCGACGGAACGGGCTGCGATGCGATATTTTTCAGGGAGAACTCTCGGGGCCTCTAGCCGTCGTGCGTAGCGCTAATAACCGCCCCTGCCTATTTTAGCTTTGACTCTGAGATGGAAAGTGTTTCTTAAAAAAATAAAATAAACGCTGCCTAGCGCGAGGCCTCGCATGCGCGAGGACCTGTGCGGCGGCAGCATTCGCCCTGCATATAACCACCTGGCTCGTGGGCTATATCAAATGACACAACCATAGCCTCTTTTCACAAACACTGTAAAACGGCTATTGCTTATTTGTTCATTATTCTTTCCATACCAATTCTACAGTAACAATGGCAGAAGAAATACTGTACAACGACATGTTCGGCACCGCTGCTTAGGCGTTTGTACACACTAACATGTTATGTAAATGGCGTACTGTACGGTGCGTATGCACAGACGAAAACCTTCACTGGAGGTGAGAAATGCAAACCCAGCGAGGCTGTCAGACACTCACACGTCACAAGAGTGTTTCCTCTGGGCTCAGCAAGTACACCGACACCGTGCATCTAATTTGACGTTACTTCAGCATATTAACCCATGGAATAAAGTAAAAAATCATTATGTTTAGGTAGTATAATTCATTATCATTATGAAATTAAATCAGCCTGAGAACTTGAATCCATATTAACCCCATTCATTCTTTTAAATTCCCTCTCAATCACGCCATCTCATGTGCACATCAAAAACCTCATAATATAATCTATGGAGCCTTGCACGTCCTTTTCTGCCTTTCTCACTCTCTGTTCGCACCAAGCAATTACCCAAATCCCTGTCATCACTTCAAACCTCATGGCCTCCCATAATTGTACATGTTAAAATACACAATCTATAGAGCTCACAAAACGCACTGTGATGTGACACATCGTGAGCTTGTGTATCTTCTAATTGAGCTATTCTTAAATAGGGCTTAAGAGTGGTTAACATAGCTCTCTCGCCGATCTGAAGCTGATTCTCTGTAACCTTTTCAGTAACTCTATCTGGATATGCACACACAGGCTGTCCCCACCAATCCCCTTTTGGAGCTTTTTACCGTTTCCACGTGTTAACCTTTACCAATGTCAGAAAAAAACCCTGAGGAGATTGGTATGCATAGCCATGACTTAAACCATTGAGACCTGGAACGCATCCATGTCACGTTAGCGTTTAACCACATTAACCATTAACCCATTTTGGGCGGGAACCCCTTTTGGTGTTTTAAACATTGTTATAATTTAGCTATTGAAAAATAGCAGATCTACAAGTTCATAGCGCGCCACCGAGTGGCGCGCTATGAACTTGTAGGTCTGCTATTTTTGAAAAATCGTTAAAATGTGCCTCAAATCTTTCCGAAAATTGTCATGATTTAGAAAACTATTTTTTTTTATTTCGACGTCAGGCCTGAATGGGTTAAACCCCTGTCTGGTCAGAAGTTCCTCACACAAAGGGACTTCTGCAATCTGCAGTTCTCTGCAACTTGGAATAAATGTGCATACTGCAATGAGATGAGTCTATTCCATGTCCAAATGGATCATTGAAGGACCACTGTATTCAAAATACATCAAATAGATGAATGTAGCTCATGGATGGTAGTTATGGCAACTTGAATACAGTTGCTTCATTTATATGATGTGTTATAGATATGTAGGTCTATCGGAAGCTTATTTTGTGAAGAATGCGGTTTATGGAGTTAAGATTAGAATTGGTTCTAGTAACCCAAATTCTCACTGAGGCCCGTATGCAAATAACCAGCTCCTTCCCATTTTAGATGAAGTTTTAATTTAAGATGATAAATACACACCTTCTTATGGGCTCACCTATTGGACTCACACAGAGTCCTTGTAATTTAGACCAGTGTATCTCAAAGGTGCTCCCCAGCTAAATGAACAGTTTAATAGCACATATGCATGCTCATAAACTTTGGCTATTTAAAACTCTGCTACTGGAACCAAAGTGTAGCTGTCCATGGTCCTGATTACTGTCCATGGACCTGATTACAACGCCTCCATGGTGCTCAACACAAAGCCTGATGCTAAGCACAAAATCTGGTGAACTGTCCATGGTTCTGACCACACAGCCTGATGCTAAGCACAAAACCTGGTGAACTGTCCATGGTTCTGAACACAAAGCCTGATGCTAAGCACAAAACCTGGTGAACTGTCCATGGTTCTGAACACACAGCCTTATGCTAAGCACAAAACCTGGTGAACTGTCCATGGTGCTCAACACACAGCCTGCTGCTAAGCACAAAACCTGGTGAACTGTCCATGGTGCTCAACACACAGCCTGATGCTAAGCACAAAACCTGGTGAACTGTCCATGGTGCTCAACACACAGCCTGCTGCTAAGCACAAAACCTGGTGAACTGTCCACGGTGCTCAACACACAGCCTGATGCTAAGCACAAAACCTGGTGAACTGTCCATGGTGCTCAACACAAAACCTGGTGAACTGTCCATGGTTCTGAACCCAACGCATTCTGGCCTGATCCATCTTCATATAATAGGTCCTCACTAATAATCATGATAAAATGGCACTTTTTTCCCTACTCAGTCTGTGTCTCATAGGAGGGCTGTGGGCAATTCAGAAACACGTTTCTTTTTTACAAAAATATTTAGATTTGTATTATCGTGAGAACGATGGCTTCCATTTTCGCATTGCAACTTTTCAGGACTAGAAAGCCTGCAGTTTGATTCCCCATCGATGATGTCACTGGTGGACAGGTTTCTGAAATGCCCACAGCCCTCCCATGATACACAGATTGAGTAGAAAAAAAGTGTGCCATTTTATCATGATTATTAGTGAGGACGTATTATATGAAGATGGGTTGAAGTGGTGAAGTGGTCCTTTAAACACTCCATTTCAGTGGTTCTCGAAGTGGGGTCCAGGGACCCCCAGGGGTCCCAGAGGGGGCCCTATAAACATATTTATCTCAATATAGGCTGATAGGCAGTTGTCCAGAACCACCAATCCGACCGATAATCCCGCATAGCCTATATGGAGATCCTGTTTGTCCAGAGTCGTAGATATAGGGTTATTAACAAAGTTTAAAAAAAAACAATGCACATTTGTTCCAAATTCCAGAGAACTTCATGAACTAAATGTCTAACAGACATGTGTGCCTGTCAGTTGAGTTATGTTGTTTTCTCTGCACCACAAGGTGCTGGTTTGTCAAATCAGAGGTAAGTGACAGGATTGTTTACCGAGATACTTTTGGTGGTGGGGGGGGAGCTCAATTCCAACCATCTGGTCTCGTCTTAACCCATTTAGGCCTGACCTCAAAATTTAAACAAAAATCTTCTAAATCCTCCAGTTTTCTGAAATAAATATTTTCACGATTTTTCAAAAATAGCAGACCTACAAGCTCGTAGCTCGCTATGAGCTTGTAGATCTGCTATTTTTCAATAGCTAAATTACAACATAATGTTTAAAACACCAAAAGGGGTTCCCGCCCAAAATGGGTTAATACTGTCCCTTTTTGATGTTTGTACAGATAGTTCTTCATAGCACCTGTTCTTTCTTCCACTGACACCATGCAGGAAATGTGGCAGGCACACCAGTCTGTCACAGAGCCACCAGGACACACACAACTACGCTTTTATGACTTTCTCTTGCTGCAAAGATTTGTAATGATGACTTTGCCAAGCTACTGTGCAAACAACAACACAGATACCTACTGTGCAATCATATAACACACAGTGTTTATACAGATAACCTGTACATTTCTTTCCCCCCAGAGATCAATGGATGCTTAGGATCTTGCGTGTATCTATACATATTTACTCAGTTCTCTGGCTGCTCACCTACAAGCCCATGATAATGTCAGTTATGATTATAGCTAGGCGTCTGATGTCTGGCTTAAGCCACAGTGGTCAAAAGACCGAATTATACCTGGCCGGACCTACATCAGAGAGTCTTTCGGATAGACTTTGAAACGCTTGCGAGGAAGTTTTGGGCATATTATAGATCCAAGCCTTTCCCAATCCACCGGTGTTGAAAGAGCGTTGGACATGACCCGTCTACTTCACGTAGCTCTCCTGGAGATAGAGTCATCACTGCTGACAGTCTGGTATGTCTGTGGTATTTAAGATTGCCTACGGTATGATACACTGCCAGATCCAATGAGGTCATAATTCTACAGAGCAGCAATTTTGGGTGACAGGGCGGCCTGCGAGACGGATGCACACAGATGAAGAATGAAAGCAGTGATTTGACACGGCTTGGGGGCGGGGGTGGTGATGGTGCATTTCAACTAGACTGCCATGCATTCCACATCAGGAACTTTGGGCATGTAGATCCAAGTGAAATTTGAAAGGATAGAACTTTTAATAAATGAATGTACAGATAAAATATAACGTTGTATAGAGACAGATGATAGATTAATTAAAAAAAGGTTAATAAAGCAATAATACACAAGAGTGAGTGCTACAAGATAGGGTTCGATTTATATTTTTTTTAAAAACCCAATGCATTTTCCTCATAGACATTTCTTAAAGTATTTATTTAAAGACGGTTACGCCGCGGACAAAGCCAACTCGAGTCGTGACAACTCATGACAACACAAACAATATTTTGGACCAAACAAATAATTAGAAAGAAGAAAAAAACGGCAGGTTACAACACTTTTTTTGTTGTTTTTCTTCTTTGTAATTATTTGTTTGGTCCAAAATATTGTTTGTGTTGTCATGAGTTGTCACGACTCGAGTTGGCTTTGTCCGCGGCGTAACCGTCTTTAAATAAATACTTTAAGAAATGTCTATGAGAATAATGCATTGGGTTTCATTTCCTGGTCCAGGGTAGGAGGCGGGACTGCGACGCTCTATAAAGAGCGGAAATAGCCAATCTACAAACTCACAACATGTTGCAATGCTATTTAGATTATTCATTGAAAAAGTTGGAAGATGTTACCAACTTATGAACGCCAAGGTCAATGTGGCTAAATTGTGGTACATCAAACATATCCGATCAAATCACTTCCATATCAGGGAATGTACAGTATTCCTCTAACCCATTTTGGGCGGGAACCCCTTTTGGTGTTAGCATTATGTTATGCTTTAGCTATTGAAAAATAGCAGATCTACAAGCTCATAGCGCGCCACCGAGTGGCGCGCTACGAGCTTGTAGGTCTGCTATTTTTGAAAAATCAAAGAACCACTGACATAGAAACACAGCTTTTTCAGAAAACTGTCAGGATGTAGAAGACATTTTTAGAATCTGATCTCAGGTCAAAATGGGCTAATATATTCTGAGCAGAACCAGGAGTACAATGTATGCCCACAGAATGACCGTGGGCTGCTGATAATGTCAAATCGATGGGACTGGAACATTGACTGTCTGGGTGGAGAACTTTTAGCAGCCTTAGTATTCATTTATTCATTAACAGAACAAACATCGGAACAGTGAGCTAAAGTCTTATCTGTTGCCTCATTGATTTGTAAAAGTGTATCCGTCAAAAGAACACTCCCTTTTAGATTATGGATTTTCTGTTTGTCTAACTGCAAAAAAGACAAATTCTGCTGACTGACCTAAAGTTTGAACTTCTGTTTTCATACTCTACTGGGCATGAAAATCAGCATCAATGCAACATGAGCTTATTCTAAATTCACCATAATCAGCCTCACAAACGCTACGAGCCTAAACTACTGTTTGATCACCACCATGTCTGTAATACTGAATTATCTTATTCCTAGTTTTCTGTACTTTATCGCTGAAATAAAATAGCTGAATTTCCTCTTGGGGATTAATAGTTTTCTCTTCTCGGGCTAAACTGAAATTCTGTTGGCAAAGCAGCATTTTCACATCGCCTAGGCTACTGTTTGCCAAAACAGAGCTGAAGAATGTTTCATTTTTCTTTGTGTTGACATGTTGTGAAAATGAATTGTGATGCCTTGTCAACATCCAGACTCAACACTCTTAGATCGCAGTTCCTCCAAAGACAAGGGAGACGCACGAGAGACAGAAAAATGTCCTTGTCTGTGTTTGTGTGTGTGCCACGAAACGAGGACTATTGTCACTATTAGACTAAATGTTAATCCTTTGTCACAGTTGTCCTGGAACCGCTGCAGCCCATCATGTTGTGATCTCCTGCTTTGGTCCGGATCGCAATTATCCCAGCTAATCACAATTATTTTGCATAATCATTTAATCGTTTCCCGTCATCTGTATGAAAGATAGCAATGAACACCAATGCCATATTTCCGTCATTATTCGCATATCACGGACATATCGCATGTCCGTGCTCTTTTAACTACTTTTCAACACAATTAAATAACTAATCGTGAATGTTTGCGTGACACTTAATCAACAGCTTAACCCATTTAGGCCTGACGTCGAAATTTAAAAAATGTCTTCTAAATCATCACAGTTTTCTGAAATACCTATATATGTTAATATATCAGTGGTGCTCAATATTTCATGTCAAGGACCCTCAAAATTATATGTATTTGGCCTCCAACCCACATCTGAAAATATGTTGTTCCAGGGATCCTCCCAGGAGCAAAGATTTGAGTTCAAAACGTTCACTCTGAAAGAATATATAAGATTTGCGACACATTTTCACGATTTAAAAAAAATAGCAGACCTACAAGTTCATAGCGCGGCACTCGGTGCCGCGCTATGAGCTTGTAGATCTGCTATTTTTCAACAGCTAAAGCATAACATAATGCTTAAAACACCAAAAGGGGTTCCCGCCCAAAACGGGTTAAGTTACACGACGGTCGTGGCGGCCCTAGGGTGCACGGCATCAGTGCGATGAAAAATAAAGCAAGCCGCCGGCAGTGAACTGAGGTCAACTGGATTGGATTTAACAGACGGAGAGAGAGAAGAGGAAGGATTTGCTGTTGCCACGGGCTGTTTACTAATAGGTTTGTCTGCATCCCTGCAGCTTCTGTTCTCCAACCTCATCTAGGTGACCCAGACAAATGGCACATCGTTGCTGTTGGGTGGAAAGTAACCTTGGAAATCCAAAACATCTGTTCCAATTATTTTTTTTAGTCACTTTTCTTTTTAAAGATACTTTTCATTGGTTCAATATTCATAAAACACAGAGACACTTTCACATGATTTCATAAAGTGGCAAAGATAGCCGACCGACAATCTATACACCAGTGGTTCTCAACCAGTGGTCCTTGAGGGGGTTCCAGGTGGTCTACAGCTAAACGATGGAGAGTTGGTAACCAAATGGACCCGTATAGATCTTTAACTCTTGAGAGTGTAAAATGAAACCAACTTTGGTTTCATTTTACGCTCTCAAGAGTACAATTATTGTTAAACATCTGCAATACTTAACCCATTTTGACCTGAGATCAGATTCTAAAAATGTCTTCTACATCAGACAGTTTTCTGAAAAAGCTCGTAGCGCGCTACTCGGTGGCGCGCTATGAGCTTGTAGATCTGCTATTTTTCAATAGCTAAAGCATAACATAATGCTAACACCAAAAGGGGTTCCCGCCCAAAATGGGTTAATTTACAAGAAGTCTACACCATTAGAATAATTGTTATTTTGACCAACGTTTGCCTGTCATCTCTCCTACGGTACCAACATCAATACAGCTTGGAATTGTGGACCAAATCTTGTCCAACGACAACACAATATTGTTTTGTTTTGGGTCCTAAATGACCTAAAATGGTGGTGCGTGGATCAAATACTGAATAAATATTGGGCCTTGATATGAAAAGGGTTGAAAACCCACCGATCTACACGGCCGTGAGCTTGTAGATCAGCTATTTTTTTGTGCAACATTCTTCATGACAATGACAAAGTAGGACATTAAATATCCATATCCATCCATGAATCTAAAACGAATATGGAGATTCTGCCTGATATCCGCATGCAGGCTGGGAAAGTTAGCACAACATTATATAATTAATATGGTTGTGTAAACCCATCTCCCTATACCCCCCAACAAAACAGAACATTATATAATTAATATGGTTGTGTAAACCCATCTCCCTATGCCCCTCAACAAAACAGCCAGTCTGTGCAGGTTAGTAATTGACTTTCCTGGGATTCATGAGTACTATCGATCGACCAGCGCCGCTAACTGCCATGTCTGGGCTGTTGAGGCTTGAGGCACAGCCCTCACCCTAGATAGGAGGACACAGACTGTGTGCGTGTGCGCGTGTGCGTGTGTGTGTGTGTGTGTGTGTGTGTGTGTGTGTGTGTGTGTGTGTGTGAGAAAAGCAAAGGTAACATATAAGGTGAGGTGGAAAACAAAGAGATAAGAGGGAGGCCTGCAGACATGAGAGAGAGAGAGAGAGAGAGAGAGAGAGAGAGAGAGAGAGAGAGAGAGAGAGAGAGAGAGAGAGAGAGAGAGAGTGGAAAAAAGCCTATAGTGAGAAAAGCGAATGTAAATGGTTGAGAAGAGATAGGAGAGGAGCCAGTGTGGTGGGCTGGTACAGTAAGGGAGCTCTCAGGGAGTATCTAACATGGGCTGTTAACTCACACAACGGTACACAAACAAGCCACTTTCCACTTTTATCAGAGCAGACTGGTCATGAGCATGGAATAAGGCTGTGTTCAGACTGCAGGCAAACCCGTGTTGTTTCTCAGATAATGATATCTTTCGGCGTGCACGCACACAATTTGCAAAGGATCTGTCTATTCAGACATCGTCTTCAAGCTATCTGCACTGGTTGCCGCGGTAATGGTGCGATGACGAGAGGCGTCGGCCTCTATCGCACGAGGGTGTCGCTCGTTGAAAATAGGCGATTTAAATGCTCAGGACGAGTGGTGATGCGTTGTGTATTTTATGGCGGGCAGTAAAGTATCAGACTGCACATCACATATGAATAGCAGTAACGTATCAGACTGCACATCACATATGAATAGCAGTAAAGTATCAGACTGCACATCACATATGAATTGCATTTTGAAACCAACTACGAATGTGATTCAACTGTCATTCGCAAAGATCTGTTTCATTCTTCCTTTTTTTTCTGCTGTTTCAGACCTGATGAAAAAACAATCTGATTCCAGTCTGGATAGGCCAAAAATCAGATTTAGGCTGTCAGTGTGAACAACAACACACTGACAGCAAACACAACAGCCTGCAGTCTGGGAAAACAATGAAGAGATAGACTGACAGAGGAGGAGGAGGAGGAGGAGCAGGAGGAGGGGGAGGAGGGGGGGGGGGGGGGTTATAAGGAAAGAGACATATACAAGAAATGAGACAGGCAGGAGACAGACGGAGTGGGAATGAGGCAGACAAACAGACAAAAGAGAACGAGATAAAAAGAGTGGGAGATTGAAAGAGACAGGAGAATGAGCTAGCGTGTGGGAAAGTGATATAACAGGAGCATTGGGAAAGTGATAGAACAGGCGCATTGGGAAAGTGATATAACAGGAGCATTGGGAAAGTGATAGAACAGGCGCATTGGGAAAGTGATAGAACAGGCGCATTGGGAAAGTGATAGAACAGGAGCATTGGGAAAGTGATAGAACAGGAGCATTGGGAAAGTGATATAACAGGAGCATTGGGAAAGTGATATAACAGGAGCATTGGGAAAGTGATAGAACAGGAGCATTGGGAAAGTGATAGAACAGGAGCATTGGGATAGTGATATAACAGGAGCATTGGGAAAGTGATATAACAGGAGCATTGGGATAGTGATAGAACAGGAGCATTGGGATAGTGATAGAACAGGAGCATTGGGAAAGTGATAGAACAGGAGCATTGGGAAAGTGATATAACAGGAGCATTGGGAAAGTGATATAACAGGAGCATTGGGAAAGTGATATAACAGGCGCATTGGGAAAGTGATATAACAGGAGCATTGGGAAAGTGATAGAACAGGAGCATTGGGAAAGTGATAGAACAGGAGCATTGGGAAAGTGATAGAACAGGTGCATTGGGATAGTGATATAACAGGAGCATTGGGAAAGTGATAGAACAGGAGCATTGGGAAAGTGATAGAACAGGTGCATTGGGAAAGTGATAGAACAGGTGCATTGGGAAAGTGATAGAACAGGAGCATTGGGAAAGTGATAGAACAGGTGCATTGGGAAAGTGATAGAACAGGAGCATTGGGAAAGTGATAGAACAGGAGCATTGGGAAAGTGATATAACAGGAGCATTGGGAAAGTGATATAACAGGTGCATTGGGAAAGTGATATAACAGGAGCATTGGGAAAGTGATATAACAGGTGCATTGGGAAAGTGATAGAACAGGTGCATTGGGAAAGTGATAGAACAGGAGCATTGGGATAGTGATATAACAGGAGCATTGGGATAGTGATAGAACAGGAGCATTGGGAAAGTGATAGAACAGGTGCATTGGTGAGAGAAACATATACAGAAGCACGCCAGAGATCGCGATCCCGCCCATCGTGCCGCTGCGTAGAGGATGCTTGCACACAAAGGACCATGTGAAGTGAGGGGCCACAATTTTCTGTCCTCACTTGTTATCCTCATAATCTAACCCCTAATACCGAGTTACCGAGTGTGAGTGAGCGAGTGACCGAGATTTGGGGTATGTTTTCGTTTCGGCGGCAGTCATTTCACCTCCACATTTCCTATAGTCGCCTTCTTGCAGTATGTGGAAATGTCCATACTGGCTACACTGAATGTTCTTGATAAGAACATACTGGTGATTATAGGTTAATAGCATTGGAAGCGGGTGCTTCATTATCAGGTAGTAGTTCTTTCCATGACTCACTCACTCTCTCTCCTCACATCCTGCTCTGGATGAAGGTACAGCTGGGATGAAGCTATCAGTACTGAGGATGTCTGACACCTCTTATCACAGCGGAGGTTATATGTGCGGTTTGCACTGTGCACACGCACACAGGCGCACACACTCACACACATGATTTAGACTAGAGCATGAGACATGCACACGGACGCACACACTCACACACATGATTTAGACTAGAGCATGAGACATGCACACACACACACACACACACACACACACACACACACACACACACACACACACACACACACACACACACACACACACACACACACACACACACACACACACACACAGACACAAATTAATGTGTGCGTTTCCTGATGACAGTAGAACCTCTTACATTGAAAGGAACATTGGTCCCCCCCCCCCCCCCCCCCCTGCTATACTGACATGGAAGCTAACCAAAGTAATGCAAATGTACGCTGCACAGAGCTGAAGTTTTCATTAAAATGTGCATGACCCTAATGCATAATGTTATCCTCATTACGTTTCATTAAGTTAAATGGAGGTTCGGGCATTAATCATTAAGCTCATCATTACAACATGACAACTAAGCTAACTAGGTTTGATTTGCCAGCACTGGCACTACAGTATGTTCCTGCAACGGTGCCAGGCTCCTTAGTAATGGCAAATAAGGTTTAAGAGACTTCTAATTGTAGCCTTGGTACTCGGGCTACCAATCAGACAAATGCCATTTCTTGGCCAGGCAACGGTCTGTGTTTTGTAGTCAAGTGTTGCTACGCAACTGGGGCTGCAAATATGAATTATTTTCTCAGCAATTATTCTATTGATTACTTTTTGGATCCACTGAATAAGTGTGTTATATATATATATGTTTTTTTTTGGGGAATGTCTACGAGCCTATTTTAGCTATTTTAATAGGGATGCCAGGTAATAGCCCTATTGGACTTATTGGAAGTATTTTAGAGAGCTTGCTTCCTTCCAAGTTACGGCCAGTGTGTATGTGCACAATAGTAACATTAGAGAAGAGAAGAGAAGAGAAGAGAAGAGAAGAGAAGAGAAGAGAAGAGAAGAGAAGAGAAGAGAAGAGAAGAGAAGAGAAGAGAAGAGAAGAGAAGAGAAGATCCAGTCATTTCACAGGAGCAAAGTCACAGCAGCAGCAAGACAACTCATTCATCAGAGACATATGGTGATCAGCGGGTGGACCTGCCCATATACTCCATTTACAGCTACCGTATTTGCCCTGCTGCGTGTTGTAAATCTTCCAGGGAATACTGTGACCTACAGGTCTGGAGAACATGTGGACAGGACTCTCACAGGGGCGACAAATGATCTCTGTGCGACGCAGTGTGAGTGCTGTGCAGAACGCAGCCTTCTCTCTGCAGGTGGTGCGCGCGTGCAGCTCAACTCTCTAGTCATTTTGTTAACAGGCTTCAGTGTGATGCATTTAATATATATATATATTTGCGTTTTAACGCTCTCTCTCTCTTTCTCTAATGTAACAAGTGGGTTTTTTTTCCACAGGTTCTCTCAGGAGCGGACCACGTCGCGCGCGCGCGCGCGCGCGCGCACGCACGCACGCACGCACGCACGCACGCACGCACGCACGCACGCACGCACGCACGCACGCACGCACGCACGCACGCACGCACGCACGCACGCACGCACACACACACACACACACACACACACACACACACACACACACACACACACACACACACACACACACACACACACACACACACACACACACACACACACACACACACACACACACACACACACACACACACACAGCGTGATATTTTGACTCATCCTTCGTCTCTCATGTTTCACTCTCTCGTTCCGACACACACACGCGCATCCCTGTGCGTGCGTGCGTGCGTGCGTGCGTGCGTGCGTGCGTGCGCATGGTGATTATTCATGGGTGGGAGACAGGGCTGAGCAATAAGTGAGTGACTCATTAATCACCCAGGATGCAAACCCTTAATCTCCTCCAAAGGTACAGGGAAGTCTACCTCAGCCTTCCCTACATCACTCTCCCTTCCCATCTCACTCTCACTCTCCCTTCACATCTCACTCTCACTCTCCCTTCCCATCTCACTCTCTCTCTCCCTTCCCATCTCACTCTCTCTCTCCCTTCCCATCTCACTCTCACTCTCCCTTCCCATCTCTCTCTCACTCTCCCTTCCCATCTCACTCTCTCTCCCTTCCATCTCTCTCTCACTCTCCCTTCCATCTCTCTCTCACTCTCTCACTCTCTCACTCTCTCTCTCTCTCTCTCTCTCTCTCTCTCTCAATATAGCTCCATCATCTCCCTTGCCAACGTCCTTTGCATCTCTCTCTGTCTCTGTCTCTCTCTCTCTCTCTGTCTCTCTCTCTCTCTCTCTCCTGTCTCTCTGTGTGTGCCTCTGTATTTCCTCTGTAGACACACAGTCTATCTCGTCCTTGTCTCTCCATTCAGTTCAGTTCCATTCATTTCAAAGCAAAAGTCTGTGCTATTGCTGTGACAGGAGGATGTCATTGTTAAAGCTATGGCATTGACACACATATATACATTTGTACATTAGACAGACACCCCCCCCCCCCCCCCCCCCACACTCGCTGTAACATTGCGTGCGTGCGTGCGTGCGTGCGTGCGTGCGTGCGTGCGTGCGTGCGTGCGTGCGTGCGTGCGTGCGTGCGTGCGTGCGTGCGTGCGTGCGTGCGTGCGTGCATACGTGCGTGCATACGTGCGTGCATACGTGCGTGCGAGTGATGTCATTCAGAACTGAAATCGTTGTGTAACTATGAAAAGAATGCATACATATGGAGTCAGGTTTATCCTAAGGGAGACTCACCACTGTTGAATCAAAAGGGCTGGTCGTGTGAAGTCCGCCCTTCACTTTACAATTGTGCAATAACCTCACAGGATCAATAACATCAAGTTAAAACGATCCTACTATTAAAGTATCCTATTTTTTCTTTGGAAAAGGAGATTTTGGGGTTTGTGTTTTAACCACGTCAAAAGGTTTAGTTGTACTAAACCTGTAGGAACCATAACGTGTATCAATGTGGTTAAAGTACGTTTGGGTGAGTACAATTCCACGTATTATGTATTTTTGTTACCTCTCTCTCTCCCTCTCTCCCTCTCTCCCTCTCTCCCTCTCTCCCTCTCTCTCTCTCTCTCATCTATTTGCAGCTAGCCTTTTCAATCAATAAGCTTAAAATGCAATCATAAAAAAAAAATCACGTCTCTGCAAGTTAATTTTATATTGCACTGAAATGAATGGAATTCATAGCTTCCTGAAGATAATGAAGCAATAACACAGGAGAGGGAATGCTTCATGGTGCTTATTGGCATGACTCTGTAGCGCCGCCTGCTCCGTCGCCCTGCCTGCACAGCCATACCAATAACCAGCAGAAAGCATGCTCCGTCGCCCTGCCTGCACAGCCATACCAATAACCAGCAGAAAGCATGCTCCGTCGCCCTGCCTGCACTGCCATACCAATAACCAGCAGAAAGCATGCTCCGTAGCCCTGCCTGCACAGGCATACCAATAACCAGCAGAAAGCATGCTCCGTCGCCCTGCCTGCACAGGCATACCAATAACCAGCAGAAAGCATGCTCCGTCGCCCTGCCTGCACAGGCATACCAATAACCAGCAGAAAGCATGCTCCGTCGCCCTGCCTGCACAGGCATACCAATAACCAGCAGAAAGCATGCTCCGTCGCCCTGCCTGCACTGCCATACCAATAACCAGCAGAAAGCATGCTCCGTCGCCCTGCCTGCACAGCCATACCAATAACCAGCAGAAAGCATGCTCCGTCACCCTGCCTGCACAGCATACCAATAACCAGCAGAAAGCATGCTCCGTCGCCCTGCCTGCACAGGCATACCAATAACCAGCAGAAAGCATGCTCCGTCACCCTGCCTGCACAGCATACCAATAACCAGCAGAAAGCATGCTCCGTCACCCTGCCTGCACAGCATACCAATAACCAGCAGAAAGCATGCTCCGTTGCCCTGCCTGCACTGCCATACCAATAACCAGCAGAAAGCATGCTCCGTCGCCCTGCCTGCACAGGCATACCAATAACCAGCAGAAAGCATGCTCCGTCGCCCTGCCTGCACAGCCATACCAATAACCAGCAGAAAGCATGCTCCGTCGCCCTGCCTGCACAGCCATACCAATAACCAGCAGAAAGCATGCTCCGTCGCCCTGCCTGCACAGCATACCAATAACCAGCAGAAAGCAGGAGCTTGAATGTTGTATTGCTTTCATGCAGCATTTCAATGTAGTTCAATCTTTTTTAAACAAATTTAATGGGTTAGTAGTAGTGTTCAATTCAGTTGCTAAACTGCATTTCTGTCAGCCCTCCGCAATCTGACATGGTTCCCCCGACTGATTATCCATACTGTTGCTCCAGGCGAACACCAACTAGACTGATCCACAGCTTATCACAGAGTCAATACATTCACCGGCGGTTCACCCGTTGGTGTATTGTGGTTGTATTGGCACGGCACCTCTCGGGCCAATTAATCGCGATGCACAGCTGGAAAATGGAACCTTTGGAAAATGATGGGCAGTAATGTACACCGCCAAACACAGTCAATGCGGGCTAGACATGGCAGACCACCGGTCCTTGAAAGACTTGCCTCAGCAGCCATCCTCTCTCTCTCTCTCTAGTAGGCC
This sequence comes from Electrona antarctica, assembly GCF_951216825.1. NCBI lineage: Eukaryota > Metazoa > Chordata > Actinopteri > Myctophiformes > Myctophidae > Electrona > Electrona antarctica. Next base: position 40,674,472 of record NC_136789.1, on the reverse strand, counting down.
TACTCCTTCGCTGGCAGAGCCCTTAACGAGTCTTGTTAGGATCAAATAAAGAAGTGCAGAGTGAGCCTTAGGAGGAGGAGAAGGAGGCATGGAAGGCACGGTGCAGGAAGAAGAGATGAGGAAGAACCAACCCTCCACTCACTTCAAGGTGTACAAATAAAGCAGCACTGTGCAGGTCTGACAGGTGGGCTTAAGCAGCCACATGAGGATTCAACAATATGAGGTCACCCACCCCCGTAAAGCTGCAGGGTCCATTCCTTCAATATTAGAAATAACGGACACCCCTGGAAATATATTTACTGTATACACAGTAAATATATATATTTTTTTGTATGTATTTGTATGTATACACACTCTGTGTATATATATATATATATATATATATATATATACGTGACTTGTGTAGACACTTTAAAATGAATTAGCTTTAAGGGTGTTCCCACTGTGTCAGCAAACAAGTAATCATTATTTCCGAGCACACTGTAGAAGGAGAAGATTCGCCATTAATGGACGACAGCGGGCGAGGAGACCATTCCAGCAATTAGAATGGTATTTTGCTGTTGACAACTATGTTTGTAGCTGCACATTCTTCTTTTTTTTGCCACCTATGAAGCCAGGCATCTGAGGAGGGAGTCTATTCTCTCTCAGGCATCATTTAATGGCCAATTTTGCGGGAACCAGGCTGCTAAGAACGGAGCACACTTCTGGAGCGGTGTTACTCCTATATCTAAGCACCTGAGGACGGCACAAAATGGACGGTGGCAGATTCGCAGAGGACGTGTGTCTCGGTAATGAACTGGCGAGCGGCTCGCCAACCGACGCGCTATAGGACAGAACGCTCCTTTACTGTGCCGTTCCCTTTCCCTCAGGACGTCTGACTTCTAGCTGTGGGGAAAGAAATAGATTAATTGCCTGTCATGGCAGGGTCACAGCTATGTTTACCTGGCCGTTGGACTATATGTGAGGTTTTGGACAGAGCTGAATTTAAATGGGGATTTGATGGAACTTTTTTATGCAAACTCATACTAAAACGCATTTGTGACCAGGTTGTGGTGACCTCCATTATTTGAGGCAGTATCTTATATTAAAAACCAAAGGGTCATCTATTTGCCGACACAGGTTAACCACATTAAAACCTTATTTGTTGGGGGCATGTCGTCATTTTTGGTGAAAATGTTTCACAAAACAAAATGTCCAAAGTAAATAAATTAAAACAATTTCAAAATCTTCATTAACCCATTTTGACCTGAGATCAGATTCTAAAACGTTCTTCTAAATCCTGACAGTTTTCTGAAAAAGCTATGTTTCTATGTCAGTCGTTCTTCGATTTTTCAAAAATAGCAGACCGACAAGCTCTGAGCTTGTAGATCTGCTATTTTTCAATAGCTAAAGCATAACATAATGCTAACACCAAAAGGGGTTCCCGCCCAAAATGGGTTAATGGCAAAATAGCAGATATACAAGCCCACAACATCTCACATCACGACTTGTTGTGATTTTGCTATTTTGCTATGAGGTAAATACAGTTTAAGTGGTTGAAGGACTACAGTTCATTTGTTATGTTGCATTACGAGTTTTGAGTTCTCAAGGTCAAGGAAAAATGCCAGCGTGTTATTAAATTGGATATAATATTTTTGATTATTGAAATACTTCCAGCAAAAGAACCATAAACAACAACAAGCGTTCAATTAAGTCACAGGATGCCACGATAAAACCAAACCAAGGACACAAGATGTTGACGTTAACTGAATCATTCGGTGTTCATGGACACTCGGGACACCAAATGGCCTCTCGTCGACAGGCACGACAAAGGGACACATAACGTATTGTTAACGCTGGTGTGTTCTGTGGACACTGACCCGTTGAACCCATGCACGTGAGGGCACGTTTTTTTGGAAAACCGATAAAAATCTGAAAAACGCGCTGGGTGTGTGGGGACCTTCAATCTGTGGAACTACTGTATACAGTAGTAGTGTTTGGTACTAACGATCGCTCAGTGGCGATTACGCTCGGGCGGCGATAATTGCCCGGTGGCGATAATTGCCCGGGGGCAATAATTGCCCGGTGGCGATAATTGCCCGGTGGCAATTAAGCGTCACTTCTGCATTCTTCTTGTTATATTCTTCGTTTACGACGTGAGTCAACGGAGCAGCATAACGCATTGGATGCCGTGAAATGCTCAAATGACAGCATCAAATGCGCATTGCGCACACGCACGCGGTGTGTGTGTGTGCGCGTGCGTGCGTGTGCGCGTGTGCATGTGCGTGTATGTATGTGTGTGTGTGTGTGTGTGTGTGCACTTGTGGCAGCCGTGGAAGAAAGAGCCGTTCGGGAGACACCACACCGGCTCAGCGGACGGACAGAGCTGGGAGGCAGATAGACGGACAGAGCTGGGAGACAGATAGACGGACAGAGCTGGGAGGCAGACGGACAGAGCTGGGAGGCAGCTAGACGGACAGAGCTGGGAGGCAGCTAGACGGACAGAGCTGGGAGGCAGCTAGACGGACAGAGCTGGGAGGCAGCTAGACGGACAGAGCTGGGAGGCAGCTAGACGGACAGAGCTGGGAGGCAACTAGACGGATAGAGCTGGGAGGCAGCTAGACGGACAGAGCTGGGAGGCAGCTAGACGGACAGAGCTGGGAGGCAGCTAGACGGACAGAGCTGGGAGGCAGCTAGACGGACAGAGCTGGGAGGCAGCTAGACGGACAGAGCTGGGAGGCAGCTAGACGGATAGAGCTGGGAGGCAGATAGACGGACAGAGCTGGGAGACAGATAGACGGACAGAGCTGGGAGGCAGCTAGACGGCTAGAGCTGGGAGGCAGATAGACGGACAGAGCTGGGAGACAGATAGACGGACAGAGCTGGGAGGCAGACGGACAGAGCTGGGAGGCAGCTAGACGGACAGAGCTGGGAGGCAACTAGACGGACAGAGCTGGGAGGCAGCTAGACGGACAGAGCTGCAGGGAGGCAGCTAGACGGATAGAGCTGGGAGGCAGCTAGACGGATAGAGCTGGGAGGCAGCTAGACGGACAGAGCTGGGAGGCAGCTAGCGCACTTTGGAATCAGTGTCTTTTGTCCTAACAGTATAGAAGTGTCCCAGCATATAGTTAGGCACCGGCCTTTCAGTGAGTCAGGCAGTAAGCTCCCGTGAGAGCCCAGTATTATTTTGTAAAAACAAGATTTCTGTTTGTTTTGGTTCTCAGTAAAAGGCCAGGAAGCCATTGTCCAGTGGAGGGAATGCAGTTGTTGCCTGACTGGATTTGATCTGTGTGTAACCACACCGTTCCTTCCACCTATACAGTACTACACCCCTGTTGCCTTTTGTTACATTATATGAGCTGCTGGGTTTGTTTTTGACAGTGTGTTCTTTTGTCTGGTATACTGTGTAGGCCTTCATCTATTTATCTTAGAAGATGACTTGTGCGGTGGTGTTTCTACTCCACTATCTCACATTTTTAGTTAGAGGTTTAGTGAGTTTAGTTTAGTTTAGTTAGAGTTACAGTGTTTCTCAAATGGAGTGCTAGTACCCCTGGGGGTACTTTGGGGTACTCATAGGTGTACTAAAATACTAAAACAAGCTAAAGTTACAGATTTGAAAAATATGTTATATGCCATATTATAACAGTCACCAATATCATGTGAGAGACTTTTGAAGAAAGTAAGCCAGAAAGAAAGTAAGTAATACAAAAGTCAAATAAAATACAGACAGTTGAAGTTGAAAACTGGAAGGACAGAAAAGAATAATTCCAGTGAATTAAAAAAAGAGATAGAAACACCAAACCATTTGTAAGTACTCGTATAGATACATAATGTGTGACATATTTAACGTTCATTTGATTTACTTATTTTTCAGGGCTGAAATCTTTCCCAAAGATATAGATATGTGATCATATGGTATGTAAATCAGAGTTTCTGGATCAGGGCCCAATTGAAAAGGTTTTGCTCATTATTTAGGGGGTTACTTGCCGTATCCTCATGGCCCACAGGGTGGGGAATCACTGATCAATATAAGGTTTGTTCAACGTCTGACTCTGGAGAAGAGCTACACGGGTTCACCCGAGGTGTAATACACTGTCATGTTTGTGATGGGAATTTCTCTGTGTGTGGGGGGGGGGGGAAAACTAAATCTCGATATGTGCACAATATTAGAAGTTCAAAGGGCCAGGAAAGTAGTTTTCTTTCAACTCCAACTTGCCCTGAGAGGCTTAAAGGAAACGAGCTGCACAGGCTAATCTCCTAGACTTGATTTGAGAGCCAGATTCATTAAAGTAATGCTCTCATCGGAGCAGACTAGGATCTAGCTGGCAATCTGGATAATCTTCCAGACCCCCCCCCCCCCCCCCCCCCCTCTCTCTCTCTCTCTCTCTCTCTCTCTCTCTCTCTCTCTCTCTCTCTCTCTCTCTCTCTCTCTCTCTCTCTCTCTCTCTCTCTCTCTCTCTCTCTCTCTCTCTCTCTCTCTCTCTCTCTCTCTCTCTCTCTCCCTCTCCCTCCCTCTCCCTCCCTCTCCCTCCCTCTCCCTCCCTCTCTCTCCCTCTCTCTCCCTCTCCCTCTCCCTCTCCCCCTGCCTGGCTCCCTCTAGATATAAAAACCTAGATGCATCAATGGCTGCTGCAGTTCATTGGAGCGACAGTGTATCACACTGTAAGGCATCGCTGTCTGTCTGTCTGTCTGTCTGTCTGTCTGTCTGTCTGTCTGTCTGTCTGTCTGTCTGTCTGTCTGTCTGTCTGTCTGTCTGTCTGTCTGTCTGTCTGTCTGTCTCATCTTGACAGGCTTGTCTAAATGGTCTGTGTGGGTTTTAAAAGGTCTTTGGGCATTTTGGAGGAGGGTGGAGAGGATTAGCGGCCCTGCAGCTCAACTCTGCTCTGCACAATGATCCACCACTTGACCTGACGAGCACATGGTCTACAGGACAGCATGCACAATGAGACGGACTGACTGGAAGTGTTCATACTGTACATAGTAAACCTGTGGTGGATAAAGTATACTCACATATCTTATTTTAAGTAAAAGTATCAATACTGCTATGTGGAAGTACTTTGTTACAAGTAAAAGTCCACTGTTCAAAATGTACGTACATAAATATTGGTTTCAAAATGTACTTAAAGTCCCAAAAGTAGGCCTGGGCCGCGGTCGAGCGGTCTAGGCAGCCTGACGGCGTGTCGCGGGTTCGAGACCCGATCCCGACGACCTTTGCCGCATGTCTTCGCCCCCCCTCTCTCCCCGTTTCCTGTCATAATACTGTAAAAATCTAGCAATAAAGGCAAAAAGCCAAAACAATAGCCTATCTTTAAAAAAAAGTCCCAAAAGTAAAAGTACTTATTCTGCAGAATGTCCCATTTCAAATGTCACACATCTTTTGAAAATAGCAGATCTACAAGCTTGTAGATCTGCTATTTTCAAATGGCAGAAATGTGTATATGGCTGAATGTATGGCTGAGTGCATGAGTACTTAGTTACTGTCCACCACTGGTATAAACCAGCATGCACACACACATACACCTGAGAGTGCATAATTATACTCTCAGATGTATATAGGTTAGGTATTCATAATGTATACATACTGTAGTTACGTTCATACATCATTCATAAATAAACGTGACTTGTGTATTGCACAATATGTCAGTAAATTAAAGATGGGTTTCATATTCACAAAGTGAATATGAAACAGCACGCACGCACGCACGCATGCGCGCGCACGCATACACGCACACGTACGCACACACACACGTCACACACACACTTCAAATTGAATGTACTTCCACTTCAAAGTGACTTGCTGGACCAAACGCAGCAGGCTGCCGGACTCAACTAATCGAAGACTGCTGACAATGTTTCCAATATAGCTCCCTCTCTGTGTCTGTTAGGGTTATCTCTCTATGCTGTACTGTATGTGTCTGTTAGGGTTACCTCTCTATGCTGTACTGTATGTGTCTGTTAGGGTTACCTCTCTATGCTGTACTGTATGTGTCTGTTAGGGTTATCTCTCTATGTACTGTACTGTATGTCTGTTAGGGTTACCTCTCCCTATGCTGTACTGTATGTGTCTGTTAGGGTTACCTCTCTATGCTGTACTGTATGTGTCTGTTAGGGTTACCTCTCTATATGCTGTACTGTATGTGTCTGTTAGGGTTATCTCTCTATGTACTGTACTGTATGTCTGTTAGGGTTACCTCTCCCTATGCTGTACTGTATGTGTCTGTTAGGGTTACCTCTCGCTATGCTGTACTGTATGTGTCTGTTAGGGTTATCTCTCTATGTACTGTACTGTATGTCTGTTAGGGTTACCTCTCTATACTGTACTGTATGTGTCTGTTAGGGTTACCTCTCTATGCTGTACTGTATGTCTGTTAGGGTTACCTCTCTATACTGTACTGTATGTGTCTGTTAGGGTTACCTCTCTATGCTGTACTGTATGTGTCTGTTAGGGTTACCTCTCTATGCTGTACTGTATGTGTCTGTTAGGGTTACCTCTCTATGCTGTACTGTATGTGTCTGTTAGAGTTACCTCTCTATGCTGTACTGTATGTGTCTGTTAGGGTTACCTCCCTGCTGTACTGTATGTGTCTGTTAGGGTTACCTCTCTATGCTGTACTGTATGTGTCTGTTAGGGTTACCTCTCTATGCTGTACTGTATGTGTCTGTTAGGGTTACCTCTCTATGCTGTACTGTATGTGTCTGTTAGGGTTACCTCTCTATGCTGTACTGTATGTGTCTGTTAGGGTTACCTCTCTATGCTGTACTGTATGTGTCTGTTAGGGTTACCTCCCTCTATGCTGTACTGTATGGGTCTGTTAGGGTTACCTCTCTCTATGCTGTACTGTATGTGTCTGTTAGGGTTACCTCTCTATGCTGTACAGTATGTGTCTGTTAGGGTTACCTCTCTATGCTGTACTGTATGTGTCTGTTAGGGTTACCTCTCTATGTACTGTACTGTATGTGTCTGTTAGGGTTACCTCTCTATGCTGTACTGTATGTGTCCGTTAGGGTTACCTCTCTATGCTGTACTGTATGTGTCTGTTAGGGTTACCTCTCTATATGCTGTACTGTATGTGTCTGTTAGGGTTACCTCTCTATATGCTGTACTGTATGTGTCTGTTAGGGTTACCTCTCTATGCTGTACTGTATGTGTCTGTTAGGGTTACCTCTCTATGCTGTACAGTATGTGTCTGTTAGGGTTACCTCTCTATGCTGTACTGTATGTGTCTGTTAGGGTTACCTCTCTATATGCTGTACTGTATGTGTCTGTTAGGGTTACCTCTCTATATGCTGTACTGTATGTGTCTGTTAGGGTTACCTCTCTATGCTGTACTGTATGTGTCTGTTAGGGTTACCTCTCTATGCTGTACTGTATGTGTCTGTTAGGGTTACCTCTCTATATGCTGTACTGTATGTGTCTGTTAGGGTTACCTCTCTCTATGCTGTACTGTATGTGTCTGTTAGGGTTACCTCTCTATGCTGTACTGTATGTGTCTGTTAGGGTTACCTCTCTATATGCTGTACTGTATGTGTCTGTTAGGGTTACCTCTCTATGCTGTACTGTATGTGTCTGTTAGGGTTACCTCTCTATGCTGTACTGTATGTGTCTGTTAGGGTTACCTCTCTATACTGTACTGTATGTGTCTGTTAGGGTTACCTCTCTATGCTGTACTGTATGTGTCTGTTAGGGTTACCTCTCTATGCTGTACTGTATGTGTCTGTTAGGGTTACCTCTCTATGCTGTACTGTATGTGTCTGTTAGGGTTACCTCTCTATGCTGTACTGTATGGGCCCTATTATGCGTGTCTTAAGTACCAGGTCTTATGACTTAACTTAAGACCTGGAGGCGTGGTCAATGCTGTTTGGCCACTCAGAATAGCCAAATGGCATTGATCACGCCTCCAGGTCTTAAGTTAAGTAATAAGACCTGGTACTTAAGACATGCATAATAGGGCCCTATGTGTCTGTTAGGGTTACCTCTCTATGCTGTACTGTATGTGTCTGTTAGGGTTACCTCTCTATGCTGTACTGTATGTGTCTGTTAGGGTTACCTCTCTATGCTGTACTGTATGTGTCTGTTAGGGTTACCTCTCTATGCTGTACAGTATGTGTCTGTTAGGGTTACCTCTCTCTATGCTATGTGTCTGTTAGGGTTACCTCTCTCTATGCTATGTGTCTGTTAGGGTTACCTCTCTATGCTGTACAGTATGTGTCTGTTAGGGTTACCTCTCTCTATGCTATGTGTCTGTTAGGGTTACCTCTCTCTATGCTATGTGTCTGTTAGGGTTACCTCTCTATGCTGTACTGTATGTGTCTGTTAGGGTTAGGGTTAATGCTGCTGTTGTCCTTATGACAGCAACACACAGTGGTGGAACAAGGATGTAAAAATGTATGGCTATCCAGGGTTAGATGCAGGTCAGTGTCGTGATCTTCATATATGGAGATGGCCATATATGGCGGCGTGATGTCACGAGACGTGGAGAAGTGATGTGTCACGAGGCGTGACCATATATGGAGGCGTGGGTGACTAACTAACTGACGGACGGGAGATGCAGGTTTTCATAGTAAATGCGCAATAAGGTAATAGACAGAAACAGACAGACCAACAAGATATTCCCAGATTAACGGGTAAAAGAACGGAGCAGAAATGGCTATCCGTAAAGGCGTGAGAAGGAGTTTAACTCTCTTCTCATTCTACCAGTGCAGTCGTGATGAATGCCCTACTTTTCCCAGGCATCGTAGATCTGCGCACCCAATAAAACGCCATCATATTCTCCGTGAGAACTAATGAGCGCCGTTTCACATCCGGAGACAAAGTGAGTACATTTATCCAACATTATAGGCTCTAATGCATAAAGCTGGAAATGTTAGGGTCACTTAGCAGCTTGCTTATAAAGTACACAGACTGGGCTGTCTGTGGGAAACAGATGCTAGCTTGCTAAAGATGCGGGAGCTTTTTTCCTCCCCCTCTGGACTAAGAGTGGTCGAACAACGTTTTAATGCAGGGTTTGGTTCTGTGACACAACCGGACATAAATATGGAACACACGTGTATTTTTCAGTAACACAGAATTGTAACTTAATAGTCATTATCAACTTTGAGCTGGACAGAATAATGACGATTTTTACCCTGTATTTATAATCAAACTGTCCCAAATACAAACAGTCCTAACCTTTCTGGGATATCAAATAGTAGATCAAATAGCATTGGCCTCATGTACCCAGCACTGCAGTGACTCCCAGCCCACTTATTCATCCCAGCAGACCTCATGTCTCAGCCGTACGTCAGTCAGTCAGTCAGTCAGTCTGTGTGCGTGCGTGCGTGCGTGCGTGCGTGCGTGCGTGCGTGCGTGCGTGCGTGCGTGCGTGCGTGCAGCCGCAGAGTTCAGCCGGGGTCTTGTCAGATGTCAGACCTCCTGAGAAATCAATATGGCATACACACGCGTGCACACACACACACACACACACACACACACACCCAAGTACATACACGCATCATGCATGCAGGTGCACGTGGGTGCACCGATATGTGCACCCGCTCACACAAGCCCACGCGGCTCACAGCCTCAACCCCGTCTGTCACCTTGACGACACCACAGCGACCGCCATCGCAGATGGCAGGCTCTGTTGCCAGATGTCGCGAGAGAAATAAGTCTGGTACAAAATATTTTCAAATGGGGGTCTGCGGACAAATACATAATCGGTAATCTGGGGGTCCTTTCCTTGCCATGAGAAATGTTGGAGAGAGAGAGAGAGAGAGAGAGAGAGAGAGAGAGAGAGAGAGAGAGAGAGAGAGAGAGAGACACAGACACAGACACAGACACAGACAGACAGACAGACAGAAACAGAGAGAGCGAGAGCGACACAGTGAGAGCGAGAGAGAGGGGGGGGGGGGGGGGGGGAACGCACATGTGGGACCACTGGGATTTTGGAATGTAATGGAGGGTAACAAACGCTGGTCCGGTTGGATTTGTGCGCCCGTCCCCGTGAGCACACGTCATCATGTGAGGGTGTCCTGTCCTACTACCGTGTGAGTGGCTGAAGTGGGAACCAGCTTGGATATGAGCTGACAATGAAATAACAGGCTGTTGCTGCCCTGAAGCTGGAAATCAAACTCCACATGAAATTGACCTTCAAATTAAGAGAGTGTGTTGGCGTGTTGCATAACGTATGTGCATGTTGGGTCTGTCTGTCTGTCTGTCTGTCTCAACGATAACTCAGGCAGCTTGGCATAGATTTAGTGGTATAGGGCCAGCTCTCTGCTTATACTGGATTACATGGGGTGGTGGTGTTTTTCGATGGAAGTAATTTGTCAAAGCTTTTGTAGTTGAACAAATACATTACAAATACATACGTTTTCTATTAAAATGAGCCTAACACTGAAGACCAGCCTGCACCTAAAAATACCCCCCGATGGTCCGAATCCACAGTTCCCACCTGGCTGTGCACCTGGGTGCACTAGAAAGGGAAAGGAAAGACACAACTACCGTAGTTTTCTTTGTGAGATTAACTTTCATAATAAGCTTGCGTCATCATGCTTAATCAACTGATGGAATAACAAAAGTCATTTGATGGACATTTTGACATTTCAGCACATTGACCTATACAGAACCACGTATAGACCAGGGGTTCTCAACGTTTTTGGCCGGGGACCCCCGGAAATGCTTTGGCAATGTCTCGGGACACAAGCTTGTAGGTCTGTAGGTCTGCTATTTTTGAAAAATCGTGAAAATATTCATTTCTGAAAACTGGAGGATTTAGAAGGATTTTTTAAAATGTTGAGGTCAGGCCTAAATGGGTCAAATGATAAGGGACAATATCGGTGGCACCCAACTGTACTAGCAAACCCAGTACAGAGCCCTGGGGGATGCCGGTCAACTATATCACTGTTTCCCAAACAGTGGGTTGGGACCCATTTGTGGGTCGCGGACACGTTGTTAGGGGTCCCCAATTCGTTTTTGTTCCCTACATTTGGTTTTGATTATTATTATTTCAAAACATTTTCAAAAAATATTCCCAGAAAAGCAAAGCTTTTTATGAATTAATGACAAAATCCAATGATTTTGTCAGTAATGTAAGAAAAATCTAAGAAATTCCATGAATTAGAACAAATATTTAAGAAGTAGTGAAAATAGCAGATCTACAAGATCACAATGTGTCGCTTTGCGTCCTTGTAGATTGGCTATTTTCACTAGTTTGGGTCTCGGGCGAATATCTGTTTTGGTTCATATGGGGTGAAAAAGTTTGGGAACCGCACTGAACTAAAAGTGGTATCTACAGTACAGTAGGTTACGGGTGACTTAGATGTTATTTTCTGTCCATTTTGGCGAGTCCTATCTGGGAGGAAATGGGTTAAAGAGAACCCTTTGATGACAAAAATGAAATCAAGCCGTGCGAGGGTGTGACTGAGGACGGCGGAGTGGGCAAAAATCTATTAGTGGAATTACTTTGAGTGACGGCATCTCCCTCCATGCATGACTTATCGAGACCGTGCAGCCGGCAGGCGGTTAGAGTCTGGTTTGAAAAGTTCATGTCTATAATTACATGCCCGTGCGTGCACTTGTGATATTGCAGTTTGAAAGTTGCTCGTGAAGCTTTGACTCGTCTTTACGCCATGCTGTGTCTCTGAACCAGTGCATGTGATAAAGCTTTGACTCGTCTTTACGCCATGCTGTGTCTCTGAACCAGTGCATGTGATCAAGAAGAACCCCGCCACGCCACAGCGACAGAAAGATAAATGACAATGTGGAACTAATTTAATTGACTTGTTTGAAACACCCCCCAAAAAAAAGAACAAACAAAATAATTAGCAGAAAGGCAAATCAAGCAGGCACAGTAACGTAAGAAGGAGGACTCGTCTCGTGCTGCACAATAATAATACAACAGATCGAGGTCTAGATTCAGACACCTATGCAATTTCATTTTGTGAATAATCGTGAAAAATGGTGCAGCACTAGTTGGCTGTCCGACTTTAGTGACTCTTTAAGCGAGATTTAAGTCAAGCACTTTGATGTCTGTATGTTCAGCAACTACAGACTAAAGACAATACATATCTTCATGGAAAAAATGAGAATCGTGTGAGAATCGTGATCTCAACTCTGGTGGAGGAAAATCGAGATTCACTAAATACTTAGCCTGGGCACCATTTCATTTATTTAGGTATATGATCCTGTCGGGAGCGGATGATAGTCGACAGGCAGGAACAACGGGGCGGCAACTTCCTTTTCCCTCAAACCGATTTTTCTCAATAAAAGCTACAGGCTACGAGAGCTTTTATTGAGAAAATCGGTTTGAGGGAAAAGGAAGTTCGGGTTTGTAGTTTGTGCCTGTCGACTACAAAACAATACTACAACATGACGTAACGATATCATCCGCTCCCGACCGGATCATACAGACTTTTGAAACAGAGACCAGGCTTTCCTCCGAGGTGGTGGAAAGCCTGGTGAGGCGAGGTTACTAAATACTAAATGGTGCTGAGGAATTGAATTGCCCAAAACGACCCAATGTTTCCCAACAAGGCTCCCAACCTTTTCTGGATCAAGGCCTATTTAACAATGTTTATTCTAATGATCAATCCATTGTGTTATTCTGGCTTGAATCAGTGGAAGCAACTGTTTATTGGTACCACGATGAATTTATCAACTCATCAATTCAATATTAATGATATATTGTCGTTCCTAGTGCTTTTTATTATTTGAGCTGGCAATACCCTCGCAAACCACAGGTTGAGAATCGCTGCTCCAAGCATGACAGATAATGTTTAAAGTGGCATCTATCAGGCTATGTTTGTGTACCTTTTTTAAAAGTCACATTACGTCGAGTCGCACCACTGTTCCTCTGCATCTCCTCTGCTCGGTGGCTTGTGGTGGTGAACACTTCCACGGGTTTGAAAAATGTTCGACGTGACATTATCATACATCAAGGCCCTGCTATGCCTGTAGAGCATGTAGCCGCGATGAGCCCAAAACAGCACAGCAACAACTTATTACAAACCCCCTTTGAGCAGCAGCCCTGAAGCCAGCTAAATGCCTGCTGTCTCTGTGCACAAAGCCGGCTTGAAGGGAAGCTCGTTGCCACAGGAGATATGCAGAGGCTCCACTGGGAACGCTCAGCGTTCGGCTGAGCTCAACAGCCAGTGGAAGAAGTACTCAGGATAAAGGATAAAGATACTATAGGCTTGTAAAGAGAGGGTATGCACATGCATAACGTGAATGGCAGATCGAATGGCAAATCAAGTGGAAAAAGTGAGCAACAAAGTGAATTTAATGTTGTTTAAAGTAATTTAATGAAATCAAATAGGACTTTTCTGTTTGGATGTATGGTCTGTCAAGGCCAGAAAGTATTTTTTTGACACTTAGTAGGCGTTCCCGCGTAACTTCCGGGTATGATGATGATGTCACGCGCATGCCCTCTATTGGAAATTTTACTTGAGTAAAAGTGCAAAAGTATTAGTATATCAACGTAATACTCAAGTAGCAAAAGTTAAAGTATTCATTATACAAAATCAGAACCATATACAATCATGTTCTTATTGGATTATAATTAGTAATCATTAACCACTTAAGCACCATTTTAAACATTGGCTATTTAAAAAATAGCCGATCTACAAGCTCACAATGCGTCACATAAGCGATGCATTCAAAGCTTCGCAATGTGGAAGCATTTTACAGAGTAAATAGTGCAACAATTGATTCTAAGATGTACCCTAGTGGAGAATTATATCAACAATTGAAATTGCTCAAGTAAAAGTACCTTGAAAATGACCCTGAAGTAATGAAGTTATTTTCCACCAGTGAGAAACAGCCCTGACGCTGGAGGATTCACAGGGTACTGTAAGGGTTTTGAGATGGTGGACCTGGATGTTTGCATTAGTTGCTGTTGTATCTTTCTATTCTGTCTGTCTCCCCTATACTTCCCCTAATCACTTATTGAATCAACGTTTTGAAGGGTCTTTATTTAACACCATAAAATACCTTCAGTTACAATTTGATTATTCTTTGAGAGACTTGTTATCGTTTCGGTTTTGTACACGCTTCGCACTGCACTCAAAGGTTTTAGCTTTTTAGAGCAATCGTCATCTTATCGTGCTCTACATATGCCAAGCATGAAACAACTACACTGACAACAATTTATTTGGCAAGTTCTGTTATCGTGTGATCTGTTTAGTTTGCTGGAAGTGTGTGAAGATTTCTATTAACGAACCTCAGAGGGATTCCTATCGACAGCAACTGAGTTGCCATGTTTGCACCGTCATTGGCAACATTTGGAGGAGCTCTTTATACTTCACACATTAACACTTTGTTAATGTATATGCGCATACAAATACACATACACATACACATACACATACACATATACATATACATATACATATACATATACATATACATATACATATACATATACATATACATATACATACACATAGTACTACTAGAGGTTCAGGCACACAGTAGCACTTTTTTCCACCACATTTTAGAATGGGGCTCAGATTGGGTTAACACTGCATAGTCTCTCTCTCTCTCTCATATGAAGATACACTTTTTCCTCTTCTTCATCACACACCCCTGTCAAGGCTGCCGTTGGCCATCAGCTCACATGAACTTCTGTCCTTATACCCGCGTCACCTCCACCCACGTCTCTTCTTCACCAGCCTCAGTCACCACCCTGCATGGTGGAAGTGTACACCAACAGTATATGGCCTGCTGAACAGGTTAGCCCAGCCACCTCGCCCATGTCTCCTCCCTGCCTGGACAGATTAGTACTGCAGATTACCAGGGGTCCCGTCTGTATACTTGACGCCGATCAATACACTGTTTAAACCCTTTAGGACAGCGGTTCCCAAACATTTTTGGCCATGCACCCCCTGTTACCTCCAGACCTAGCTGACGCTGTGGCATACGCTATATAGAGACATATATTTCCTATTTATCCACATATATGCACATATATGAACCTGAATATGGCATAATATGCAGCATAGGCTATATTCTGCATATACTTGCCATATATTGGCATAATATATTTAAAATAACATGGCACCACCATTAGCCTTTTCATGTCGCGCACCACAAGGGGTGAATGCACCACAGTTTGGGAACCACTGCGTTAGGATATAAGTAACCTGCTATGGCCCTGGAGCTGCGTGCGTGCGTGCGTATACGTACTTTCGTGCATGTGTGTGTATGTGTGTAAGATACATTATGTAAGGCATGTCAGACAGACATAGAACACCAAAGTCCTGACGTCACTGTCAGTAGAGGGCGCCAGTCCACAGGTTCGTGTACTTTTTATGTGCATTGAAATCCCCATAAGGGGATTTTAGATCTCTTCATATAAGAACTGTGTTTGAAAAATAAACCAATCATCCTGGCCTTTTCACTCATATGGATATGAAGCATCGACTGAAGGTGGAAATGTACAAATATACCCAAAGGGTAACACAATAAGCGCTAGAAACGAGTCAAACAACCCAGAGACTACATTTCCGGGTACATTCGCACAACATAAACTGACATGTTAATTACGTTTATGTTGTTACGTGCCAGCTGAGCTTACGTCAACGAGGAATCTCAGGAACGTAATGTGTTGACAGCTGGGCGTATATTAGCAGCGACATTGCTTTCATATGTAGTTTCAAGGCTTTTGCGGCCAAATTAATTCCATTTTCTCCAGAAACTGGCTGTATCAAATATGAAATCACCCCCCTGACAGAAAGGCAGGGATGATCGGTTTATTTTTCAAACACAGACCTAAAATCCTGGGGATTTCAATGCAAATAAAAAAATACATGAACCTGTGTACCTGCGCCCTCTGCTGAAAGTGACGTCAGACTTCGGTGCTCTATATCTGATTGGCATTTTGAAATGCCTGTCTGCCTGCCTGCCTGCCGGCCGTCTGGGGATGTGTGCAGTATCAAGGACATCGCATAGTGGGGTCCCCGGTGTGACACTTATAAAAACACAACATTATCAGTCCACACCATGACAATCCATCTGGCCCGAGCCGACTAGCCCAAGGTGCAAAAACAGCAGGGAGCCTGGTGTCGAGCCCTGGGGGACTCCGGCCAACTAAAGCATAGTGTTTAAGTGGATTAAGAAATACTGCAGCACAGTGGTGGAAAGCAACTAAGTACATTTACTCAAGTACACTTGAGTACAATTTTGAGGTACTTTTATACCGGTAGTTTACCGGTATACTACTATATACCGGTAGTTTACATTTCAGACATTTAACAATTTCCACGATTTAAGCTTTATAGATCTGCTAGGTTAGATTTT
Source organism: Electrona antarctica (assembly GCF_951216825.1). Lineage (NCBI taxonomy): Eukaryota > Metazoa > Chordata > Actinopteri > Myctophiformes > Myctophidae > Electrona > Electrona antarctica. Next base: position 40,658,217 of record NC_136789.1, on the reverse strand, counting down.
ATTCATTGATGAATGATTTGAAAACTTGACATTGGACATTCTGAAGTACATTTTGAATTCAGGACATTTACTTGTAACAGAATATTTCTACATATTGCTACTTTTTAAGTAACAAATGTGAGTATTTTCCCCACCATTGCTGTAGCTGTAGCATGGTTCTACCCAGAGTGTTTGCATTCCGTCTACGAGGCCAATTTCACTCTGAGACGGTTCCAGCACCGTGACATCTTCTGGAAATCTGTTCATCTGTATTCTTTCCTGTTTTGTTTTCTCTCTCTCATCCCGGCAGCTATATTCTATTGTGTTTATCTCCTTCCCTCGTGAGAGAAGCTTTTCAAAGCCGACGCGTGGGATTGCTGGAGGCTTTTTTGGAAAAGAAGACATACATACATGGGGGAATGGAGAATCTAAAGTCTCACCACTAGCCATGCACGCACACAGACATGTACACAGACACGCACACAGACACGCACACAGACACGCACACATGCACGCACACATGCACGCACACAGACACGCACACAGACACGCACACAGACACGCACACACACACGCACACAGACACGCACACAGACACGCACACAGACACGCACACAGACATGCACACAGAGATTGCAAGGAAAAATGCAAGGAGGATTTTGGAAAAAAAGAGAGAGAGACGAAGATAGAGAGACAGAGAGCAAAGGAGGGGGGAGGGATCGCCTCACTGGAGTATGGAGAATGAGTGAATCAATGAAAACATGATAATGAATTATTTCCTCGCCAGCGAGGGAGTTGGAGAGGGGGAGATAAAAGCAGACCACATGCTGTGCCGCTAACAGCCAGGGGGGTGGGGGTTGGAGAGCGATGGGGGGGGGGGGGGGGGGGGGGGGACTGCCTGTGAATCACGGTGCGTCGGAACACGCTCGCCGCACCCCCAGGACCTCGCGCCGCGGGGTGCAAAGGACAGTAGGGGGTAGGGAAAAAAGGGGAATTAAAAAAGCATCGAGACAGCAAAGCGAAAAAGGGCGGAGGAGGAAGGGAGACGGCAGAAGAGAAGAAGGGTAACGCTGTAGGTCACGTCCGAGATGCCCCCCACCACACCCCACCACCCCCCACCATCAGACAACATTATGAATTCTACATCTCCAAGGCTAACTGAGGAAGCAGAGATCGAGCGCTAGATGGAAGAAGGGGTGGTATGTTAGGGACGGGCGGAGGATTGGAAGGAAGGGGATTTATTCACAACATATTAGATGTCTGGGGGCACGGCGAGGGCGTGTCACTCACCAGGAGTCGTGTCTTAACCACATGAACCCGGGCCGGGCGTCCCTATTTAAGGTTGTCAAAATATATTTTTTTTTAAATCGGAAAATAGCAAAGATCAGATCTACCCGCATATTTCAACTTTTATGTTTTTTCCCCCATAAATACAAGTGTTGTACACAAAAGTAATGAAAATAGCAGATCTAAAAGCTCACTTGTGGATCTGCTATTTTTTACTATAAACAAAAAATGAATGGTTTTGGACATACGAGGTTGGGCTCAAGTAGTTAATGATCTGCTCATGATGTTACAGATGTGTAACATGCGTTTTACATGTGTCTACCATTTTAGCAATTATCACCATTTTGGAGTCACGATGGAGTGAGTATGGTTTAGTATGCTGAAATGATCCGTATTACAGAAATGGCACAATGTAATGAACACAAAAAGTAGACTGCACAATCTATTTCTGCTAAATAAAAAAAGTCCAGCCTGAATTTCTATCTATTCTAGAAGATAGTTTGTGGTGTTTGTAGTACAAACATTACTGCAATTTTTGAAGAAAGATAACACACATATATCCCTTAAACAGTGAACTGGGATAACAGTGATGCAATAGCTAAAAGTCCTATGAAGTTGTTGCAGTTGATTTTGGGATTTTCTTTTATGCAGCAGTAGTGGATTTTTCCTTAGTTTATTCTGTCTATATTATTTATATGAATTAAAACAAAGTACATTATTAATATAACCCAGGCTGCCATGAAACCCTTTTCATTTTATTTTACTCGGGTTTCTGAGGACTCTGTTAGATGTGCAGCAACCTCATCTCAACAGAGCTCATTTGGCAGTATTTCTGTGACGCCGCCCACCTATTTAATTGTAATTACATTTCGGCTCTCAGGTGTTTGATCTGTTTAATGGCTCCACATTAGTCGGTATAGGCAAACAGCTGCATGCTGATGGGTAGAACCGAAGGCACAGTGCTTGAAGAAGCTGGCAGAAATTCAGCATGAGCCTCTGGTCTACAATCTCAGGTTGTTCTGCAACAGTGACCACAAGTGACCACAACAGTGACCACCGTCAACAGTGACCACAACAGTGACCACCATCAAGAGCATCCTGACTAGAGGACTGGGATCTAACGTTGAGGTGGCCTGGAAACCACACCACACACAAAAAAAACTTACATTACATTTCACTCACCCCAGAGTTGTGGGTGACACCAATCAGAGCCCACTATAGAGAGTATGCGCATGCTTAAAGTGAATGGCACATCGAGTGGCAAAGCAACAGGCAAAGTGAGTTTAACATTGTTTAATGTTGTTTAATGCAATCAGATAAGACTTTTCTGTGTGGATGCATGGGCTGTCAAGGCCAGAAAACTAGTTTTTTGCCACTCAGTAGGCGTTCCTGCATAACTTCCTGGTTTGAAGATGATGTCACACGCATACCCTCTATTCAAAGTGAGTTACGGACCTGAAGGAGCCCAATCCTAACCTGACCTGACCCTGCAGCTGCATCATCACTGCCTGGTATCATGGGAGCTGCCACGCCGCCCCTCCGTCCTTCCGGAGCGTAGCTTGGTGCGCGCGGCCCGGCACATCGTCTGAGGTGCAGATCTTTCACTCCCTCCAAGCATATAACGCCATGGTAGCCAATGCTAAGTGGATCATCCAAGATCACCACAGCCACAATCAATCTGTTCACACTGCTGATCCTCAGCCAGGGGGTGTACCGCAGTATCACATGAACAGACAAAGGGACATTTTCCACAGCCTGCTAAACAGGAGTTGTGCGTGTGTGTGAGTGTGTGTGTGTGTGTGTGTGTGTGTGTGTGTGTGTGTGTGTGTGTGTGTGTGTGTGTGTGTGTGTGTGTGTGTGTGTGTGTGTGTGTGTGCGTGTGTGTGTCTGTGCGCGCACAGTACAACAGCAGCACCATAGAGGAGATCGGCTATTTTCAGCATGCAACCAAACATAAAACGACTTGTAACATAAAAGAAGAGGATCCAAGGCACATCCAGTGAGGTGAAAAAAAGACTTTTTTATTGGAGTTAAGGCATGGCAAAGAACATTACAAAAAAACGCGTTTCGGCACTCAGCCTTCGTCAGGGTCCCATGGGACCCTGACGAAGGCTGAGTGCCGAAACGCGTTGGTCCTGGCTTTTTTTCACCTCACTGGAACAGAGTGCCTTGGATCCTCTTCTTTTATGTTATTATTTAACCTCGCCAACAATCACCTGTATTCAGTTCAACAAACAAAGGACCACGGCAGCGCTCCCCTCTTCTTCTATAAAACGACTTGTCTTTTAGTTCTGCTGTATGTCTTGTCCACTAGTCCCTCCCTAACATTTTAGTCTAGTCACAGTTTTAGTCATCATAGCTCAGTTTGTATAGTTAGTTTTTGTCAGTGAAAAAAGGGTGTAAGCACACTTAAGCCGTGATACTCGGTCAAGTCACTTCCCAACAACACTGTATGTTAACAAGCTCAAATGGAACCCTGCCAGATTGGGAAGTGAAAATAAAAATAGCCTCTAGGCTCAGCGTGCATTCCAGGCTGACAGAATGCAGTGTGTGGAAAGAAAGGGTTCTGCCGGATTAATACACAACAAAATGAAATATAGAGCTTCAGTCTTTGGACTTCATGTGACAGTTGTGTCACGGATGGTTAGATGTTTTCGTTAACCCATCAAGACCTGAGACCAGATTCTACAAATGTCAAAACAGTTTTCTGATCAGTGGTTCTCAAACTATTTTCATGTCAAGGACCCCAAACATTTATATATGTAATTAATTTGGCCGCAGACCCCCATCTGAAAATATGCTGTTTCAGACAGGTAAATGTCCCCTTAGGGGCACCATTTCAAAGTAAACTTTGAAATGTTAAAGTCGACTTTGAAATGTCCCCTTAGGGTCACCATTTCAAAGTCAACTTTGAAATGTCCCCTTAGGGTCACCATTTCAAAGTCAACTTTGACATGTTAAAGTCGACTATGAAATGTCCCCTTAGGGTCACCATTTCAAAGTCAACTTTGAAATGTTAAAGTCGACTTTGAAATGTCCCCTTAGGGTCACCATTTCAAAGTCGACTTTGAAATGTCAAAGTCGACTTTGAAATGTCCCCTTCCAACCCCCCAGAAGCAAAGATTGACAAAAAGTCTTTATCAATTAGGTAAGTTGGGTTTGGGGGTCAAAGTGTTAAGGCAACCGGCGGTTCCACGCGCCACACAAGATATACCCTTTTATTTCACTTGAGCACCTGCCCCATAAAATGTCTGTGCACGCCACTGTGTGCACTAGTGTGTTCTCATCTTATTATGCACAAAGACGTTTACAGGGTCAACACTTCATGCGCCCTCTCCTCTCCTCTCCTCTCCTCTCCTCTCCTCTCCTCTCCTCTCCTCTCCTCTCCTCTCCTCTCCTCTCCTCTCCTCTCCTCTCCTCCCCTCCCCGTGAATTAACAGCATCAACTAAGTGCCTCACAAAATAAATCACTCCCAGATTAAACAGACAGCACACAGTTGCCATGGAGATTCGCCGGACTTTTCTCACTATACTGTAGTTATTTAGATTAGAACACATTTTAGTTTAGTGTGTGTGTGTGTGTGTGTGTGTGTGTGTGTGTGTGTGTGTGTGTGTGTGTGTGTGTGTGTGTGTGTGTGTGTGTGTGTGTGTGTGTGTGTGTGTGTGTGTGTGTGTGTGTGTGTGTGTGTGTAAACAATTAAACATTTGGAGAGCAGTGCCACCCATCAACGTTACATTTTTGGACTGGCCAGTCAAAATTGAGACTGCGGCAGGACTAGTGGAGAGTACATGTGAAATTGATTAGGACTGAGCAACTGTATGGCCCATATTTCACCTACAACGTATTGATAATTTACAGACAAGCTGCCAGAACAGAGATGAGTGTCTGCACTGTACTTCACCTCCCTTCCTGTCCGTGTGTGTGTGTGTGTGTGTGTGTGTGTGTGTGTGTGTGTGTGTGTGTGTGTGTGTGTGTGTGTGTGTGTGTGTGTGTGTGTGTGTGTGCGTGCGTGCATTGAGCATGGAGTGTCTGCACTTCTCCTCTCCTGCCTGTCAGATCCACGTCTGACGAGCTGCCGGGAACAGCTGCTGGCCTGAGCCGCCTCGAGCTGGAACTCTCCTCTTAATTGACCACATGCACATCGTGGCCATCTTGCCATATAAGTCAATGGCAGGGTGGTAACTATACAGTAGGTGCAATTTCCTTTTGACAGCCCATACACCGAAACAGAAAAGTCCTATCAAACAACGTCAAGACATTTCAGCTGTACGAAAAGCTTGAATTATCCTCTTTCTATCTGCAAAGTGTGTGTTTCATAAAATAAATCCACTGTAGACATCTTATGAGCTACTTTCTTTCCTTGCAGGTGATTATTTTTAAGTGTTGCAGTTTGTAAGTGCTCGTTGGATATCTCAACACTGCCCTGCACTGCGTGCCACCTGTTTTGAATTTGCACATAATGCCGGAGGCAGCAGGACGTCGCTTTACTGAAAACGAGCGCTGTACACACAACTCTACCATGAATATAGCAAATACGTATATATTATAGGCAATAATGGGTTTAATACTGTTTTTTGTTGAACTGAAAATATAGTGAAACAGGAGGCATTTCCAGACCTCTCCTACGCAGAGGGGTTAGAGTGACACACCCACCCACAAGCGGCAGACACTGAGCGGAGAAGACTGTGTAAAACACACAGTGAGTAAGAAGAAGCACTCTGGACGTGATATCCTAAGCTCTCTGCCTGTCAAAAAAACGCTTTGTGTTCCCTAATAGAATGCCACGAGGAGATAATTTACGCCAGTCTCTCTCCTTTCTGGTCTGCTATACGGCGCTGCAGAATGGAGGTGCTGCCAAGGCCCAGACTCACACACATGTTTCCCTATAGCTACCTGACAGTAGGTAATTACCCAGGCATGCGGCTGACACATGGGATTTGCCAGGAAGATCTCCCCCATCACACACACACATACTCTGCACGCAATAGTACACACGTACTGTAGGCAATTAGCCTTGAAGGTGGGGAGAGGGTGGACCACAGAGAAGGGAGGAGAAATGAAAATACAGGAAATGAATAGAAAGGCAGAGAGAGAGAGAGAGAGAGAGAGAGAGAGAGAGAGAGAGAGAGAGAGAGAGAGAGAGAGAATGGAATGGATTTTCTTTTAGAAAAAACGTTTCTAAACAAAAAAAGAAAAGAAAAGAAAAAATAATAGTTCAGTGTGTTGGTGTATAGACAAATTCACAGAGGGGTGCCCTGGGCGCGGCCATTACTGAGGTGTAATCCATGGAGCAGGTGCTCCGTAGGCCAGGTGTAGCTAATCAGTGCTGCTGCACTTAATGGTACACCTCAGTAATGGCCGCACCCAGGCAAGCCCAAGGGGGCAGGCAGACTTTCCAACGTTGAAGCTCTGGGTCCTAGTGGTAGGAGGAGGGACTACAGGCGGACCCGTGGATTCATGGCCGGGAAACCCCGTGCAGCTGGGCTTTAACGTTGAGCGCTCGGTTGCCCTACGTCACTCAGGACCTCAAAGTTGAGGTCCTGGGAGGGACTTCCGGCAGTCTTCCGGGTGCTTCAAAACGCCACTGAGCAACTTCCACTGACATGAATAGCTGGGGGGGCGGAGCTTCGCGCCAGTTCAGTCTCTATTATATATATACTCTATGGGCAAGCCTCTGTGAATTTGTCTATAAAGCAGAGAGAGAGAGAGAGAGAGAGAGAGACAGACAGACAGACAGACAGACAGACAGACAGACAGACAGACAGACAGACAGACAGACAGACAGACAGACAGACAGACAGACAGACAGACAGACAGACAGACAGACAGACAGACAGACAGACAGACAGACAGACAGACAGACAGACAGACAGACAGACAGACAGACAGAGAGACAGACAGAGAGCAGTAGTATAGTAACAGAGGAGAGGAGAAGGAACGTTATTATAAAAAGTGAATGGGTGCTGATTTGAAGTGAGTGACCTCCAGGTAACTGCAGTCCAAAGTCACTATACTTTCCACTAAGTGCTTGGCTGCAGATCTGTGGGCAGCCCAGGCTTCCCTTCTTGTAAAAGCTGATTTCTGATCACAGCGGTAGCTAGCCGTCGTGTTGACAAAGGACAAACACAAGTGAAAAGTCCTGACTAGAAAGAATGACGGTACACAAATGACACCGCCGGTGGAATCAATTATTTTGTAACTCATAATGAATGGCCTTCATTCCCAAACTGTGTATTGTATATATCGTCGCTGTACGGCAGAAACTCTATTTTTCTGCAATAGCACATACATTAGTGCTATTGAACAACACCCTTTATGTCTGTGTGTGTTGGTTTAAAAAATATTGAATCAATGAAAAGCATTAAAAAGCGGTTCGGCTAAAACCTCCTAACTCCATTGAATCCTCAAACTGTCTGCCAAACCAGCTAACTCCACTTAATTTACAATGTAGGCCCTTAGCGGACGCTATTATAATCCAGAGAGCTACTTACATACAAGTATTAAAGGTAGGGATGTCCCGATCACGTTTTTTTGCTCCCGATCTGATTCCGATCATGTGATCGGAGCCGATTTCTGATCACCCGATCCGATCGGGACAACCCTAATTAAAGGTATACAAACTTTATTTAATTATTTTCTTATAATTGTTTTCTGTGGTGGAAGTGAACCAACATACAGTAGACCACGTACGACACACTGTATGAAGCCACGCTGAGGGTTATCTGGTGATTGACAGAGTCTTTATTCTTGATCACAGTGGCTGTTAATTGGCTCCGCTTCTATTAATGGTGTCATTTGCATCTCCGAGTAGTTTGTGATGTCTGTGTGATAGAGATGCCCTTCTGGTCGCCTGTAGCGCTATCTTCCTTTGAACAGGCTACCCCCCCCCCCCCCCCCCCCCACACACACACACACACACACACACACACACACACACACACACACACACACACACACACACACACACACACACACACACACACACACACACACACACACACACACACACACACACACACACACACACACACACACACACACACACACTTCTTGTGGCTCACTAACAGCCAATTAAGCACGATTCATACTATACGCACGGCGGTGCTGAAAATAGCAAACATACGAACGTGGTGATCCGGATGGGATGCTATTTTGGGGCGCGTGACACTGTCGGGCGACGGAGCCTACATTACAGTTTAGAATGAAGGCTCCTCTTCCTCGGCACCCTCTTCTACACCCTCGTTTCACGCTGTATCTCTTACACCCATTAAGACCTGGAACGTATCTCTGTCACCTTATAGCTTTTAACCACTTTAACCATTATTTTAAACTTTAGCTGAAAGATTCATATAATGTTTCGGGTCTTAACATGAAATTGTTTGAGCACGACTGAGATAGAAACATGTTTTTCAGAAAACTGTCAGGATTTAGAAGAGAAGACATTTGGTAGAATCAGTTTGATCCTTATTATCCTCCCTCTCTTCACTCTCCTCTCACCCACACCTCCGCCTCTTCTCCTTCCCTCTCCCGCTGCCCCTCCTCTTCCTCTATAGCCCCCCCACCCACCACTCTGATATACACATTTCCTCTCTCTCTCTCTCTGATTAATTAAGGCGATGTGCTGAGTGGCTCTGCCGGCACGGCTCACCGTCTCCATATCATTTCACTATTAACAGGAGTCATGGAAAACAAATAGACTGGAGAGAGAGACACAGAGAGGGAGCACTGGGCAAGAGAGAGAGAGAGAGAGAGAGAGAGAGAGAGAGAGAGAGAGAGAGAGAAAGAGAGAAGGGAGGAAGGGGGAGGGACTCAAGAGAAACGGGCACATAATGGGAGACGGAGAGGAAGAGAGAGATGGAGAGAGTGACCTTTGACCTAAAGCACCTTTATTAAAACGCTGCAATACAACATTTGGGATGGAGCTCGTTAATTTTTATTGGTAACGAGCATCTTATCGACCAGGCTTATCGAGCCGGGTTCTTATCGAACCCACTATCCGAGCATGTTCTATTATTTTGTGGAAAGACGGGAGACAATACATTCTGAAGAGAACCAGTATATTTTACAAAGGGCCTTCAAATGCAGACGGAAGCTAATTGACCTTTTTACAGATAAAATAATATTAAAGAAACTGTTAACTGGTTAATATGTGTACCATCACTTTAAAAGCATACTTTTGTTTACCCGGACAGCGCTGGTTGACAATTATCAATACACTTTTAGACCGACATGTTTGTGCCAGCACAGATGATTACATTTATTTGTTGATCGCCTCTTGTCTTGATTGTTTAAACATGACGTCATGGGCCGCTATACTCGATATCAGGCTTGATAAGCCCAAAGCTTATTGATAACGGGTACTCAATAAGCTTGTAATCGGATCTTCACTACAGTTTGAGACCATGCACGGTAGTGGACGTGTCTGTCTATGGGAATATAGCGCCTTAGCGCCTGGCAGAACGCTAACACTCTGAACCAGAGCTGCTACAGTATGTCTTCCTCAGTGTTATCCTCCCTCCACGTACAGTTCCATCATTCTTCATATCAACCACAGCGCTGTGGTACTGTAGTCCAGGAGCTCTCTGCATGTGATGGATCACAGACTATAGTTCACCTATAAATGTCATGCGTTTCATAATCACAGTACTGTACTGCCATGATAAGACAACAACATTTCCCCTAGGATCAATAAAGGTCTGTCTGTCTGTCTGTCTGTCTGTCTGTCTGTCTGTCTGTCTGTCTGTCTGTCTGTCTGGCATTATCTTCCCCTATTCCACACTATCACACTATGTCTTGGAGCACGTCGCTCCAGATTTCTTTACAACCCTGTGTGGTTAGTAGACACTGAACTAGCAGGGAGACAATGAATCCCACTTACAGTCAATTCACGTCCGCTGCAATGTTTTAGACAGACACGTTTTTCATCTGCTTTCGGCAAACAAAATGGTGACGGTAATTAACCCATAAGACCTGCATGAGGCTGATAAAAAAATAAAGAAGTCTTCTAAATTCTGACAGTTTTCAGAAAAAATAAATACAAAAAGATAAAACTATGTTTCTATGTCAGTGGTTCTCAAACTATTTAATTCATGTCAAGGACCACACGAATTATATGTAATTGGCCTCCGACACCCATCTGAAAATATGTTGTTCCAGGGACCCCCAGAAGCAAATGTATGAGTTAAAAACATTTGCTGTGAAATATACATGTACAAATATAGACATTTTCGGAAATAGCAGATCCACAAGCTTGTAGTTTTCAACAGCTAGAGTATAAAATAATGGTTAGAAAAAGCTATAAGGTGATACAGACACGTTCCAGGTTTCACCACCAGTGCGCCACAAGGCCACGGCAACATAACCTATACTACCGGAAGGTATTTCACATTTGCAAACATTTACATTCGTTCACCTTTCACCTCTCTGCATATGAGAGTTGATTCTCCTATACAGAGTGACCCAAAGTGAACGTGCACTGCAGAAAAAGATGTCTCGGGTCGCCGACTAATTAAAATTAGTTCAGGGGATCACAGCAATAGCCTTAATTGGTCAAAACAAATAATAATCCAACACTGTTGTCAAGCAACATGCATATATATAGCTGCTGTAGCCGTAACCTACAGGAGCGAATGTAAACACGGCCGTCTGCATGTATGTCACACGGAACATTATGGGGACGGTAATATGAATTCAGTCCATATATCACCCCAAGGCAGTGGCAGCGCATGTAGCTTCGTCTACTTTACACATGTATTCACAGAGGAGGTGTACCCTTGGTGTGACTCTACGTAAGCCTCCCTGGCTATCTGCCTCGCTGGTAATAATGTGCAATATCCATGTAGCTCTGCCTGCACCACAAAGTCTGCAGTATCGCCCAGAGTAAACTCCGGTTTTATTGTTGCGGCGGCTTGGTGTTTTAATGTGATTCTGGGTCTGGTAAACACATGCAGTGGCCCGAGCGCTATAGCACACAGCATAGCCCTCTGCTTTGCATTGTGTGTAAAATGGGTAAATACGTCCCAACTGAAAGCATATAGCATTACCAATGCTGGCGGGTTGGTTTAATAGCCATTATGCCGTTATCTCCGCCCCACCATATATACACCCAGTTGGTCTTCAAGGGGATTACTGTTCATTAGTGCTGTTCTACAGAAGCACCGGGAACAGTCTATACGAGCACCAGTCATTCTTCTGTGGCATACACAGCTCAGCACAATGTGTAATTGCCAGGGAGGATTCCTGTTGTATTGCCCTCCCTCTCCCCTGCTTGCATATCCCGTCCCGACACAATTGGACATCAGTGACAGCTTGTGAGCATTAGCGATTCAGGATTAACCCATTTTGTGCGGGAACCCCTTTTGGTGCTAGCATTAAGTTATGCTTTAGCTATTGAAAAATAGCAGATCTACAAGCTCATAGCGCGCCACCGAGTGGCGCGCTACGAGCTTGTAGGTCTGCTATTTTTGAAAAATCGAAAAGTGTCAGGATGTAGAAAACATTTTTAGAATCTGATCTCAGGTCAAAATGAGTTAAGCTGTCTAATTGCTCTCTTCTCTCTCTCTCTCTCACATTTCTACTCTCGCCACACTATGAGTTCATTCACACGTCGTGCATAGACATGTTAGATCACTGTTCTGAATGTTGCACTGTTCTCCCCCCACCACCCCTCCTCCCCACAAGGAGCGAGTGCATTCTCTGGCAGCAGCAATCAGACGCGGCGATGCCGGAGGAGGGGTGGCACCTGCCGGGGAAGGTGGGGGGGGGGGGGGGGGATTATGACACTCCACCGCCGCTCTGTTCTGCGGCAGTGTCGAGACATGCGTTGCCGGTTAAAAATCACCCGTGGGGTTAGAGTTAAAGTTAAAGGTTTGGGGTAAGGTATCAGCGTCGCTGGTTAGAATTAAACCGTAGCTCCGGACACGTGCTGCCGGTTAAAGAAGTCAGCCGTGCCATCCCTGTGAGGCTAGGGTTAGTGTGTAGCCGTGCCATCCCTGTGAGGCTAGGGTTAGTGTGTGGGGTAGGGTGTCGGGTTGATGATACCGCAGAGAAACACTGCCGCGGGTGTTGTCGACAATTGGCGGGCGACTCCGCGGCATCAGCCGCTGCCGGAAAATGCACTCGTTCTCCCTCATTTCACTCCCTCGTTTCACCCATTACTCACATATTACGGTTTGCCTGTGTGCCTTTCAGAGGGTCCAGTTCATTGTGTTGCAGAGCTGTCAGCTAAATGCCTGAAGGGCAGCCGATGCTGGCCATTTCACTGTTCTCTTACATTATAGTCTTGCGTTGCCGGACAATCAGAGATCCCGGCTACTAGGGCATTAACTTCTAGTCATTTTTACTAGTTGACTAGTTGCCTAGTTTACTAGTCGACTAGTTGTTTAACCACCTATTATGTTTTTTTAAAAAAAACTTTTTTTCTTTTTTTTTTAAATAAATATTTGTACATTTAAAAACTGTGTACATTGGTTACTATAACTATAATCTACCTGATCTTGAGGCCTACAAAATCGGGGGGAAAAAAATCAACTAGTCAACTAGTACCAACAAGGTCGACTAGTGGATTTACTAGTCGACTAGTAAACTAGTCAACTAGTTGCTTAATGCCCTACCGGCTACTCATATGTCTAAATATGCAACGGTAGTTGCTAGAATAGTGCCGAGTACAGCTACTAACAACAAACCTAGCTATATGCTCACTGCTTTGAAAAGCAATCATGTCACCACCACCCCAATATGAAGCGCCACCCTAAAGACTTAAAAGTCTTTAACACAAATCCTGCTTCTGGGAGTCCCTGTTACAAAATATGTTGAGATGGGGGTCTGCGGCCTCGACATGAAAAAGTTTGAGAACAACTACGTGAGAAAATGCAATGTGATAGACCGAATAAAGCCTTGGAGACTCATCGACCCGTGAGTAGTTACGTTCTTGCAGTGGAGTAAAAATGAGCTGATATCATTTTCATTTTGAATATTGATCATAACACGGCGCAGGAGGACGGTACAGTATAAAGGGGCTGTTTAAGCAGAACCTGTTTAACCCATTTTGGGCGGGAACCCCTTTTGGTGTTAGCATTAGGTTATGCTTTAGCTATTGAAAAATAGCAGATCTACAAGCTCATAGCGCGCCACCGAGTGGCGCGCTATGAGCTTGTAGGTCTGCTATTTTTGAAAAATCGAAGAACGACTGACATAGAAACATAGCTTTTTTCAGAAAACTGTCATTTTCAAACAGACATTTTTAGAATCTGATCTCAGGTCAAAATGGGTTAACAGTATGTGGGGGGGGGGGGGGGGGGGGGGGGGCAGGTGCCAAGAAGACAGTGTTAGGACGACGAGAGAAAAATAACAACATAAAGCAACACGCTGAGCTGGTAAAAGCTTGAATAAGGCAAACAAAAATCAATATGAACACAATCATCCGGGGAGCATTCTTGAGACAAATTCCACACTATTAGATTTGTGTTCAAAGAAGGGAATGAAATTGGACAGCGGCAGAATGGAGCCGCGTGCAGAGTGAGCTACTTGTCAAGGTCTATACATTAAATAAGGCAAAGAGAACCAGGAAAAAACAAAGCAGAAACAATCAGATTTCCCTTCACGCTGAAGCAGGTGTGAGAACAACACTGGAAGATAAGAGGTCTCTTTCTTTTATAGATCCGTCCTTGGCAAGTTGCATGTGTCGACGTCGACGCACGTCAACTGAACAAGGAGCATGTGGTGGTACGCTGGTTCCATGTTGGATCGCTTGCTTGTTGCTAACTTGCTACCCCCAGAGGCTTTTAACAAATTAACTGCTATACCGCCTTATTCACTTCTGTTTTCCCAGCTCGCAGACCTCCATTGTAAGAAACGGCTAATGTTAGCATTAGCACACAAATCATTTTTCGCCAGAAACGTTAATAATGTAATTGCGATGCCGTGAAAAATCACCTCGGATGGACCCATAATATGGGTCCATCCGAGGTGATTTTTGTGCCGGCAACCCACATATTATGTGGGTTGCCGGCACATTTTAACATGGGTCCGCTTATATTTTGTTTCCTACATTTTGTTTTTAATTATTATTTCGAAAACATTTTTAAAAAACGTTACCAAAAAAATCTTTCATGAATTGAAGACAAATTCAATGATTTCTTCTTCAGTAATTTAAAAAAATCAAAGAAAAAAAAACTAAGAAATTCCATATATTAGAAAACAAATATTTAAGAAGTATAGTGAAAATAGCTGTATAGTGAAAATCTACAAGCTCACAACGTGGCGCGAAGCGACGCGTTGTGAGCTTGTAGATCTGCTATTTTCACTAGTTTGGGTCCCGGGGCAAACATAATCTCTCTTTTGGGTCACGGACTAAAAGGTTTGAGAAGCACTGGTGTACTGTAGGTGTCATAAGAAAACATAGCCCAGGAAATCCTGACTCACGCACGGGTCTATCGTACACGCTCAGAGTTAAATTAACAGTCAGGCATTTGCGCGCAGAACGGCAGAGTGAGACATCATCAGACCTCGGCATAGCGTCCTCGCTGCTGCGGCACCGTTTTGCATTCCGCTCCTAAGTGTTTTCCCATATTGTCGATTTCCACTCCACCAAACACACCTGCGCTTCCTGGCCTCAGCCTCCCTGATCACTCACTGAGGGAACGGCTGACACACACACGCACACGCAAAAGCACATACACACACACGCACACACACACGGACATACATGCACACACAGTCACACACACACACACACACACACACACACACACACATACACACGTACGTCTGCATGATTGTGTTTATCAAGAACACCAGATGTGCCACTCAGAAATACCGACCCCCCCCTCCTATGTGGTTTCTTTTCCGAGCCCAACAGTTAACCTTGAGCGTTGTGTGATCAATAGCTTGTTTTATTAGTCCCGATCCACTGTTTCACGTGCGTGTCGAGCATAAAACACCTTGACAAACTCTCACGGGCCAGGCCCGGCAGGTAGATAAATGCCACGCAACGGCCATTCACAGGCCATCTGGCAACGTGAAGGGAGAGTAACTGAATAATGGCACGAATGGCTCCCACTAAAACCAGTCATTAGGACCGCTAAACGACTGGTGAGGCTTAATGGACTCGAACAGGCGCTGAATGCGAGCCCTCAAAATGGCCGCCTGCCACCCACTAACGGCTTGATTTATCGCTTTTATCAGCTATGGTCTCAGCCCAGTTGCCATTTTACGTGCCAGATATAATTTATTCCAGTCCAAGTCATGGCAGGAATAGGAGAAAATAAGAAAGGTGTATGAATACAGCTACATGTATGTGTGTGGTTCAAATGCATCAAATGTTAGCCTGAGAATGGAAGACAAATGTCGTTACAGGTTGCCATGCCATCTGATGGCCACTGATAATGGCAGCCATGCAATTATGGGCCTTATTCAGGCAGGAAACACAGGTGTTATTTGCTGCCTCTAAGCCTAAAGCCCACAGGCTATTAGTGCTGTTTCAGAAGCTATAGCCTAATCATGGCTGGCTGCGGGAGTGCAGGTTAGGAGGGCTGGCATTACCAGTTTAACGATAGCTTATCCACTGCTGTCACGGTCCTGACGGCCACATGGAAAAGGGCGGACATGACAGATATGGCAGGGAGAAGGGAGGTGCTTATAGGTATAGTGGAATAAAATAAATGTATTTTTGGCACACAACCATTTTGACACTTGATAGCAAGGTTGCATTTATGAGAGTAAAAGAAAGAAAAAGGTGAATGGAATTTGATGTTGTGGACACTGTTTCACTTTGTAGCATGACATGGTCCCCCAATAAGAACAGAATAAAGCATGGTCCTTATATAGCATGATACATACTGTATGTAACCCATGGCAAATCACTAATATTGTTGTTGAAACATGGTCAAAATGGTCCTGTTCTCCAATACAGCACATGAGTGGAACAGTACATTAGGTACAACTGGCTATTCTGCGTCAAAGACACAGAAAAACACAAACACTGACCTTTATTTTCACAGAGAAGGTGCAAGTTGTACAACATCTCACGTTGCCAGACAATTGTCAAATGCTTCCGTCATACAGTCTGGAACAACGAAAGTTCTATCATGAGTAAAATATAAAGCGAAAGGCACAAATGTATCCCAATATAAATAGAAACCATCTAAGCATACTGTATATAGCTTGCTGCTTAGCAGAAATGGGAAATAAAACAATAAAATGTAAAGATATTTTAAAATACATTTCCGTGAACGGAAATGGCAGCTTCCTTATTCAGATTTTCAGACTCTATATAGGATTCGGAGATTGTGGAATAGTTGTCTGGCTACGGGAGACTAGTGGCAACACGGTACGGCCACACAGCGGAGAGAGAGTGCAAAGAAAGGAGGAGGCGAAGATGAAGACTCATGGAAGGCCGCGTGTGTGCGCGTGCGTGCGCGTGTGCGTGCGTGTGTGTGTGACTCACGGAAGGCGGTGTAGAACTCGTGCACGGTGAGGTGTCCGTCATTGTTGTAGTCGTCGTAGCGCAGCAGGTCCTGCATGGTGCACTCCACAAGACTGTCCTCCAGGTGCTGCTTCATGGACATCTGGAGACACACGCACACGCACGCACGCACGCACGCACACGCACACACACACAAAAAGTTGTTTTTATTTTGTAACAAACCAAAGCCCACCCTTTCTAGAAGGTATATCCCAATTATGGGAATCCCTATATATAACATGTGGCTGTTCCTGAGAGACTGACTCTGCTGAGGCTCATATGACGTGAGTAGCACTTTGAGTAGCGCTTGGGTCCCACCGGATACCAGGAAGATCTTACTATGAAGCACTTCCGTTTTCTTGCTAGCTTAAATGCATGTAGCAAAAGTTATAATAATTTCCGAGAAAACAGCGTCACAAGACTGTGTCTAAAACAGAAACTAATCAAAGTCGAAAGTCAAAGTCGTACGATTTGTCACACACGTTACCGCAGTGAAATTTGTTCTCCGCATTTGACCCATCTCTTGGAGCGGTGAGCCGCAGCCAAGGAGCGGTGAGCTGCAGCTGTGCCGCGCTCGGGAATCATTTGATTCGCCTTAGAACGAGTATCAAAATAAAGTGTTTTTATTTGACAGAGTACACTTGTCTATAGCATCAAATGTGTTAATGCGATCAGGGCTGGACTGCACTGCGCAAAAAGCACGGAATACGGATGTGTATATTACAGGAAACTCCCGTTAAACTTTCCTACAAATTCCGGTAAACTCCCGAATTGTATCATCACACCTGTATATTACCGTATATTTATTACCGTATATTAACTGTATATGCCCGCTAAACTTGAGGTTTATGGGCAAAATACAGTGCCCATAATTGCCCGTTAACCACAACCGGCAAGCAGATAGCAGATACTCTACTGCCACGCTCTGTCGAGGCACACTTGCCCATATTTTCTTTTCATTTATCTACATACGTAGCTGTACTTTGGGTGTCATGACAGATAAATGGACACGACAAGCTTCATCTGTCTCTGTGACTGAAGTTGGTGGTGAGGTGATGATATCAGGCTGAAATTGCCTTGATGCCTTTAGGGCATTTATGAATAAATGTGGACATCCCCAAAATGCAGACCGTTCTCCATGATGACATGTAAGAGTCTTTCTGTTTTTCCTTGTCCTTTGAACCCATTTGGAGCGGAGGACGATTCTACAAACGTCTTCTAAACCTATGTTTGACCCCCAAAAATATATGTAACTGGCCACCGACCTCCATCTTGAAAATATGTAGTTCAACAAGCTCGCCATGAGCTTGTAGATCTGCTATTTTTCAATAGCTAAAGTAACACTTGTTAAAACACCAACAGGGGTTCCTGTCCTGAATGGGTTAAAGCATGATTGCGCTAAAGAGGATATGAATGTCTTTCCTAATGATTTCCCCGTAACGTGTCAACATTAATAATTGTGTGACGCGATCAAAATCTTCAGTCAGATGTCTGAGATATTGCAGACACACCAGAGACTGTTTTATTATGTATTGCATTTCTGATGCCCAAAGCAGGCTGCAGTTAGACATTTGACTCCAGTGAGAACATGCAGGTGACAATAGATCAAATACCATTCGTATTTGAGATGAGAAAATATGTATGTACAGTACAACATTATTTTTATTTATGCAGGAGGCATTTTGTATCGCTTTTGTATTACATTTCACAGAGGCAGAGTATCGTTTCACTTGTTTCTGATGTAACATGATTGAATTCCTAGACCTTTCTTGCATCATTATCATCATTTAAATGCAAGGGGTTGAGCCGTCTCATTACAAACTATACTTGTATTTGTTTAAAGAGCTTGGCAGCAAGTGACACTACACAGGCAACAAGTGCAATTATTTCAACTATTTGGCATTCATAAGTGTTGAATTAGTTCTTTGGCTCGATACATGGCTAGAGGTATATTTCATTTAAAATAAACTTTTGGTCATTTTACACGGGCACCTCACGTATTATGAGGGCAGTATCAGTCAACAGAAAATAGGACGGGTATTTTTCGATTATGTTTTTGGTGAATCTAACATGGCTAAAAGGCAGGTTCAAATTACAATGGGTTTGTATAGGAAGGGGGCGGGGCAGCTAAAATTGAATATCAAATATCTAAATACTATGAGTGAAAGTGAAATATCCCTTTAATGGAATGTTTGTACTTGTATTAAACGTATCTGATAAACTAATACATGGTCGGCATTGGAAAGAGATGCATTATGCGTAGACACACTGCTGTGCGACCGACCGACAGACAGACAGACAGACAGACAGACAGACAGACAGACAGACAGACAGACAGACAGACGGACAGACGGACGGACGGACGGACGGACGGACGGACGGACGGACAGACGGACAGACGGACAGACAGACGGACAGACGGACAGACAGGCGGACAGGCGGACGGACAGTTGTTTGAGGCTCCCAGCACTAGGTCGTCTAGGTGTGATTAGTGCATTAGTATTGAATGGGACTATAGTATATGTGATGGGGCCGTGAGGGGAGAGTGTACGGGTCCATTTGGTTCCATTTGCACACTCTCAGAGTTCAATTAACACTCACACCATTTTACAGTGTAGATTGGGGTCAACACTATATAAAAGAAAAGGCATCAAATTTGGGTCCATGGGGTTAATGCAAATCAAAAAGAAATTAAAAAGAGAGAATGATCTCTCCCTTGAACAACCTTTGAAATAGGGGTCTCCACTCTCCAGGCTAAAGTTTATTAATGTGTGAGGTCCTTGTCATGGAAATGTTTGAGAACTACTGGAATCAAAGAACAGGTGGGAGGCTCTGTTGAAGCTGATGGAGAACAACAGACTGAGCAGGAGGGAGGTGACCAGGATGAGAAGCACACACTCCAGCATGGGGATCAAGTTACACGGCTGAAAGAATTGGAATTAGAACTTCAGTTGGAGAAAAGGGAAAGGTAAGAAAACAAAGTAAGACCGTTTTGAGTTTGAACGTGAGAGGTTGAGGTGGGCACATGCTTGAGAGGGAACTCAGAGAGTCAGATTCGGCTACACACATGGGGTAGAGTTTGCGGAATGGCCTCTAGAGGCACATGGACGGACGGAAATGCACACATTTTATAAAAGCATAGTTGCTGTAGGAAATCTGAAATGTGGCCTGTGGAATATTGGACATTATTGTTCAAGTGTTTGTGAAGCTTATTGATTAAGCTTTATTGATTAATGTTTCAACTAAAAAGTCTTATTTAGAAGATTTTCTTTTACAATCCTCCAGACGAAACATAGGTCGAAACATGTTGGTTTAATAAAGAGTCTTCTCCTATTTTAAGATATTTTGAGTGCCTGGATCGCCTCAATTGAGGCTTTCATGCTTGCTGAAGAATATGTGCTGGCTCATACCAGGGCATTCACTTCTACCCATTTTTACTAGTTGCCTAGTTTACTAGTCAACTAGTTGTTTAACTACATATTATGTAAAAAAAAAAATATATATATTCATTCATATTTGGAAAAGAATATTTGTACAATTTAAAACTGTGTACATTGGTGACTATAACTATAATCTACCTGATCTTGAGGCCTCGGGGGGGGGGGGAAAATCAACTAGTACCAACAAGGTCGACTAGTGGGTTTACTAGTCGACTAGTTGAATAGCCGACTAGTTGCTTAATGCCCTAGCTCATACAGTTGCTTTCAGTGACGACTCCGAGACCAAAACTCTACTCCCATGTCGCTCTTCTCAAAATCTTAAAATTACAAGTTCTTTCCCTTCAGCTTCATCTAGTCAAATTTCTATCTCAGCGATTCCCAACCCACTGACCAGGGCCCACTGGCTGTGAGGATATTACAAGTGGGGCCCCAAACAATTGACAAAACACTAAGATTTTAATGATAATATAACAAAAACGTTATTAAAAATGTACAGTAAGTAGTATCTTCTTCTTTTCCTTTCGGAACAGCGAATCATCTGCCTCCATATCACCCTGTCCTCTGCCACACTTGGCTCAGATCTCCTCAGGAGACTTGGCTCAGACCACGGACTAGAGGGCGCTGCTCTTGTGGCGACCAGCAGCAGGTTTTAGTTTAAGGAGTGTCTGTGCATCGTTTTAACTGTTTATTATGTTTGTCTTGTCAGAACAGGCCTAGAGTTTTCGAGTATTTATTAAGTCATACTTATAGCTCAGGAGGCTGAAAGATGGAGTTTCTAAGAATACTACTTTTGATGCTTTTAATGGTTTTTGCATGGAGTCACCAACATTCACAAACATTTCAGTACTCGCGGGAGTTTCTCCTAAATTTACAGTGGAATCGTCTTGATGTCTCGAGCCTCGATGCGACACTCTCTTCACAGACTTCCAACTTTAATACAGGAATAGTCGGAGATTCTGTGAATGTAAGAGATGGCCACAAGAAATCGGCATACATCAGGAAAAGAGGAAAGAAGGGTGGCGTGCGTCAACGTCTAAGGAAACAGACGGAAAAAAACCGCGTCCCACTACCCTCTATAATCCTGGCCAACGTCCAATCCTTGAGGAACAAAATGGATGAATTACATGGGAATATCAGTCATCTACGCGAATACAGGGATGTCTGCTTGATGGCATTCACTGAAACTTGGCTTACTGACTCTGACTCTGACACGTCATTTGACATCAGCGGCTTCGGATCGCCTATACGGCTGGACCGGGACAGTGAGGTAACACACAAAACACAGGGAGGAGGGGTGTGCCTATACATTAATCGGAGATGGTGTAATAACTTCACCGTGCGTGAACGGTTATGCACGCCCGATATAGAGCTCCTGTCCGTGTCGGTGCGGCCCTTTTATCTCCCAAGGGAATTTCCCCAAGTGTTTATCACCGTTGTTTATATTCATCCAAAAGCCAACGCGGACATCGCAGCGAACACCATCTTCAGAGTGACACAGTCATTGCAATCTATCTCCCCTGACGCGCCCAACATAATTCTGGGAGACTTTAATCATTGCAACTTGAAGAAAACTCTAAACAGCTTTTATCAATATGTCAACTGTCACACACGGCGCAACAAGACTCTGGATCTATGCTATGGCTCAATTAAAGGAGCATACAAATCGGAGGCGGGCCCTGCTCTCGGATCTTCTGATCATAACATTGTACACCTTCTACCCGTTTACAAGACTGTGCTAAGGAGGGAGAAGGTGCGGAAAAGACAGGTGAAGATCTGGAATGAGGATTCCTCTCTTGCCCTGCAGGGGTGCTTTGACTGCACAGATTGGTCTGTGTTTACAGAATCATCTGATAATATTGATGAAATCACAGACGCTGTGTGCAGCTATATATCATTCTGTGAAGACAACGTTATTCCCACTAAGACTGTTAAGGTTTTTCCTAATAGCAAACCCTGGGCATCATCAGCCCTTAAAAGCTTAATCCACAACAGGAAAAATGCCTTCAATGAGGGTGATCTACCCAAGGTTAGGGAACTAAATAGAGAGATAAAGTCTGAAATAAAAAAAGGTAAACTCAGGTACAAAAACAAAATCGAAGCTGAGCTGAGCAGTAACAACCTCAGGGAAGCATGGAACGGCATGAAATCTATGACAGGGGCAGATGATAAAGGCCATAAGCTCATCTCCATGCCTGGGTTTGACTCAGATGTACAGCTGGCCAATGAGCTAAATAAGTTTTACCTAAGATTTGAGAATCAGGACTTTGCTAATAAAATTAATGAATTAAAAAACGAGACTAGAGCCCCTCCAGCCCTAGTAATTGACAAAAAAAGTGTGGAAAAACACCTCAGACACACTAAGTCAAAAAGTCCAGGGCCGGACAATATATGTGGCAAGGTTCTCTCAACGTGTGCTGAACAGCTCTGCAGCATTTTTCATTTTATTTTTAACTTATCTCTTCAACAACAGCGGGTCCCTAAGTTATGGAAACAGTCCACAATTGTCCCAGTTGCCAAAATTAGAACCCCAAAGTCATTAAATGACTTCAGGCCTGTTGCCTTGACTTCATTAGTAATGAAATGTTTGGAAAAGCTAGTCAAAGATAGCATCCTAAAGCAGGTGGAGAAATCTCTAGATCCCCTGCAGTTTGCATACAGGTCTGGAAGAGGTGTAGATGATGCCACTATCACCCTACTGCATTTCTTGTACCGCCACCTTGAGGGGAAAAAAACACAGGCCAGACTGTTGTTTGTCGATTTTTCCTCTGCCTTTAACACGATCCAGCCACATCTTCTAGCCCAGAAGCTAATCAGTTATTTTAAACTGGATCTTAACCTTGTTGGCTGGATCATAGACTTCTTAACTGTTAGGTCTCAGTGCGTGAGGGTAAATGAGGTCCTGTCTTCTCTGTTGCTCTCCTCCACTGGTTCTCCCCAAGGCTGTTGTCTCTCCTCACTACTGTATATTCTGTATACCAACGACTGTTGTAGCAATCACCCTAACAGGTATATTGTCAAATTTGCTGATGACTCTGTGATTGTTAGCCTTCTTGAAGAAAATGAGGTACAGCATGGGCCAGTTGTCAATGACTTCATATCGTGGTGTGACAAGTCATTCTTACAGTTAAATGTGACCAAAACAAAAGACATGATCATCAGCTTTAGAAGGACTCCTCCCAGTCCTGCTCCTACACTCATTAAGGGCACAGAAATTGAAATTGTAGAGAGCTATAAATATTTGGGTGTCGTTCTTGACAACAAACTCTCCTTTGACTCTCATGTTGCCTCTACATCAAAAAAAGTCCAGCAGCGTCTTTTTTTTCTGAGGAAAATGCGTTCTTTTAATGTCTCGTCTGTGATGATGACTCTTTTCTATAGAAGTTTTATTGAATCTGTTCTCATGTTTTGTATGGTTGCCTGGTACGGTAATCTGACCCTGGCAAACAAGAACAGGCTCAGCAGCCTCGTCAAAGTGGCCAGTAAGATTTCTGGGAGAACCCAAGCCCAACTCATAGAACTGTACAAGAGGCAGATGCTTAAAAGAGCCTCCTCCCTCCTGGAGGTATCGGATCACCCACTTCGGTCTGAGTTTGAACTGTTGCCCTCAGGTCGTCGGCTGAGGGTGCCCACTACAAAGACTAATCGGTTCAAACTATCCTTTGTCCCGGCTGCTATTCAACTGCTGAACAGCAGATAGCACTTTATTCTTGCCTCTTTGCACATACTGCCCACTAATGCACTTTTGCTGACTTTGCTACTTTGAATGTCATGAATTCTCTGTCTCTAGTGCCCTGTTCTTAGATCTCAGTCTTGTATTGAATGTTGTTGTTGTGTGTATTTTTTTTTACTATGATCTGGCTGCAAACCAATTTCCCGCAAGGGACAATAAAGCTAACCTTGAACCTTGAACCTTGAACCTCTTCTCTCACACCAACTAACTTCATGTCCTCTTTCACTACATCCATAAATCTTCTCTTTGGTATTCCTCTAGGCCTCCTGCCTTGCAGTTCCAACCTCAACATCCTACCGACATACTCACTATCCCTCCTCTGTACGTGTCCAAACCATCTCAGTCTGTCCCTCTGATCGCTCCTGATCCTATCCATCCTTGTTACTCACAGAGAGAACCTCAACATTTTAGACTCTGCTACCTCCAGCTCTGCTTCCTGTCTTTTCCTCAGTGTGACTATCTCTAAGCCATACAACTTAGCTGGTCTCACCCTGTCTTGTACACATTCCCTTTTATTCTTGCTGGTACTTTCCTATCATACATCACACCTGACACTTTTCTCCACCCATTCCAACCTGCTTGCACGTAAGTAAGTAAGTAAGTAAGTAAGTAATCTCGGAAACGAGATGTGACATCTCAAGGGGATATCCTTTCTCAATAAAGGTTCATATATATAAGTAAGTAAGTAAGTATCCTTGGGAACCGATGATTCCCAAGCCATGTGGCCCAAAATGTTGTATACTTTCTAATTAAAAGCGCAGTTTGGGAGCAGCAAGTAGAGTGTGCGGATATAATCTATTCCTTTCTGGCAGCGTGATCATGGCATGGGTTCGTCTAATTAACACCCAGTTCTGATGCCCATTTCTTGCTACCAGATGATGCCCTCCATAATCCAATTCCCACACCGTGGCCATGGCCGTGGCACGCAGCATACGTGGCACACAGCATACGTGGCACACAGCATACTCAAATCAGTTTGTGGGAATAAATGTGACAGATGGGTGTTTGTTTTAGGACAATGGGTAACACTTACTATGAAGCCCATTTCTATAATCATGCATTATAAACATGATTACAATGCATTATATAATCGGATTAGAACACTGTATAATTATAGTTAGAACTCACAACTACTCGAAATGTTTTATTACAATAACATAAAGCACTTTATAAATAAGTAATATAATATTTAAGTTTTATGATTAATAAGGGGCCAAGCCCGAAGGGAAATATGGTAGAGGGCTATGCCAAACGGTGAGGACGCGAAGCCCACAACCATTGGCCAAAGGGTGGCGCTATAGCACTCAATTGAAAATTCAAACTTTGAACAGACATACACTGTAGCTCATGAGCCGTTTGACCGTCAGCAATAACACTTTGACACATATGCGTCTCCTCATGCAGAACAACTTTTGTGTTCTGACTACCTCTGACATTTAGATCACCCACCATTTTGAATGACATTATCTTTGGACCTATAGACAAAAAGTTGCGAGTACATTTTTTTTAAGTGAAAAAATTAAGGTTTTATGAGCCAATGAAAATTTCTGTTTAAAAAAAAATATTCTTCTGCCCCTAATACATACATGCATTGCAGTATGCATCACATGAGTCACATGAAAGTGAAACTGTATAGTATGGTAGAGGGTCATGCAAAATAGCACTGAAACCAGTCTTGCTTCAATTGGCCAAAGAGGGCGCTATAGCAATACAAACAAACAAATAAAATGTAAATAAAATCAGCGTGCGTGCACGGGACATAGCACCTCCATTAATAGTCATGCTCCCTTCCAGCACCCTCAGTAAAAAATGGTCTGGAGCCGCCACTGGAAATAGGGTGTATGTGATTAAACTGATTCTGATGCTACATTGACTAATTTTCCTGGGGGACCCCCTGTGACCCCCTCCATTAGGAAGCCCACCTGTGCCAGCTCGTCTGCGCCCAGCCGCCCGTCACCGTCCGTATCCAGGTACTTGAACATGGTGTCCACTAGCGCCCTCTTCTGTTCCATGTCTCTCTGGCGGCTGTGCTGCTCTCCGCTGTGCAGAACCGTGGGCTGCATGTCCAGGAGCGTGCTCTTCAGCCTGTTGTACTCTGACATGGTGCACGCGTCACCTGGAAACACACAACAACACATTCAGCCTGTTGTACTCTGACATGGTGCACGCGTCACCTGGAAACACACAACACCACATTCAGCCTGTTGTACTCTGACATGGTGCACGCGTCACCTGGAAACACACAACAACACATTTAGCCTGTTGTACATGGTATCACCTGCGAGCACATAACGCACGCACATAACGCACGCACGCACATAACGCACGCACGCACATACCGCACGCACGCACTCACGCACGCACATAACGCACGCACACACGCACACACACACACACACACACACACACTTGAATGCTTCATTTGAATGCACCAATAACTATTCTCAGAGAGATCTTACTGTACATGTGCTTAAAGAAACCAGTGGTGGAAAGTAACTAAGTACATTTACTTAAGAACTCTACTTCAGTATAATGTTCAGGTATTTGCACTTTACTGTACTGGAGTATTTCCTATACTTTTACTACTACTACTACATCTCAGAGACAAATATTGTACAGTACTTTTACTAAACCTTTGCTCAACCACACATATGAGCCCCACCCCACATCTTCATGACACTAGACACACAAAAAGCCCTGCTCATTTGATGGCAATGGAAGAGCAGTCTTCTGTTATGCCACAGTTCAATTTGCCCCACTAGTTTTACCTCAGCATCCCTGTAACACCGCACGGCGCACGTGCAAGCACACATGCACACGTTAACACCAGCTGTAGGGGCGGAGTCATTATCATCATAGCTCCTAATAGATGCCTCCTAATCCCCACTCCTTGCTCCTTGGAGGAGGAGTAAGAGACTTCTTGGTGTTACTGTATAATTGTGAGAGACAGTCACACCAAAAAAGTGTGACCAAGTTGAACCTCCCGGTTCAAGTGAAGAACTTGGGACGCACCACTCAACTACTATCCTTTAAGGACACAAGGACCGTCTTCACACAGACAGCAGATCTGGTATCTGTTTGTCTTCATGCTACTAACACTTTATGGACACATCCAAGACACCACATATCAAAACTATAAGTCTACAGAAAGGCTAGACATAACCACGGCTTGTAATTATGTGTAAGTTTATGGACCATGTCCAAGACACCAACGTCTTGTTCCTTTTACAGGTCAAATGATGAAGCTACAGTATCTCAGCGATCAGCACTTCTCTCTGATCTTTATAGGGTTGTCTCCATCCGATCACGTGATCGCAAATTGGGGCCGACCACGTCATTTTCAAATGATCGGAATAGAATCGGGAGCAAAAAACTTCAATATTATATCATGATATTAGACTGGATATTGTCTGTGATCTGGGATATTGTATATGACATACAGGTAAGTGTTCTCGGTATCGGCAGACGAAACATGTTGCCTAAAATAATGACATACCCAAACTAGGGACGCCATAGTGCAGGGTTCCCCAATAGGCGGCCCGCGGGCCGCCCCCTTGTGGCCCCTGGAAGAATTTCAAAAAAATGTTTTTGGGGGGGGTGTCCCAGATATAAATGGCATTAAATGTGGGTCAGTAGCCTATGCATGTCAAACTGGGCACCCCATAGTGAATATGCTCAAAACATTTGTAGTGACATGAGAACACATGAGTTGGTAGAACGTCTCTGACAGCTCTAACAATGGGGTCAACAACAGGGTAATGTCCAGCAGAATACATGCCCTTACAGTATATTATGCAGCTCAGCCAGTTCACACCATGTGCAACAGATGGTGATCTGAAGGTGACTGACTAACACAATGTGGTTGATGCTCGTCCGCGTGCCATGAAGCCAGGTTGTACTTGTCTGGTAACGCCTGTAATCTGAAGGCCGTCCCCGCCAGCAGCATTATGTGATACGTGGAATGTGACACAGGATTACCAGCAAACTCTCCCCTGCAGACCCAGACCAGTGCCGTGTTGATGTGTCTCGGTTTGTTTGTGGACAAAATGTTAAGGAACAAAGATGCAATCGGAAACATATTTGACTTAACATTAAAAAACATATTTTAGCCAGTCTATATGGCAGAGTATGTTAATGCGTTATAACTAGTACATATGCAGAGGTCCCTACTCTTCCATTGATAGATCCTGGTGTCGGGTAGGATATGCCTGCCGATTGACAATGTCAATAACATCATTTGAAGCAGACAGCACTCCAGACTGTATAGCTCTCGTATTGTGTTGTTTATTCCCGTTTAGCATCGTGACGTGTGTTAAAGTCTGTTGTGGTAAAGAGAGGATTCAACTCAATTCTGTTTCTTCTCATCCGGTTTCAGAACATCTCCATTGCAAGTCATGGAGGTCTGACCGTCTGACCAGCCCCGCCACCAGGAAACCGTGTGCAGTATCAAGTCTCCCAATGGTCGTCCTCCGCCAAGGCTAAATAGTCTTAAGTTACATCAGATGTATTTCACAGATCACCACCTACAGCTAATTACACCTACACCCAATTACACAGCAAACAATCATGCTGTATCCTGTGGGCGGTAGCTGAAAATCAGTTTCATTATGTTCCTCCAGTGTGTGCTGTGGTGATGAGACAGAGAGAGAGATAGAGACAGAGTAAGACAGACAGCATGAGTGAGTCTGTTCCGCAGTACTAAGCGTTAATTTACACCATTTAAATATTTTGTGTGTGCGTGCGTGTGTGTGTGTGTGTGTGTGTGTGTGCGCGTGCGTGCGTGCGTGCGTGCGTGCGTGCGTGCGTGCGTGCGTGCGTTTACATAAGTTGTCTGACGGGGGTGGTCCAATTAATTATGACTAATCCTCAACCCTCCGTGAAAACACCAAGGTAAACATTCTCATTTAGAACCTCTTCTGAAGCCCCTTGTCCTATTCTGCCCGGCTATGGCATTATACAGCTCGTGTGAAGTCCCTTAATTTGAGGCCTCTTATATTCCGGTCCCTCCGCACATACTCATCAGGGTGTGTGTGTGTGTGTGTGTGTGTGTGTGTGTGTGTGTGTGTGTGTGTGTGTGTGTGTGTGTGTGTTAGGGCGGTGGGGGGGGGGGCAGTGTCGAGTGTTTATTCTCTCACACTTACCAACGGGCAATTATGCAAATCATATTGCCCACATGCTGTGAGGGAACTTATTATATGAATGGAGGTCTGGCAAACAGCACAGAAGGCGGCGGGCGAGAAAGAGAGAGGAAACAGTAACCATTAAAAAGAGAGGATAGGTACTCTCACAAAAAACATGCAGTAATCCTGGTCTCTAAACTGCCTCCCCCTGGTCAGCCGGGGTGCCTGATGGTGCCTGATGAAGAAAAACAGTCTCTCTCTTTATAGTTCAGATACTTCAAGGGGAAAATAACTGATTGGAATAACGTGTTCCTATACCACACGCTGCGTCCAACCGGGGAAACTCCCCCGTCAGGTGAAAAGAAGCGGCTTGAACTCCTCATGCATATAAGGAAGTATGAAGTCAGTCCGTTGCTCTCTCCAGGTTGGCAGAGGGAGTGCAGAGCCCAGGATTACATTAGAAAATTTACACTGGGTGAAAAAAATGGGTTACAAAATCGTAGGATAAAAATGTAAAAGAACCATAAAAAAGAGAGCTAGTGTGAGATCAGCTCACTTCTCCTCCTTCCCCGTCTCCATAATCCCGCCACGCGACGACATCGCGAGCCGGAAATAGCTGATCTTCAAGCTCATGTCATGTTGAGGATGTCATGTGTCGGGGGCTTGTATAAGTAATCTATTCCCAGCAGATTCTCGCAACCCTTGTGGAATTCCACCTGGCAATGCCAAAGGCGCAGGGAGCTGACAGGAGGTGACGGCAGGGGGGGGGGGGTATGGAGGGGCTACCTATGTGCATGTTTGCGGTGGTATAGGGTGACGACGACGAGTGAACAAAATATGAAAAGCTCAGCGACATGAATAAGTCATTAGGAAGACAGCGGAGTGCCAGCACGCCCCACCCTCCCAAACCCAACCCCCTGCTGTGAGGAGTGGGGCGCAGATCTCTGTTGCCTAATCTCCTCTGACATCTCCAGCATCTATCAAAGCTAATGAACGGAGGGGAAAAATGGAAAAGGGAACGGGGGGGATGAACTTTGCATATAGGGCGTTAAAGTGCAGCAACCTGCCCGCAAGACCTCCCCATGCGGTCCTGAACTCATAGAGGCAGGGAAGGAGATGATGATCTAAATCTCAGCGCAATTCGTTGCTACAGAGACCTCGACAGGGATCAAGCTTGACTATAGAAATAATGAGTTTTTGTTTTATTTGTATGTTACAATGATTTTTTTGGGAGGGCGGGGAGAGGAATGCATTCCTTTGCACGCAATTGCATATCAATTGTGTGTGCATATTGATTATAAGCACACACGTCAACACACATTGGTCTTCTCACAAGCGAGTGTGAGCTTAGATTCTAGTGGTTCCTAAACGTTTTAGCTCAAGACCCTGAAAGAGAAATTAGACGTTTGCTCAGGATGCAAACTAGTGAAAATAGCAGATCTACAAGCTCACAACGGGTCGTTCGCACCTGGTTTTAATTCATGGGAGCTTTTTTTTAATGTTTTTTTTTTTAATGTTTTGAACTAATAATAATTAAAAACAAAATGTATAGGAAACCAAAAAATAAAGGGACAAAAAAAATGTTTCCGTGACCCACAAATGAGTCCCGACCCAGTTTTGGGTAAACAGTGCTCTACTACCTGTTGGCTTACTAGACCCCTAATCCTGTGGTTCCCAAACCTTTTCATGTCAAGGACCCCCAAATTGACACAAATTAGTCTGCAGACCCCAACTTATGCCAGAGATATGCCAGGGACACCCATAAGAGAATATTTTTACGGCTCTAGCGGAGATTCTCAACCTGTTTAATTTCAAGGACACCCAGTTTGACATGCATTAGTCTACAGACCACCATTTAATGGCATTTCTATCTCTGGGACCCCCAATTTATATTGTACAATCAATGTTAATTTAACTCCGAGTGTGTGCAAATGGAACCAAATGGACCCGTTAAGGCACGTACTGTACACGTACTGGTCTACAAGGCACGTACTGTACTTACAGTATGTACACAGTCACATACCCTTGCACACTTTGTATCTGCAGCCACGTGAGTGCAGATGTGCCCCTCTCGCAGTGCAATAGACACTTTTCTATTTGCCGACAGCTATCATGTGAAGGTCTCATCTAAATCCCCTTCCAATGTGATTCCTGTGAGGAGAAGGAAGCGTGAGATGACTCAGACATGAGTGATCATCACCTATACTGTCACGGCTGTCCTCTGTTCGTTATGGACGTCAACATTAACACAGAACATGAGGGATCGTACTGTCACTGTTGTTGTCCCACTGTTTTTTTTTTAAGGATGTCAACATTAACACAGAACATGAGGGATCGTCACCTACTGTCACTGTTGTCCCCTGGTTAAGCACATCCACATTAACACAGAACATGAGGGATCGTCACCTACTGTCACTGTTGTCCCCTGGTTAAGCACATCAACATTAACACAGAACATGAGGGATCGTCACCTACTGTCACTGTTATTGTCCCCTGCTCTTTAAAGATGACAACATTAACACATTTTATTCATTCACATTGATTAACACCTTGTCATGTTTGGGGAGAGCTCCAGCGCACTCTGGCCCCTTTTCCACCGGTTGGTTCCCAATGGGAACCGGTTCAGTTCTTTTTGGTTTTTAGTCCATGAGACAGAGCTTATTATGAATTGAGTGGGCAAAACCATACCTATATTAGATTGTTATCACCATTAAACGTCCCCAATTGAGTACTTACACGAAGACAATGATTTATTGTATTACAAATTTTACATTTTGAAATATGCAAATGAGGCATTATGTAGGAAAATATGCAAAATAACCAAAAATTTGAAAAAGCTACTACTGTGGAAGGGTTATCATGTATTATTTTACTTGTATTGATCCTATAAACAATTTAATATAGGGTATAGTTTGCCCACCAATTTTGGAGCTCTGGCTCATGGACTAAAAACCAAAAAGAACTGAACCGGTTCCCATTGGGAACCAACCGGTGGAAAAGGGGTCTCTGTCCTCCTGTACATAACTGCAGAGAAAGATTATACACCTATATGCTGTACAGTACTGATTATATACACCTATGCTGTACAGCACCGCAACGGAATGCTTGCGGCTGCTCAAAACTTTGACAACATTATACTTTGTAAAGACGTGTAGATCTCCCAAGCGTTTGCATGCCACCATCTCCCACACGACAACAGAGTATGCTGATTGCAGTTCAGACTTAGCACCACACAGTAGGCCCCGCCAGGCTAGCTGTCAAACTAGCTGACATGGGAGAGGCAAGGAGGCAACCAGGTGCTCAGGAGGTGTGCAGGTATAAAACATTTAAAAATAGTTAAAAGGTGCTCCTGGGATCAATCGGGATAACACATCATATAGAGCAAAGAGGAGATCCGGGCACACTTAAGCCCTGATGCCCTGATGAAGACCGTATAGGTCGAAACATGTCGGTTCAATAAAGTTTTCCTCCTTTTAACATTAAGTGTGCCCGGATCTCCTCTTTGCTCTAGCTGACATGGGATTGAACCCTGTGGTCCTGTGCTTGCTGGGTCCTGGACTTCATGTCTGCCAGACTCTACCACCTTCACCCTAAGTACAGTACCGATACTACCGAAGCCCCACAGGGTTACATGCAGCCCCATATGGAACCTCTCCCTCCGCTCATACTGTAGCTCCGAGATGAGGTCCCACAGCCTTACCATACCGCCGCGTTTCAGAACCAGCGCATATTTTACACTATACACAATTCTTACCCTTTGCCGCACATCGTATCCAAAAAATAAAGGTCGGCCCCAACGCTCTCAGATGTTTTGTTTATTAGCGGACATCTAAGTGACGGGTTGAAACGAGCGTTTAAATTGCTTATTTAGTCAGCCGGTTGCATGTTGTGGCCGCAGAGGTGGTCAGATTTTCCAAGAACATGCAGGTGTTTGAGTAGAGCGTCAACGATTATGAAGTACAAACATCAGACTCTACATAGACACATACATGTTATGGGTCCATTTTTACTCCCTCGGTTAAATACATTCTCATGATTTCACTGTGCACCAAAAAACAGTGAGCAATTGTGTCTGCAGTACCCTATGTCCTATGATTTTGCCTCTGTCTCCCTAATCGTTTCGCTGAACGCAGCAGCAGCAGTGGAGAAATATCGGCCTGTATTACACAACGCATTCAGCCCTGACTCTAACCCTGTTTTATTGTCCTAGAGGGACCAGAGCCTCTCTTTATTGCCCGTTTTGAAATGTTAGCTGCTTAAGTGAGTGATCCGAGGCTGCACCGCCGCGCCTGTGGATGCTCCGTTGTCCCGGAGACATGGGCCCTTCGGCGCTCTACCGCCGCTCACAGCCCACTCTCCATGTTCCCTCTTTATAAATGTCAGCGAGGAGGAAACAACACGGGAAAGAAAGAAGGATGACAAGTGGGTTTGTGTGGAGTGTGCAAGAGAGTACATCAAGTCATTTCAAGGAGCTGTAGATCATGCTTACGTACAATAATGGGTGAAGAGTAGCGATAGCAAAGAAGAGCAAACTGCTGTACTGTGTACAGGCTGACCAAAACAATAGGGATGCCTTGGTTAATGTGATTCACCTATTTTAATTACATTGTTAAATTGGGAAATTATCAAACATGAGACAGTCTACATTTCCCAAACGGAAATTCATGGGTCGAAAAAAAACACTCTCACAAGAGGCATGGGTAAAACGTATCCCTGCCAGTGATCACAATGATTGAGCAGTGTGGGGGTGTATCAAAAGAAGCATGCATTTACCCCCATCCACTAGCAAATAGATCCCTGTGTATGCATGCATACAGACAGGGTCCTTATGAAAACAGTGGGTACACACATGGATGCGTATATATAGCTATTTTCTGTTTAGAATAAATCAAAAACGCCAACTTTGCCTAAAAACAGCTCAACTTCAAATAAACGGGGAAAGGGATTCAAAAGCATCAATGTGCATCAATTCTTCAGCTGTACAATATCCTCAAGGATGTTCCTTGAGAATGTTGCCGAATTTTAGCCTGAATTAAAGAATTTGAAGATCTCAAAACTATTCAAAACTGACACTTGGCAATTGCAAATCTGATTAACATTTTATGTGGAGTCCCGCAAGGGTCAGTTCTTAGAGTGTTCCCCACTTTGTACCACCATAGAGAGAAACTTATACTTAACTTATACTGATGATACACAGTTCGATTATCTCACTTTCACCCCAATACCCCAGGCCTGTGAAAAAGTTATTTTGCATTGATAATCAATGATTCAATGTCTCAGAACCTTTCTACAGTCGAACAAAGACAAGAGTAGTAAGTGATAAGGAAATCCATTTCCCATTTGGCTTCTCTGAAACCCATTGAGTAGGCTAAATATCTGAGTGTTAACCCATTTAGGCCTGACAATAAATTAAAAAAAAGTATTCTGAAAGAATAAATATATTCAAAGATTTGTGCCTCATTTTCACAATATTTCAAAAATAATAGCTAAAGCATAACATAATGCTAACACCAAAAGGGGTTCCCGCCCAAAATGGGTTATGGACTGTGATATGAATTTGAAAAGATCCTATCACTAAGGCCATTTTTTTCTTTTGTAAATAATAAAGATTATCACCAGGTGCTTCACTTTTTAAAAGAGTGTGAAACCATTACTGAAATCAAATTTAGATAGCGAGACCAACTAATTATAGACCAATATCCAATCTCCCTTTTATTAGGAAGATACTCAAAAAGGTGCGGTTTATAATCAAATTAACTCCTTCCTAAAAGAAAACAAGATTCTGGAAAATATTAGGTTTTAGGTCTAATCTCACCAAAGAGACATCTCTTGCTAAAGTGGTCATTGATTTGATGCTTATAAGGTTGGTTGGTTGGTTGTGGTTCTCTTGGATTTAAGTCCAGCATTGTACTTCGACAGTGAAGTGGCAATTGCATGACTTTTAAGACCTTTTTAAGGCCTGAAAATGTTGAGAACCACTGTTGTAGAGCACAAGATCCTCATCAATTCATGATTCAAAACCAGCTTTTGAAGATCTAGTTTGAAGAGACAACGCCAGCATTTTAACCCTTATTCGAAATTCTGCCTACTGACAAAAAAAAGGAGAGAGAGAGAGAGAGAGAGAGCGAGAGCGAGAGCGAGAGCGAGAGCGAGAGAGAGAGAGAGAGAGAGAGCATACAGTATCACGCCAGTCTTGTGTCTTGGACAGGCACAAGCGGTGAAATACTGGTGTTCCTGGTGTTCCACAAGAATGAATATAATATAGCCCTAAAATTAAAATAAGAAACAATGAGAGGATAAAAGAACAATGGGGAATGTGCATGCATGGGGAATGAATTGGGGGGAGCATACTAGATTGCATAGTGAGGTCCAGTCTAAAGTACATGTAGGCTCTCTGTTTAGGCCTACATTAGTCCAAGTAACATGCATAGTGAGGTCCAGTCTAAAGTACATGTAGGCTCTCTGTTTAGGCCTACATTAGTCCAAGTAACAGTGTGTGATGAATGCAGTTTTAAAGATGGAGTGCCGTGATTTTTGTATTTTTTCCAGTTTTTCATGTGTTTATGAGGTGACAGTACTTCATTAGACCTGGTTGTTATGTGCAATGATGTCTTCCTTTTGTGTTTAGGGTTTATCCTGGAGGCTAAAACCTTGACATTCAAACGTGCCAATGAAAAAAAACAGTGATATATATAGTGACATCACAATATAATCCCCTCCCCTAACCCCTCCCCCTTTATCATACAACCACATGCAGCTGTGGGCGCGGCTTCAGTTCAGGTGGCAAACCATGGCATACCTAAGGAACTGGTGGGCGTGTCCACATAAAAAACCCATTTTAACAAACACTGTACACTTTTTTGAAGAAAAACAAATCTTCCTCCTTATATAATAATAATACTTCTACATCTTTAAAGCACTAAATGGGTTGGGACCATGCAGCCTACCTTACTGAATCACAGACAACCTTTATGCCCTCAGGTTACTGGAGGTAATCAAATCTCCAAAGAATGCATATGCTGCATTTATTAATTAGGCCCCCTATAACTGCAGAATTATGTTAACTCAAGAAATCTGCGAAGCATCTTTAAGCACCACTTTAACACCAATCTATTCAATTTAGCTTTAGACAAATGAATAGCTTTTAATTAGTATTTTATCAATGCCGCTTTCTCTGCTGATTTTGTTGTATTGATCAATTATGTTTTTGTTTAAGTTTTTAATTAGCTGTTCCTTTTTCTTTCTTTTCACTGTGCTGTCACGCACTTTGTTAGCTTTAGTTGTGTTAATATTGGTTGTTGTCGATGTTAATGTGTTTTAATCAGTTCATTTTTAATCGGTTCCATTTGTTTCTTTTGTGCAGCATTGTAAAGCACTTGTAGTTTCTTATATGAAAAGTGCTACAGTACATAAACAAAGGTTGTATTTGTCTCCAACAGGTTGGATTATGTTATGCCCTTTTAGATGGCCTTCTCAAAAGTAGGACAGTTTTCAAATTGGGCGAGTTCTCACTGGAACAAGAAAAGCTGTCAACTACAGTAAACACATCACTCCTAGGCCTATACTTAAGATAACTCCATTGGCTACCTGTGCGGTACAGATAACTTACTCAACTTACAAGGCTTTAAATTGTAAGTAAGTAAGTAAGTCTCTTGCTAAATACATCTCTGACCTGCTCACTACCTAACCAATCAGAACACCCAGGTGATGGCCAGCCAGACACCGGCCTCCTAAGTACACTGTAGCGAGAGTAACATCTAAACATAGTGGTGGTCACGCGCACGCACGCACAAACGCACGCACGCACGCACGCACGCACGCACGCACACACACGCACGCACGATCTTGGATTAAAGTTTTATAGGCTTCTAAACATCCTAGTTTGTCTCATTTTGAGCAGAAAAAGGACTAATAAGCACATGCAGATTCGCATGTAGGCTATCTAACATGAAAGTTTTTCTATTATTATTGGATTAAATTACATTAATCAAAAACGAGATTTCTCTCGTGTGTGTGTGTGTGTGTGTGTGTGTGTGTGTGTGTGTGTGTGTGTGTGTGTGTGTGTGTGTGTGTGTGTGTGTGTGCACGCGCATCTGTGTGTGTGTGCGTGCGTGCGTGTGTGCATTTAACTGTAAGGGATATTCATTTTCCGTGTCATTTGCTGTAAACTGAAGTGGGCTGAGCACAACTGCCAGTTGCAGAATAATGGTCCCTGATTTCCAATTCCGCAAAGTCTAATCACAGCAGAGGCGTTGTGTTATTTTATTATGAATGAAACGGAGGGATCCTGCCTGGGGGTATTCATTGTGTTATTTTATTATGAATGAAACGGAGGGATCCTGCCTGGGGGTATTTTATTATGAATGAAACGGAGGGATCCTACCTGGGGGTATTTTATTATGAATGAAACGGAGGGATCCTGCCTGGGGGTATTCATTGTGTTATTTTATTATGAATGAAACGGAGGGATCCTGCCTGGGGGTATTTTATTATGAATGAAACGGAGGGATCCTGCCTGGGGGTATTCAGCACAATGAAACGGAGGGATCCTGCCTGGGGGTATTCAGCACAATGAAACGGAGGGATCCTGCCTGGGGGTATTCAGCACAATGAAACGGAGGGATCCTGCCTGGGGGTATTCAGCACAATGAAACGGAGGGGAGGGATCCTGCCTGGGGGTATTCAGCACAATGAAACGGAGGGATCCTGCCTGGGGGTATTTTATTATGAATGAAACGGAGGGATCCTGCCTGAGGGTATTCAGAATGAAACGGAGGGATCCTGCCTGAGGGTATTCAGAATGAAACGGAGGGATCCTGCCTGAGGGTATTCAGAATGAAACGGAGGGATCCTGCCTGAGGGTATTCAGCACAAGTGTCACTTCAGTATTAGACTGTGTGTTATTTTATTATGAATGAAACGGAGGGATCCTGCCTGGGGGTATTCAGCACAAGTGTTATTTTATATATGAATGAAACGGAGGGATCCTGCCTGGGGGTATTCAGCACAAGTGTCACTTCAGTATTAGACTGTGTGTGTGCAGCACAGCATGTCCTCTTGCACACACCTGTTTGCGTACTGGAATAATTGGCAATGTTTTGCCAATACTGTCGCTATATCAGACGGAAAGCTTGTATGTGCCAAACCGTTACTTTTCAGGAAATGGGGAAAATAAATAAGCTACCTACAGTATCTTCATATAACTGATCCTCCCTAATATTCATGATGAAATGGTAATATTTGTCTGTGTCTCATAGGAGGGCTGTGAACAGTTCAGAAACCCGCCTACCATTGACATTATCATATAGGCAACCCTTTTTTTGTACTATCGCAAGAACAATGGCTTCCATTGCATGCTAACTTTCCCTGAATAGAAAGCCTGCCGTTTCTATTAGCTTGGATTCCCCATCGATGATGTCACTAGTATAGGCAGGTTTCTGAACTGTCCACAGCTTGTGTGTGAAGTCGTCCTTTAACCCATTTTGACCTGGGAACGATTCTACAAAATGTCTTCTAAATCATGACCATGATCTGAAAAACCCTATGTTTCTATGTCAGTGGTTCTCAAACATTTTCATGTCAAGGACCCCCAAGATTATTATGTAATTGGCCCGCCGACCCCCATCTGAAAATATGTTGTTCCAGGGACTCCCCCAGAAGCAAAGATTTGAGTTAAAAACTTGGCTCTGAAAGAATATATATTCAAAGATTTCAGCATTTCTCTCTCTGGGAACCCAATACATACTGTACTGTTATTGTAAAATCAAACTTAATTTAACTCTGAGAGGTGACAAATGGTACACTCTCAGAATTACAGACCCATAAGGGTCCATTTGGTTCCAAATGATCATTTAGCTGGGGACCCCCTCAAACTCCCTCAAGGACCCCTGGGGGTCCCCGGACCCCACTTTGGGAACCACTGCTCTACTGACTGCCTTCATTTAAGAATGATATTCAGGTATCATAGCACCTTGCCAGCTATAGGTAAGAGTAGAAAGATGCAAAACATTTATTAATAAAGATTTAAAAAAATTAATAGAAGGTGGCAACTTTTGTTTTAAATAGCTCCCTGGTTATGACAAGATTTTGCATTCTAATTTTCTTTCCGTATGCTTCATGACTACCGACTGTATCATCTGGCAATCTGCCAAACAGTGATGAAGATATTAAGAACAATAAAGACGAGTTCTTCCATTTAAAAGCGGCCAGAAACCCCACTGCTCAAAAGATGTTTTGAGGTAACAACTTGTGTTGTAATCATAATGAAAAAAAGTACATAATAAACAACTATAGCCTGCTGCAGCACATCACAGAAGATTCAGTTTTTGTTAGTGCATTTTATTTTGTTTATGCTTCAGCAGAAATCTTGTTTGAAGGTAGGAGAGTAATGAACTCGCATTGTTGATAACACAACAGAGGTATGTGTCAGTAGTACAATTACATCTGGCATGTAAACAATTTAAGCCGTATAAAATTGGTTTAAACTTAAAGGACCACTTCACCACTTTTCAACCTATCTTCATATAATAGGTCCTCACTAATAATCATGATAAAATGGCACGATTTTTTTCTACTCAGTCTTTGTCTCATAGGAGGGCTGTGGGCAGTTCAGAAACCGTCCTCCAGTGACATCATCATTAGGCAGATTTGTTTTTACAAAAATGTTTAGATTTTCATTATCGTGAGAACGATGGCTTCCATTTTCGCATTGCAACTTTTCAGGACTAGAAAGCCTGCAGTTTCTATTAGCTTGTATTCCCCATCGATGATGTCACTGGAGGACAGTTTCTGAACTGCCCACAGCCCTCTTATGAGACACAGACGGCGCAAAAAATTGCGCCATTTTTTCATGATTAATAATGAGGACCTATTATATGAAGATAGGTTGAAAAGTGGTGAAGTGGTCCTTTAAGGGCTCTCCCAGGGTCTAGATGTTATCCCCTCAACACCACATCTATATACGACACTTAGGCCTATAGCTGTTAAGGACACTAGGGTCCTTATTGTGGTTAACTCTGAACGTGTAAAAATGAAATCAGCATGACAGACACTGTGTGCACGACCTTCTGTATGACAGCCAAACAGTGAGGGGAAACAACTACTCAGATCTTTTTACTTTCTGTATAAATGTACAGCAGCAATACCACAATGTAGAACTACTGTTACAAGTAAAAGGCCTGTATTCAAATCCACGAGTAAAAGAATAGACAAAGTATAACATTGGTAAACGGTACTCAAGTGCAGTACAGTATGTACTTTGTTACTGTCCACCACTGTAAAGGAGTGATTGGTTGATATCTTGATCATGAACTAAAACATTATGTTACATTAAAGGAGCATTCAGTGATTTGGGTGATTTGGAAAACCACCCAGTCCGCCCCGGTAAAAAAATGTGCACATGCACACGCTCTACAGTGGGGGGAAGTGCAACAGCATGTGGCCCGCCCCCACACATGATTGGAGGAAGGCCCCTCTCATCCTGATTGGATGAAGGCTTTGCCACCCGCCACCAAAACTGAAACTAGGATTTTTTGACCCCAGGGGCTCACTGGGGACAGGGAGGAACTCCTTATATGGTCAGCACACTCTATAGTAGGGAGGATTATCCAAATAAAGAAAAAATAGGTGATATTTGAATGAAGCAAAATCACTGAATATACCTTTAAGGTTAAAAAAAAAAGAAGAAAAAAAAAGAAAAGCTTACAGCTTGTTTCCATTGCGGTCATAATTCCATTGCGGTGAGAGTAAAGGAGAGAGGCGTAGCCACCATGACAGGGCATTGTGCTGTATAGTGCTGAGAGAACACCAAGGTTTATAATATATACGATTCGTGAGACAGCTATAGGCAGGCGCTGAGTGTTACTGTCTGTTCTATTTCTCCTTCATCGCTTTGCCAATAAACTTTCATGTGCTGCAATGGCTTTCTCATTTAGTGCCAAGCTGCGTGGGGTCAGATAAGGCTCGCCCCAAACGCAGGGCAGATCCATCCGCCCCGGATGTTACGGTGGGGGGGGGGGGGGACAGCCCCTTTACACCCAGTAAATCCATGGGGTGTCGTTTTTAAACCCAAGAGAGTTATGTTGTGGTGGGATTCGGGACAGGCCCAGTAGAGGATTCACCTCAAACTGTGAATCATCACTTCTTCCCCCTCTGCCCCATGCAATATAGGATTACTGCGTGTGCTATCAATAACGGCCACCACGAACATATGGGATGTGAATCGAGGGGTTTTCACGCTCACAACCGAAGGTGGTATTTCACGCATGTTACGTATCCCTATATAAAATGATAGGGACACTACGCATAACGCATTATCTCCACATGCTAGAAAGGTTATGTTGATTGTCTGCAATGGTGTAAAAGTAACTCAAGTACATTTACTCAATACTATATTGAGTATAGGCTACCTACAGGATACGGTAAGTAGAATTTACTCACTATATCTCAGAGGCAAATATTGTATACTTTATAACCCTCATTGTGGGCTCGAGTAGTGAGTCCACTATCGTTATTGTAATTATTCCCGTGGCCGTTTGACTTCTGGGCTGTGACGTCACGCCATGCAGGGACCACCAGTGGTCCTTGAGGAGGGTTCCAGGTGGTCCCCAGTTAAATGATGCAGAGTTGGTAACCAAATGGACCCATAGATCTTTAA
This sequence comes from Electrona antarctica, assembly GCF_951216825.1. NCBI lineage: Eukaryota > Metazoa > Chordata > Actinopteri > Myctophiformes > Myctophidae > Electrona > Electrona antarctica. Next base: position 40,616,542 of record NC_136789.1, on the reverse strand, counting down.
CTCTTGAGAGTGTAAAATGAAAACGAATGGACCCGTTTTTATTTTACGCTCTCAAGAGTTACATATTGTTAAACATCTGCATTACTTAATTTACAAGAAGGCTACACAATTAACAAACACATTGTTATTCTGATCGTTTGCCTGTCACCTCTCCTATGGTACCACCACAATACAGCATGGAATTATGGACAAAATCTTATCCAACAGCAACAAAATATTCTTTCGTTTTGGGTCTGAGTAATCTCTCAAGAACAGATTCTGTGAAGGGTGCTGTTTTTTCTTTTCTTTTGCCGATGGGCTCCCAGATTGGGGTCTGAGAGGCTAAATCTCATCAAATGGTGGTCCGTGGCTCAAATGCCCAATAAATAAAGGTGCGAAAGGCCAACATGAAAGTCCACAAACAACAAAACTCACACAAAACTGAGGCTCTTTAGATGCAAAAAGATATATACTTGTGCAGTTGTGCTAACAGCATCGATACCAAACTGTGCCGTTAAATATTTAAGCATTTTTAAAAAGCGTGGGCTTTGGAATTCTCACTTATAGTTGACTAATATTTGAGTATCTATAATTTGAAATACTGGCGGAGGCGAGTACTTAGTCCACCATAGCTCATGTTACTTACTCAATATCACACAGGGGTTTGAGGAGAATCCGAGGGAGAGAGAGTGTTACTGGATCGATAGCTCTAGCTGCCTCGGAGGGCAAAGCACAGCGAAGCAGGCTGGCTGAGATTTTCTGAAATTGAAAAATAAAGCTCTGGTGAAATAACAAGGGCGGGAATGAGGAAAATCTGTTTTTCAATACAGAAGTGAGTCGTTGGTAATCCATAATTCAGCATGGATGCCATATATCCACCGTGGTGGGGATGAGCGGCCTGCTGTCTGCCTGGATGTGCTTATTGATGCTGGCTGATACCTCCAAGCTTCACCCCAGAACACAGAGGTGGAAAAAGTACTCGCATGTTTTACTTAAGTAAAAGCATCAATACTGAAATGTAGAACTACTCCGTTACAAGTAAAAGTCCGGAATTCAAAATGTACTTGAGTAAAAGTGCAAAAGTATTGGCATCAAAATGTACTTAAAGTACCAAAAGTAAAAGTACTAGTTATGCAGAATGTCCCATTTCAAGTTTTAAAAATGTATGAACGGCACCAGCTCACAATGCGTCGCGGTGCGACACAGCTTGTAGATCGGTTCAAATGGCCGAAATGTATATAGGGCTGAAGTGGGTATATGTTTTCTAATCAGAATTACAATCTCCAAAGTAACTAGTAACTATAACGTTTTCAAATAATTGTAGTGGAATCTGAGATGCGTAGAAATATTGGGAATTGGAAATACCTCAAGTGATGCACAAATACCTCAAAAGTGTACTTAAGTACAGTACTTAACCCATTTTGGGCGGGAACCCCTTTTGGTGTTAGCATTATGTTATGCTTTAGCTATTGGAAAATAGCAGATCTACAAGCTCATAGCGCGCCACCGAGTGGCGCGCTACGAGCTTGTAGGTCTGCTATTTTTGAAAAATCGAAGAACGACTGACATAGAAACATAGCTTTTTCAGAAAACTGTCAGGATGTAGAAGACATTTTTAGAATCTGATCTCAGGTCAAAATGGGTACAGTACAGTAAAAGTACAGTACTTAAGTAAATGTACACAGTAACGTTCCAGCCCTGCTGTCTGCCTGGATGCGTATTGATGCTAGTTGATGCCTGGAAGCCTCGCCAGAAGGGTGATAGTTCCACCACAGCCCTATATGCACTATACTATACTATCTCTTCTCCCTGCACATCCGTGCGCCTGTTTGCACAAACCAATTTCTCCCTGCTTTTTTTTATTTTTTTATAACCACACACGTCAAAGGGACACAACAAACACATACGACTGTACAAATCCTGAGTGCTAGTAGACCTCTGAGATTTTACAGAGGTCCATTTTGGTTCTCGGATTTATACATTGATAAGTTAAGCACAGAGGATTTTTTGCTGAGTGGTGTGCAGAAAATTAAACCCCTATTCGCACTTGGCTTAGTATAGCCCCCATGTCCAGGGAGAGTAAAATCCACAGTGTTCATCGAACCAAATGGACCCGTAAGGGTTCATTTGGTTTCGATTTGATGCACTCTCAGAGTTGCAAATGGATACATTAAAACTGAGGATTTTACCATGCCTGCAGAGAACCCATTCACACTTGACTGTACTGAACATAATAGCTTCCATGTATCCCTTAATGTCAAGTCCAGTGAGTCATGAACCCAACCATGACCTCCGCGACCTCCTGTTCGCCGAAGGATCAACAACAGGAACGACACACACAATAAAAAATGCAATCCTTTACACTTTTACAGTATATCTGGCACAGACGGAATATAAACACAGTTGCTCTCGCACCCTCTGCCCCCGTGGAGGCAGATTTAGCGAAAGAAAATAATTACCCAAGCCACTGCTCTGGCTAATAGATTGGGACTAGGAACAAGCTTCGGCGTTGATTACATTTTTAGCATCCATCTCTCTCTCTCTCTCTCACACACACACACCTGCAGTGTAAACTGCAGTAATCTCAAGGCCTCTAGCTGGGGCCTGCAAGCTGCTGCCTTGGTGATCCCAGGGGGAGGCAGGTTTTAAATTGCCTGGATATGGGAGCCGGAGGGAGGAGGGTGGCCGCATGCTGCCGCTGGCTGTATGTGGCCCGGCTGACTGACTGATCCCCATCCACCACACAGAGGACCCCATGCTCTAACGCTCTAGCATTAGCCGGCCCAGCCACCGCCATGACCTCGTGCAGGGGGAAAAGTTTCGGGGAATATTGGAGGAAAGGACCGATTAACTAACTAACTAACTCTGAGGGAGAGGCTGTAAGCACGCACGCACGCGCGCGCGCGCGCGCACACGCACACGCACACGCACACGCACACACACACACACACACACACACACACACACACACACACACACACACACACACATTTGACAATTGTATTTAATACAGGATATTATAGAGTGGCAGCTACTGTACATGTGTAATATCTAAAAGTAATACCCATATGATGCGATAGTTTCAATAAAAATGGCAGCTAACCAGACTGATGATGTCTAATATTGTTAGACAAATTGCTGTGTTACATTTAGATATTAGACATTTAGCTGTCACTTCTGTTCAGCAGAACTAACAATGACTGCGAAATGCATGGGTTTGCAAACGATCACATTCTGTACAAAAACCCATGCAGGCTAAATCACACATCTCCAACCCCTACTGTAAATTGGTTGTTGACAATATTGCACCTCATTACAATAATATTGTAATGCTTTGCAGGGAAATGTGGCCAAGAATGGCCACAGACAACTCATTAGGTAGGTAAGAAAAGATAGATTTTGTGCATGAGGAGTTGGATTTAAAGCAGAGAAGGAGCCAATTACAGTAAAACCATGTCATTACAGGCAAATACACCCCCCCCCTCACACACACACACACACACACGTTCCTCAGACATGTTTACATTCACATATTAATCATTTAAGCCATATTTTACACTTCTCTTCCAAAATAGCCTACAAGCTCACAATAATGAGAAAAAATAGAAACGTTTGCAAAATGTTCAACAGCTTAAATGAGCTCCAAAGTAGGGACTCCAGGGAACTTCACAATGATGATGATGACTATTGTGATGTATTTGATGTATTACCATGTTTTGTTATACTGTAAGTCCTGAATTAAGAGCGTCTGCTAAATGCCTAAATTGTAAAAAAAAAAATGAAATGATGATGTTGTGAAACGGATTAAAATGTTTTGAGGACCTCAAAACAGACAAGACCCCACTGTAGTCGTTGGGCTCCGGATGTTGGCAGACACTGATTTAGATCCTAGGGGATTTAAACGTACAGTCAACCTGTATGTGTACAGTAGTCCTTCACTGGTCGCTGCCGCTTGCCCAAAATAACTGATCTTTAACTTAAGCAACCAGTATGGTAAAGATAACCACATGAACCCTAGCATCCCTGTTCTGGGCATGTCATAACAGGCAGCCCTGTGAAAATTGCCATATATACGCACGCACACACTAGGGCATTAAGCAACTAGTCGACTCGTTTACTAGTCGACTAGTAAATCCACTAGTCGACCTTGTTGGTACTAGTTGACTAGTTGATTAAAAAAAATCCCGATTTTGTAGGCCTCAAGATCAGGTAGATTATAGTTATAGTCACCATGTACACAGTTTTTCAATGTACAAATATTTATTTAAAAAAAAAAACATAATAGGTAGTTAAACAACTAGTCGACTAGTAAACTAGGCAACTAGTCAACTAGTAAAAATGACTAGAAGTGAATGCCCTAGCACACACACACACACACACACACACACACACACACACACACACACACACACACACACACACACACACACACACACACACACACACACACACACACACACACACACACACACACGCACGCACACGCACACGCACACACACGGTTTAAACTTTAAAGGCCTAAAAAGCACAATAACATCTTCTTTGACAGGCTATGAACGGGTAGCTGGCATGAGCAAGGAACAAGATGCATCCTGCATGAAGAGGGACACAGGTATGTGAAAACAACAAGAGGAAGATGGACAGAGGTATGTGAAAACAACAAGAGGAAGATGGACAGAGGTATGTGAAAACAACAAGAGGAAGATGGACAGAGGTATGTGAAAACAACAAGAGGAAGATGGACAGAGGTATGTGAAAACAACAAGAGGAAGATGGACAGAGGTATGTGAAAACAACAAGAGGAAGATGGACAGAGGTATGTGAAAACAACAAGAGGAAGATGGACAGAGGTATGTGAAAACAACAAGAGGAAGATGGACAGAGGTATGTGAAAACAACAAGAGGAAGATGGACAGAGGTATGTGAAAACAACAAGAGGAAGATGGACAGAGGTATGTGAAAACAACAAGAGGAAGATGGACAGAAACACAGGTATGTGAAAACAACAAGAGGAAGATGGACAGAGCGAAGATACAGTACATTCATTGTGGTTTCCCGCTTCAGAGAGAGAGACAGCGCTCAGAGTTTAGTCTTTGATCAGAATTCTAGAGAGAACTTCATCTTTTATTCTTTCTTTCACACGTTCCTTTTCCTTGTCATTTCACTAACTGCAGAGCTTTGTGCCGGCGCGCAGCTGCCGGTTAATTTATCTGGTGTAAATGTAGCAGCTTCGACACCTTGCGTGTAACGACTCACATCAATGTGCACCGACGGAGAAATGATGACACTGAAGTGCAATATCATTAACACTTTTACAGTACACAGGATTTAACATTAGCTTTTTTTCCCCCCCAAAGGGAAATAACTTTTCACTTCACAAAAGAAAATGTATAATAAGAACAATAACCTTTTATAACTTAATAACCTCTCCACATTTTGAATTTCAAATGTTCATAAAAGATTTGGTAGCACGGAAAAGGGTGCGGGGCGTGACTTTATTCTTCTTGTCTTTTTTTTTTCCCTTTTTCTTTTTATATTCATATTTAAATATTCATTGTATAAGCTATTATGGCAGGGCTGAACCCACTGAAAGGCATGAAGGGAAAATTAATTTAGGCTCTGATGCTTTCCCAAGAGGCATGATGAATTGGTCTTTAACTCATTTAGACCTGAGGACGCACCTGTGTCACCTTACAGCTGTTGAAAAATAGCAGATCTACAAGCTCATAGCGCGGCACCGAGTGCCACGCTACGAGCTTGTAGATCTGCTATTGTTGAAAAATCGTGAAAACGGGTTCAAATCTTTGAATATAATTATATTTCTTCGTTTTTAACTCAAATATTTGCTTCTGGAGGGGTCCTTGGAACAACATATTTTTAGACATATAATTCTGGGGGTCCTTGACATGAAATAGTCTAAGAACCACTGATATACTAGAAACAGGTTTTTCCATGTATCCCTTAATGTCAAGTCCAGTGAGTCATGAACCCAACCATGACCTCCTCCTGTTCGCCGAAGGATCAACAACAGAAACGACACACACAATAAAACAATGCAATCCTTTACAGTATATCTGGCACAGACGAAATATAACCACAGTTGCTCTCGCACCCTAGGTGTTTTCTGAAAAACTAGGTTTTTCAGAAAACTGTCATGATTTAGAAGATGTATTTGTAGAATCTGGGCTCAGGTCGTCATGGGTTAATACGGGAGTCTCTCCGTTCATACAAGGGTTCCATTGTTTTCATTATCGTCAGCTGGAACACTCACAGAGAGCTAATTGCACCTGGTGTGATAACATCTCTAATGTGTACCTGGCTCCATGAGTTAATGAGAGACAATGCAATCATTTGATAATGTGCTTATTTATTTCCAAAGCAATTACCCTGACAGTCATTTTTATGCCTCTATAAGTTAATAATATTTTTGGTCTCGTTTCTGCTTCTCTTAATTGTTTCAAATGTAATGTGAGAAAGAAAGAAGAAATGCTTTAAATTGTATTGAAATGACCTCTTCTGATGTTCGCTCGGTACGGTTACTGTACTTTGTTTTAATGGTGTAATTGTTTTTCACGTAAAGCACTTCGAATTGCCTCGCTGTTGAAATGTGCTATACAATGCAAAAATGTACTCTATTTATGTGTGTGTGTGTGTGTGTGTGTGTGCGTACGTGCGCGTATGCATGTGCATAATAGTACATGTACTGTAAAGAAAATCACATCCGTGTGAAGTGAGGGGCGTTCTTATCATCGTACATCATCTCATTCCGGCCAATCACAATTTGCGTCCTCACCTTCGTCATGTTTGTGTCACGAACACTCAAAATTGTCCATTCATTGTCAATGGCATTTAATGTTTGTGTTATAGGAAAAATGTGGGTTACGCACACACCGAAAGCTGGACCTCAAAATAATAGTCAGACCTACAGTTCTTTTATTTCACTCTGTTTCATGTCCCTCGTATCTTTTGATGACAGTGGGGAAAAACATACAAAAGTGAAATACAAGTCCTTGGACGTGCCTCGAGGTATAAGAAATTGGCCGTGGATTGATGTGGACCCATTAGTGAGTCCTTCACCACACTGTGTCTCCTCTCACTGCCAGCAGGTATAGGAATACTAGGAGCACAAGCTATTTACCAGAAAACGGAACTAATGAAGGGAGAAATTAACAAAAAAACACAGACAAATACAGCCACCTTCCTATTCCCCCCCCCCCCCCCCCCCCCTACAAATTCCCTATGTGACAGCCAGTGATATGGGCTCTCTGTTCCCATGGCCCTCCCTGCATTCACAATGTTTATAGCTATCTAGGTCACACACAGCTGCCACTGTCGGGGTGAATCGTCAAAGAAATAAAGGCACACAAGAAACATTTTGTCAAAGTTGTAGTTTACGCTTAATACAGAGGTGACCTGGATGGTCCTGTATATACGAGTTATTCAGAGCCCAAATCTCTGATTCTGAGCCTATTTATAGAAATGACCACAGCTAGTGCAAACGGAAGAACAGGTAAATCTATCATTGGTGGCTTGACAGTAAAAAATAAAAAATAAAAATACATGTACCCCATTTCAACCCCATTGTCCCTTCAGAGAATTATCCCTAATAAAAAGAGAAAAGAAAATTCTCCCCCTGCGTGTGCAGCTGGGAGTTTTTACATTTTTTCAGCCTTTCTGCCACGTCGACTTCTTTGTGTGAATTCATATGGGTGTACAGAAAGGGGACGGTAGGTAGGGTGTGTGTTCCCCCCGTGAACACAATGATCCATATGGGTGTACAGAAAGGGGACGGTAGGTAGGGTGTGTGTTCCCCCCGTGAACACAATGATCCATATGGGTGTACAGAAAGGGGACGGTAGGTAGGGTGTGTGTTCCCCCCGTGAACACAATGATCCATATGGGTGTACAGAAAGGGGACGGTAGGTAGGGTGTGTGTTCCCCCCGTGAACACAATGATCCCGTAGCAGCGAGCGAGCGGCACATTATCAGATGGGAGGGACGCGTTTCAAAGCCCGGCGGTCTAAAGCTATTAAAATAGCCATTGGGCTCTGTGTGGGGCCCTCAGGGGCCCCTGCCGGGCGAGCCTCCATAGTCCCTCTCCTCTGTTCCCTGAACGTCATTCAGCACATGCATGCACGCCTTCTCACTCACTGGTCCAACATGTGTGGATATCAAGAGGGGCCGGCATTCCTACATAAATCCCCTATACTCGCACGCTTATGCACGCGCGCACACACGCACACACGCACACACACACACACACACTTCTACTTTTTTCCCCATTCCATCTTGACCCTGCAGGCTACATACTGTAATAATAAGGGGAGAGTGAGGGATATAGAGAAGAGAGTGAGGGGTAGAGAAGAGTAAGGGGGAGAGAGAGAGAGAGAGAGAGAGAGAGAGAGAGAGAGAGAGAGAGAGAAGGGGAGGGAGGGAGGGAGGGAGATATGTTCTTTCATGACACACCTAAACACAAGACAGAGGAACATTATTGAAAAAAGAATGCACGCCCACGAGCATGCGTGCACGCGCTCGTGAGAGGGAGATATACAGAGATTTACTATTATACCAGTAAGCCCCCTGAGGGCGGAAGCACGCGTATCCGCCTGAGTGACTTCTGTACTGGCCATATACAGTATGGAGCGTGTCTTGAGTGTACAGGGTTTGATGTGGTCAGATCAACATACAGAACAGGTCAGCTCCATATATGGAGATCTAAGGGTGGCAGTGGGGGCAGTGTCTTGAGTGTACAGGGTTTGATGAGGGTCCAGGTAGGGTCGGGCCTTAATTTTCAGGCCTGATGAGAACTCTATTGTGGCAGCGGGGTCAGTGTCTTGAGTGTACAGGGTTTGATGAGGGCCCAGGTAGGGCCGGGCCTTAATTTGCGTGCCTGTTGAGAACTCTAGTTTTCGCCGGCTGCGGCTGCACTAATAACTTTGGGGCGGGCCCGTTTAGAGTATAAATGGACAGGTATCAGTCAAAAGGGAGACATCGAAGAGGAAGGATAGATGGGGAAGGATCAACATAATGTCAGAACAGGTCAGCTCCATATGGATATGTTAAGGGTTTCAGGTTTGAGGTCAGATGTAGAGTTGCTGGCCAATATTGATGACATCAGGGATCTCCATCCCTGATGATGTCACGTGATGTCAGACCCTGACCCTAACCCTGGGGTGACCAACCAACCAACCAACCGACGGGAATTGACCGTTTTCATAGTAAATGCGACAATAAGCTGTACGCTCACTGAATACATAGAAATGTAGGCTACAGTAAGGTGTTAGATGAAGTAAATCTGCAAATTAACCCATTTAGGCCTGATGTCGACATTTATAAAATTCTAAATCCTGACAGTTTTCTGTCAGGATTTGCGCCACATTTTCACGATTTAAAAAAAATAGCAGACCTACAAGCTCGTAGCGCGCCACTCGGTGCCGCGCTATGAGCTTGTAGATCTGCTATTTTTCAATAGCTAAACTATAATATAATGTTTAAAACACCAAAAGGGGTTCCCGCCCCAAAATGGGTTAATAAAGGCAAAGAAACGTGGGAGATAATAATAGTAATTAGATCCATGTATACTGCAGAGAGGGTCAGTTCATAACACGTACAGTATGGTGTATAGCATTGTACCCTGGAGTGATGGTGGCCCATTACCCTCAGCTGTGTGCTGCTTGTACGCCAAGCAATTACACTGACAATGAGCGTGCAGGTTTCCTAAGCAACATCCACTTAAGAGGGAGTCTCCAAAGATCACGACGGCGCATCACAAGATTGTATAGAGCTGCTGCTACTGGATTTGAGCTCAGTTAGAACACCAGATTTTCCGGCCGCTATATGCGCAGCCTTCAAATGTAGTTCAAAGTGGTCTCCATATATGGGCATGTTACGTCTTTGACGTCCACCGTCCACTCACTGTCTGTTTGTCCACGCACAAGGCAATATTAATACAAAAAAAAAAAGTGAGGGGCGCTCTTATCATCGTACATCATCATAATTCAGAATTTGCATCCTCACCTTCAAAATTGTCCGTTCATTGTCAATGGCATTTAATGTTTTGTGTTAGGACAAAGTTTGTGCACATACACCAAAAGCTGGACATAGGAGGGGCTATCGCCCCTCAAACAAGATAGAGGGTATGCGCATGCATTAAGTGAGTGGCAAACCGAGTGGCAAAGTAAGTTTAACGTTGTTTAATTTTAATGCAATGAGATAGGACTTTTTTTTTGCCACTCGGTAGGCATTCCCACATAACTTCATGGGTATGGCGATGATGTCACGTACACGCCTACCCTCTATTGTTGAACATTTCTGAATGCCCAACATAATAAGGGTTGAAAGTGAAAGCGGTTAAACCTGTAGCAATAGGCTTAATACATTTGGATTAACATATAAAGTGCAATGGTTATATGGCAAACAGATAAATGCGATTACATTTAGACTAGCATCAAATCAGCAACATCCTCCAGAGAATATCTGATATGTTCCAGCTGCTATACAAAAACAAATAAAATAAAATACAAATCTGGAGGGAAAACTCACTAGGTAGATATAATGGAATGGCAAGACAATAATGTTATCTTGTGCAGGCATGCAGCTTTCTCTGATGAAGGAGCGTTATAGTCAGTGTGTCACTTTGGTGACAATACATTAAATCAAAGGGTTTATTTCTCTATAGATTGATTGAACACCCCGTGGTGGAGCAACCATCTAGTGCTGCATTCTATGCCAGCCTCTTCTTTCTTTAGTGCACAAAGACTAATTAACAATACCGGTATTAACATAGAGATTGAGACAAATGAGAAACCTGAGTCAGGGCAGTGTAGGCTAAAACCTAGGTTAAAGAACAAGAAGGAAAACGGACTCAGTATTTTCTAATTCAGGTCATGGCGCATGTGTTTCACGTTCCCTCGATACCAGATGAGTGCTACTGGATTGGCTAATTAACTTGTCAATCACAGATCTGATTGCTGCAGAAGTCCACCGCCGCCCTGATGCTTCAAAGCAGTGGTGGAAAAAAGTATTCACATTTGTTTTAACTTAAGTAAAAGTATCAATACTGCAATGTAGAATAGGACTGTTACAAGTAAAGGTCCAGAATTTAAAATGTAGTACCAAAAGTAGAAAGTACTACGTACGAGCGTGTAGATCGTCTATTTTCAGATGTATACAGGGTTGAAGTGGTTAGTGGTTCAACTAGTGGTTTGTAGTTGAAGTAACTATAACGTTTTCAAATAATTGTAGTGGAGTAAAAGTACAATATTTGCCTCTGAGAAGTAATGGAGTAGAAGTAAAAGTATAGTCTACCGAGTAAAGAAATAAACACCTCAACATTTAGTGCAATACTCTCGAGTCAATGTACTGTAGCTTACTTGGTTACATTACACCACTGCTTCAAAGCAAATCGTTTGACTGACACTGACCCCCTCTCTCCCCCTCTCCCTCTCTCTCTCTCTCTCTCTCTCCCTCTCTCCCTCTCTCTCTCTCTCTCTCTCTCTCTCCCTCTCTCTCTCTCTCTCTCTCTCCCCTGCAGTCTAAAAGGCATAGATTAGCAAAAGGCATCACGCACCGGCTAAAACAATTGTTTAAATAATTGGATCAACCCTGTCATGACATGAAAGATTCAACGGGTTGTGAGGAACTTGGCTCGGGGGCTAAAAGAAGCGCTGAAATATCTCCTCATTAGTAAAGGTTAGTTGCATCCGGTAGCTCAGCGTGTGCCCTCCTAGCTGCAGCAGAGGCAAGGACCAGCGTTGGCTTTTTTTGGGAGCCGCTTTGCCTTCAGAATACTGATGGGAACTCTTTTTATTGTGTCCCTCTGAAGCCCTCTGAACTTCTGGAATGATTAATCAAGGTGAAATGGGAATGGAAACAGCCGAGCAAACAACGGATTAAAAGAACGGTTTGGCTCTACAGGGGGCAGTTGGAGAGAGAGAGCACATTTTAATATTTCAGTCAGATCATTGACATTATAGTCAAGCCTGTCATTGGAAGTCTCTGTAAACGTCATTTATCTCAGTGCAAAACTGTTTCCCGACATGGCAGCCATCATCTCCCAGTCAGTGACAGTAGGAAGAGCCATTTTTTAACATTGTATTACCTAACAATATACTGTAGAGAAGCGACTGTAGCCATAGCCGGTAGCCGCCCTAGTGTAGTGGTTAGAGCATACGGTATGCCTTTCATGCGGAATGTTGTCGGTTCAAACCCTGCCTGGGGTCGACTTCAGTAAGGGCACGCGGTCGCAACGGGTTCCTAACGCCAAATCAAATTAGTTCAGATCTGAGCCAAGTCTCCTGAGGAGGCGCGTCTGAAGCCTGTCCTGGACGGGGTATCCCGACGTAAAAACAAATCATACTGTAGACAGGGGATAAAACCCATTCTGGGTGGGAACCCCTTTTGGGGTTCTGTACAGTATGTACAGTTCAAAAATTACAAAGATTTGAAGCTGCTATATAAAGATGTTAAGTTTTTCAGAAAACTTAGGTCAAGATTTAGAAGGATTTTTTTAATCTGCCTCAGGCCTAAATGGGTTTAAGGACTGGGCGTACCTTTTGGGTGGATGTAATGTGACCAGTTTACGATGTCAGTACTAAGACATCAGTTTCAGCCTCCATTGACATTCAGTCTAAAATTAAACTTCTAACACTAATAAATAAGCATCACAATAATATAACAATTTAATTGAAGGACCTACTTCCTTGTCCTAATGGCAATGTGAACAAGACATTTAGCGGTCCAGTGGTTTGTGAAATTATCCCCGGTCAGACACAGACTCGATTCTGAGGAGCCACGCCATAAATACACAAGACAAGAGCATGACATTACATACTGTACTGTAGGCTACAAATGACTTCACCTAGGCAGATGATTCATATACACAGCCTGTGTGTCATCAAAATATGCTCCGAATTAGAGCCTTCTAAATGTCAATTAAGTGAAATGATTTCCTGTGCTTTCCTTGCGTCAACCTTGTGTCAAGATTTGAGTTTGAAACAAATGGAATCACATCAATACTTCTTGTTACTTTTTTAGACAGTATTTGGTTTAGACTAGTCATTGGTTAGACCAGTCATTAGTCCTACAACTACAACCTATCTCAAACCCTCACCCTAACCCTAACCTCCCACGGGGCAGCACACCTAAACCTAACCTTAACCCATGTCTAACCAATGACTAGTCTAAGTATGCACCCCGGTGTGCTTAGAAGGTGAAAAGGAGCAATAGTCAAGAGTAGTCATTTCAGTTATTATAATATGAATGTGGATTTTCAAATGGATTCTATATATATTCCTAAAACACAGAACATTTTCATTTGATTAGTTAGTGAAGTTTTTAATTTTGAATGCTGTATAGAAATGATTGGTATAAAGTTTGTGGTGGCTGACTTGGCCTTCACCCAGTGTACAGTGTGTATGTCACAACAATGTCACTAAGCAACTAAGCTCTTATGGTGCATTCATCTCCACATAAAGGAAAGCACTGACAGCAAAGACTGCATTTAGCTGTGAAAACAAGACAATGATCATGGTGGATGATCATAACTTCCAGATGCAACAAGCTCTTGTAGCGCCCATTTTCGTTTGTCTCCGATGTTCTTTTGTTGGTTCACTCACTGTGTTTTGTTATGGCTTTCCTCTAGCTCCAGTTAGCTCACTACATTATCTGCTGTTGCCTCTCGCTCCGCGCTGCGACGTTCAGATTATGGGTTTGTATGGCGTTCAGACTCCCATTGGCTTAGGAGGCAGCCAATCATGACTAGGTCGTGTTTAGAGTCGTCTTTATGGTCGTCAGTAGTGGTGCGCGCAAATATAGGCCAGGCTGCTTCGCACCTGGCAAAAGAAAATGCTGATCTACAAGCTCAGAACGTAATAATAGTGCAAGCGTTGTGAGCTTCTAGATCTGCTAAAAGCTAAAATAGGGATGCCAGGGTAAAGTCACTTCAAGTACTACTAAAATATTTCTTTTCCCAAACACAATGAAAGATGAACCGGGGAGAATTCACTAAAACATGCAGCAGAAGAGATGTTCAACTACTTTTTGTTGCTGATGCACCAAAAAATTCCCAATAAAGAATTTCCATATAAAAAAAAGAATCATTGTCACGGGTCGACTCCAGGACCATTATTTTACATGGAATGCATAGCCAGGTGGGTCGTTTAGCAGTCATTTAGCATTCCATTGGGCATTATCTCATCTGCTAAGTAAGGAAAAGGATATGCAACATTGATGGTGCAAGGGACAGTAACGGCTGCTGAAGTAGGCGCACGCCGCGCACGCACACGCACACGCACACGCACACGCACACGCACACGCACGCACTGCAGGTGTGGTGGATATAAGTAGCCGATCGGCTGCAAGATCGTGATGCACTGTGAGCTTGTAGATCACAACGTGATGCACTGTGAGCTTGTAGATCACAACGTGATGCACTGTGAGCTTGTAGATCACAACGTGATGCACTGTGAGCTTGTAGATCAGCCTATAATTTCTGTCTATAACGACATAAAACACCCAAAACAGGGACGCCGGGGTTATTGAGTTTAATATAAACTCATTGTTCAGCAGCTCTTTGAGAAATGCTTATAAAAACCTGTAACCACCAGTTCTGCAGCATTCTGAACTATGCAGTAATTTATCCCAATTGTGCGATGAATTGAATTTGGTCCAACAAAGAGTTTAATGGTGGTCACACATGTCAAGACCAAAGTGCACATGATGCAGAGCTGGAGGAAATACTATCTTTTTTTAATTAACCCAATCTGCCCCACCTGTTAAACAGAAACGCAGTGCAGTTGAAAGAATAAATAACCGTGGGCGCATCCATGTGCACATCGCGTGCACGTCAGAAAAACTTTTTATTTGTATCTAAATAACGCAACTTTACGTCTTGGCACAGGTAGGGTATGCTGCTTAAAATGTTACCTGACGTTCCTGGCACCGATTGTGTTTGTGACCGATTGTGAAATAAGTATTTTTCTTTTTTTCTTTCTTTTTTTTTTTAGCTCAAGTGCACCCAAAAAACCTGAACGTTTAACATTCAGTAGATTTTCTGTGGTCTGGGGTTTTCTGGCTCAAACAAGTGCTCTGATATTCCTGCTGACTGTGATGTCACAGCCGGAAAATCCCATATACGTATGTGAATGGGACAGATGTCAGATGTCACGGTTTTCACTGTTTTCATTGTGGCTCAAAAGACTTCAGAACACAGAGAAAACCCCAGGCCACAGCAAATCCACTGAATGTTCAAAGTGCAGGTTTTTTTGGGTGTAATTGAGGTCATAAAACCTAAAATAAAAAATAAAAATAAATGAAAATGAATGTCATGGGCCCGGACAGTTAGCTCAACCGTCTAGGCACCTAGGCTGCTAAGCCAGCCTGACGGCGTGCCGCAGATTCGTGGTGGAAGGCCCCTCTCATCCTGATTGGATGAAGACTTGGCCACCTAGCCAAAAACGAAACAAAAAGGTTTTTTGACCCCAGGGGCTCACTGGGGACAGGGAGGAACGCCTTATATGGTCAGCACACTCTATAGTTGGGAGGATTATCACAACAAAACAAAAAAAGAAGTGATATTTGAATTAAGTGAAATCACTGAATATGAATGTCATGGTAAAATTAAAGTATAATTCATAAGCTCTATCTTTGCACTCCTAAGAGTCACAAAATGTGCGACTGAAACAGTTCACTGCCACTCTATGGGAGCAAAGCAACGGGGCTTCCGGTTATGGCGCCTCCCTCCATCCATGGAGAAGAACAGCATTGAACAATGTTGAACTCCATGCGACAGCGCAACAGTTTGTGCTTACTGTAGATACTTCCCTTCAGTTGCAAAAGAAGTACGATGGATAAGTCGCGTTATTTTAAAGATTAAAACAGCGCGCACGCGCACACACACACACGCACACACAGAGAGAGAGAGAGCAATTCTATCCACTATGTCCTTGTGTACACAAGTATCCTGAGGTGACATTGAGAAAGTCACTTAACCGAAAGATCTGTCCCTGTGGCGCAGTTCAAATGCCAATAATGGACAAAAACTGCCTCTCTCAAGTATGAATATGTAATACGTGTCTGAATGTGAAGCACTATGGCTGAATGGAATGGTGCTCCTCAGCATGGAATAAATCCACCCCAAATGTCAAGGAAACTAGACGAGACAAGTGATGCTTTCAAACGGAGCGTTCTCAGCCATGGTGCATCTAAACGGTAATTTTCCTGTGCTGTCAGTGAAGTGGAACTCCTAAATGGGATATTACAGATAGTTCAAGAGATTGTAAAGAAAAGTGAGAGAAGTATAAAGAGTGTAACATTGCTGGGTTTCAACTCCTGGGCATTGCAGCATCACGAGAAAAATAATTAAATTATTCACAGTGATACTTTGGGTTAAAATGAACCCAAAGAAATTGAAATAAAAATCATTCATACATAAAGTTAAGCAGATTAAGCAACTGAACACATATAGGAAACATCATTTCACTCTTTCTCAATCAAACATTAGACTAGTAACTGTATGCAATCCCTTTTATTGAAAAATAGCAGATCTACAACCTCATAGCGCGGCACCAACGTGATAATGAGTTCACAGCAAACGTTTTTAATGTTACAAATGGAACCAAATAGACACCGTTAGGGTCCATTAGGTTCCATTTGTCCACTCTCTGAGTTACAGACCCATAAGGGTCCATTTTAGTTCCAAACTATCATTTAGCTGGGGACCCCCTGGAGCTTACTCAAGGACCCCTGGGGGTCCCCGGACCCCACTTTGGGAACCACTGGGTTAAATGGCATTAGTGTCTGACTCAGCACATGTCTGAGACTCAGAGTGTCTGACTCAGCACATGTCTGAGACTCAGAGTGTCTGACTCAGCACATGTCTGAGACTCAGAGTGTCTGACTCAGCACATGTCTGAGACTCAGAGTGTCTGACTCAGCACATGTCTGAGACTCAGAGTGTCTGACTCAGCACATGTCTGAGACTCAGAGTGTCTGTGACTCAGCACATGTCTGATACTCAGTGTCTGACTCAGCACATGTCTGAGACTCAGAGTGTCTGACTCAGCACATGTCAGACTCAGAGTGTCTGACTCAGCACATGTCAGACTCAGAGTGTCTGACTCAGCACATGTCAGACTCAGAGTGTCTGACTCAGCACATGTCTGAGACTCAGTGTCTGTGACTCAGCAAATGTCTGAGACTCAAAGCGTCTGTGACTCAGCACGTGTCTAAGACTGCTCATCTGTGCACATCTTAGCACTCAGGTGCTGCTGCTGCAGACACTTCATGATTTAATAAGGATGAGATATGCTTTGACTTTGTCAGCATTTCCCCCCTGTGTACCCATCCCTATACCCATTTCTTTCTGACGCCCCCCCCTCCCTTAATCTCCCACCAACCTCTCATCCTTTCCTTTAGGTGCCACCTTACAGTATGTTCACCATCCTCCCTCCTTTATTTCCTTATATCCTTCCTTCCTTGCCCCAGAAATATGTGTCTGGATTGGAAGCTATTGGCAGGATGGCTCTTTGTGGCTTTGTGTAAATATTCAAGTCAGTCACACACACACACACACACACACACACACACACACACACACACACAGTTGTAGCCCCCTCTGAGGGGATCGCCCAGATGTGCAGGCACCTGGTGATGTGTTTTAAACGCTGCCAGTCCGATACCATGCCCAGGCTTTCATTCACCACCCAGCTGAATAGGTTTCAATCCCACTCGGCTGTTCCAGCGGCTGAAATCTATCTGGGTTTCATTATTCTACCGCCGGTGCTTCCACAAAAGTCTAGAGACCCGTGATTCCTAATTCTATGGGCTGAGAATTTCACGGATTTTTTTTTTTTTTAAACTTTCAACAACATGGTTTCATGTGTGTACAGTAGGCTACACTACTGTACGTTAGTGGCATTGATCCAAGATAATAATAATAATAATAAAACTTTATTTGTATAGCACCTTTCATGACATGAAATGCAGCTCAAAGTGCTTTACACAAAAAAGAAAAGAAAGGCAGGGCATAAACAATACAGTGAGGACATGAATAACATTTTTTTTTAAAAGACAAATAAATCAATTAAAAGCAAGGGTGTAAAAGTGGGTCTTGAGCTGAGCTTTAAAAATGTCTACAGAGGCTGCCTGTCGAAGGTACAGTGGGAGTTTGTTCCACGCCGTCGGCCCGTAGAAGCAAAAAGCTGCTTCCCCGTATTTTTTAGTTGCCATTTTTTTAGGCAAAGCGAGCAGGCCAGCAGTGGAAGACCTTAGGGGGCGGTTTGGGACATATTTCGGCAGGCAGTCATGTAGGTAGGAAGGTGCGAGACCATTGAGAGCTTTATAAACAAGTAAAATAATTTTAAAATCAATCCTAAAAACAACCGGAAGCCAGTGCAATGAGGCCAAGACTGGAGTAATATGTTCTCTCATCTTAGTTCTAGTTAAGACTCTGGCTGCTGCATTTTGGACAAGTTGTAATCTGTCAGTTGATTTCTTAGGCAATCCAGAAAAAAAGTGCATTGCAGTAATCAAGCCGAGAAAAAACAAAGGCGTGGATTAGCGTTTTTGCATCGTCCAGTGACAAATAGGCTCTGATTCGTGCAATATTTCTAAGATGAAAAAAGGCAATCTTGGTAACATGATTAATGTGTGAATTAAAATTCAGTTCAGAATCAATAGTGATCCCCAAGTTCTTTACTGTACTGTTACTTTCTACAGTCAGGTTGCCAAGTCTGCTTTTTATCGATTCTTTCTGCTCACTAGAACCGATTATGAGAACTTCTGTCTTATCCTCATTTAGCTTGAGAAAGTTCTCACTCATCCAGCATTTAATGCTAGACAGACAGGTCAACAGCGGGTCTAAGGCACAGAGATCATCTGGAGCTACAGAAAGATATAGTTGGGTATCATCAACATAGAAATGAAAATTGACTCCGTGATTGGTAATGAGTTCTCCCAATGGCAGTATGTACAGGGAGAATAACAGAGGACCAAGAATCGAGCCCTGTGGAATACCAGAACCGATGTTGTGTTTGTCTGAGTCAAACTCAGCTAGATTGACAAAATAGCTTCTGTTTGTTAGGTAGGAGGAAAACCAGGACAGGGCCGTGCCAGACAGGCCTACCCAGTGCTCCAGACGCTGTATTAAAATTGAATGGTCAATCGTGTCAAATGCAGCCGTTAGACCTAGAAGTAAAAGAACGGAAACATGTTTCTTGTCAGAAAAAAAAAGATGGAACACAATCGATGAATTGGTTGATCATTAAATTAATTGATGGACCAAGGTGCAGTTGGAGGAATCACATCGACTCACTGGCCTTGGAACGCCTCGGGATTCCCCAGGAGGACGTTACTAATGTTGCTCTGGAGATAGTCTTGCGTAGCCAGACAACTATACCACAATCTACGAATGCTATATACCTGTAGAGTTTGGAACTACACCTCCCGAAATCCAAGTAAGGAAGCTGCTATATTTCTGTTCACGAAAATATATTTTAAAATATATTTACATTATATATTTCCTTTTCTGCTAAGCAACAAGCTATATATGCTTAGATGATTTTTATTTATATTAGGATAAATTTGCGCGACTGTAAAGTGGGGAGGAGGCTCCACTTCCGCTTAATTTTTTTTATGATAGAGCTTCTGTTGCTCCAGACTGTATGACAGAAGCCTTTGGAAATTGCGAGAGGCAACAGTCTGGCAATGCGAGACTACTCTGGAGCTCTCTGGTGGAGCTGTTGCCCCCGCGACCCGACTACAGATAAGCGGTTGAAGATGGATGGATGGAACCACACACACACACACACACACACACACACACACACACACACACACACACACACACACACACACACACACACACACACACACACACACACACACACACACACACACACACACACACACACACACACACACACACACACACCTGTCAACCTGTGATGTAACAACAGAGCCGATCCTGATGCTATATGCAGCTCCTACAATTAGGCCAACCCGATCGCATGCTCTCAGTCTATACCACTACTGTGTGAACGGGATTTGAATTTTAAATGTGGCATTGTGATTGATGAGCGGGTATTCATGAAGACGCCACACTTCCCTCCTCAGATTACCATATAATTGCCACGGATATATGCAGATTGATCCGTCCGTGAATTGCACGGCCGACGTCTTCCAAGGAAACATTAATAGTAACTGTCATTAAACGGTGCTTTGAAGCTCATTTCCATACCTTGCCTATATATGCGCGGTTCAGGTCCGAGACCAGCAGCTATTACAGAGGCCCTGGTACCTTTGTGGCCCCCCGGGAGGCATGCAGGCATTGATAATGATTGCGCTATAATGCTGAAAAGATGGCTGAAGAAGAGATAACAAGAAAATGTCCTTAAGGTGAAATATTTCAGAATAATTTATTTGACGTGCTAACGCTATCCTTCAACAGCAATCTGCGAGACGTAATTAGTATCCATTCAGGGAACCCATAACAGATAAACATATTTTCTTCTTCTTTCTTCTTTTCCCACTGACATTTTACAATTTTTACTCTCCAATTTAGTCATGAAGGAAATGAGGCGCTGGAGCATCACAGACATATTCAATTATATCCCTGCGCCACTCAACTAAAATTAATACCTAGATACCTCATTGGCCGCTGCAGTTTATTGGAGCGACCTGTATCGCAGGGCTAGAGCTAGTATATCTGCTATTTTCAACAAATGTATTTGGTGTAGAGACAAAAAAAAAGGAGCGGCCCAATTACAGACCCCTGGGATACGAACGGTACAGTATGTCTACTCTGGCTTTTGTGTGCCCAGCAGATGAGGCAGATTTTACTCTGAAAAGCCCCGCCTTCCATTACATCCCAAAACCGGGAGGTATAATCTTCCGTTACTACCTCGCACTGTCACATCTAAAGTCTCTCTAGAAGCGTTTATATTCCAAACGAGATGATAGGGTAAGTCAGAAATGAGGACAGAACATTGCCTTTTTGGTCAAAACCATGGAGAGCGACGTATATAAATTAGAGTAAAGAGACAGTTTAGTCTGGCCGTAAACAAGGAAGTGAACGGCAGTGCGCACGCGCAAAACATGTCTAGAATCGCTGAAGAGGCTAATTCTAAAGACGTGTGGGGACGTGTTGGGCACACAAAGTGTTAAGCTGCTTGATTCAAAATATAAACATATGACATTTCTTTGATCATATACACGTCCCTGTCCTACAAATCATTTACATTTCAATTATCGTATAGACACCGCTTGCATGTCAGCAAACTACTGATGATCTAATATTACAAAGACACACACATGCATGCACAAATGATCAATGATCAAGACATCAACACGAGCACACGTAAACCTACAATACATTCTTCTCAAACACAAACCAAGGCTTAGGACATAAATCCACACTGAGATGGAGAGTCAGCTGCAGTCCTATAAACTCATCCATTGTTTATTGTTCATTAAAAGCATGAACTTGAGATGTGGGGGATGAAATTAATGTGAATAATAACTTATTATTCACCCCTATTTCCTGCTGGAGGATACGACACTGCCTTATTATTAATAAGGCAAGGTATACTGTAAGCAGTGTCCTCCAGCAGTATGCTATCCGCATGGTGTACTGTAGCAGTGTCCTCCAGCAGTAGCCTATGCTATCTATCTGCATGGGGAAAACAGATCAATTGGATCGTTCCCTCTGCCTTGCAGATAGTGAATGTTGATTGATGAAAACAACGTCGATGATACAGACACAAATATGTGGGGCTGGCAACATAGTCGGAGACACCTGGAGATAATGATAATACGCTTATTGTACACACGGACATGATGTGCAACGCTGCTGGAGCTGAAAACAAGATTTTCAGAATTATGAAATGTGGAACATTTACTCGTATGATGCACTTTTTTTTATTTGAAAATAGCATACATTTAACCAATTAAGTTCTGATTTAAACTCAGGATATTCCAAAATAGCAAGCTCACACAGACTACTTTCAAAAGGTTTGACACATTTTGAGAATTTTTACTTTGGTAGCTGTGTGAGTGTATATTTTTATGGTTGATTACTTATGTACCTTTACTCGAGTTGGTATACAACATTGGTATACAACAAAAAGAAAAGAACACGCTTATATACAGCAGTGTGCGTACGAGGAAATGAAAGAGGGAGAAAAAAAGTATCCAACAATCAACTTTAACGGGAGTTTTCATGTTGCATGGTAAGACTACGGTCATTAGTATTATTGCCATCACCTGGGTGGGTCAGTCGTGTAACTTTCCCAACGTTAAGCTGTGTATATGTTCAACAACACAGCCATGCAAAATAACACTGACATCCATGAGGTGACGAAAGCTTGACCTGCATGTCCTGCATAGCAATGGTTGCTAAACTATTTGGATTGGCATTGGACATTCACTTTTTGGGGTGGATTTAGCGAATGGCTAATTCCATGCTGTATTGATATTGGTACCATTTAGTAGAGATAACAGGCAAACGATCAAAATAACAACTATATTACATTCTTTAATTGTGTAGACTTCTTGTAAATTACGTAATGCAGATGTTTAACGATAATGTCTAGAGAGCGTAAAATTAAACCAAATGGACCCATACGGGTCCATTTTATTTCATTTTACACTCTCCAGAGTTAAAGATCTAATAAGGGTCCATTTGGTTACCAACTCTCCATAGCAGCCTGGGGACCACCTGGAATCCCTTCAAGGACCACTGGTGGTCCCCAGACCACTGGTTGAAAGCCTCTGTCGTAGTATACAGAGGTACAACGCTGCATGTGGTGAAAAGGTACATATTTGTGGTTCCACTGCCCCACATTGCACAAGTACTTTTATGTGCAGTACTTGAGTAAATATATGTATTACTTTCACCTATACTGCTTGTCGGCTAGCGATCATACACGGTACTAAAATTAGGCCCGATGGTGGTTCAGAGGTGTTATAATCATCAACCATCCGCATCTTCACTGCTATAAGTATCGATCATTCCAATGTAAACACAAGTCACACCAGACCGTGAACAGAACACACACAGGCTGAGGGAGGACAACAGCGCACGCACGCACGCACGCACGCACGGACAGAGATATCACCGAAGACTATCCAGAACAAGACTTTCCAAATATTTTCCCAGTGCTCTATCAGCTTGCCAGCGGGCTCATGGTGATGAACGGTGTTTGCCTAGTTGGGAGGCTATCATTGGCTACCTGGGGATGTGTTCAGAGTGTCGCATGTGTCCTGGAGCCCCACCTGCTCTTTGGGAAAGGAACGTCCTCAGGCGGAAAAAACCAATGCCTCCTCTTCCACCCGAGTGGAAATCTATTCATCAGACACCGTAATGAGCTCACTGCGCTGTCACGCATTATTTGTTCAGACACACACAGCGCACGCACGCACGCACGCACGCACGCACGCACGCACGGACGCACGCACGCACGCACGCACGCACGCACGCACGCACGCACGCACGCACGCACGCACGCACGCACGCACATGCATACAAGCATGAATTCATGTGAACAGGCAACATAATGCATAGAGTCTATATACCATAGATAGATATGTACAGTAGACGTAGACAGATCACACATCTGACTGGTGTGCACACTCAGATGCATACACCAAGCAAGCAACCATGCATGCACGCACGCACCCACTATACATTACACTGCAAATCTGTCCTCTGTCTGCACTACAACTATAACTATAATTCAGGAACCGAAAACAAAGTGTAGACACAGTACAGAACTTCTGTGAGATATTACTTTACTCTACCTCAAACATGGACAACTGGGCCACCAGTTAGCCCCCGGGCCACCTTCACTTAATGCGGGCTGCAGCTTAATATCGGATCAACTGATATGATATTGATTTCAGCTGTTACAATTCCAAACATGCCCCGCTTTAATTACTTCAGTCTATATTAGCAGCTTAAAGACTAGTGACTAATGACTAGTATTACTATTATCTTTTTATTATGTATAACTAAATGCATTTTCAGGATTCCAATAAAAAATAGCACAAAATAATTCAGGATTCCATTAAATAATATTTCCATTAAATAATAGCAAAAATAGCAGATCTACGCTAGCACAAAATGCGTCGCACGGCAACACGTTTTGAGCATGTGCTATTATTGCTACAGTACCTTTGTGTGACATAGATAGAATGACAAAGTAGGGCGTTCAAATTATTAAAATAGAGATAATTAGAGGTTTCTGCCCGACAGTATATACAATGTGGCCCTCTGGAGTGAGTGTGGAAATACAGTGGGCCTCTGGAGTGAGTGTGGAAACACAGTGGCCCTCTGGAGTGAGTGTGGAAATACAGTGGCCCTCTGGAGTGAGTGTGGAAATACAGTGGCCCTCTGGAGTGAGTGTGGAAATACAGTGGGCCTCTGGAGTGAGTGTGGAAATACAGTGGCCCTCTGGAGTGAGAGTGGAAATACAGTGGGCCTCTGGAGTGAGTGTGGAAATACAGTGGGCATCTGGAGTGAGTGTGGAAATACAGTGGCCCTCTGGAGTGAGTGTGGAAATACAGTGGCCCTCTGGAGTGAGTGTGGAAATACAGTGGGCCTCTGGAGTGAGTGTGTAAATACAGTGGGCCTCTGGAGTGAGTTTGGAAATACAGTGGCCCTCTGGAGTGAGTGTGGAAATACAGTGGGCCTCTGGAGTGAGTGTGGAAATACAGTGGACCTCTCCATCATCAAAGTTGCCCACCCCTGCTCTACCTATATCTCAGCTTAGTGACACAAGGTGATTCTACCTATATCTCATCTTAGTGACACAAGGTGATTCTACCTATATCTCAGCTTAGTGACACAAGGTGATTCTCGGTGACAAAAGGAAAATATGTGACATTTGCACTCGAACAGATAGCTTGTGTGTTTCCTTCCTGTGCAGACTGAACAAATTCAACCTTCAACTGCATAAATTGGCCCAAAAATGGTTGAGAAAGGAAAGGGAATAATCTATTTTGGGATGCTGAATTGAGTGGCCTCGCCTTGGCATTTCCTGACATTAAGATATCGGGCTCCGTCTGGGACGCGTAATCATTCACCGGAAATGACAAGGCAATAGGAGAAAACAAAGATATTGCTATTGTTGATGACGGCACGCACAGAATGCTGACACACGGAAAGTAAAAAAAAACAAAGACAAAACAAAATGACAGAAAACAGATGACCGCCTGGCAGATAAGGAAGAGATAGATTGATGGACAAAGGGAACGTGTGCCAGACATGGGAGGACCGAGGCAACGCTGGTGGCACAATGCCAGTGACAAACACCCCACAGTCTCAAAAGGGGACCGCGAAGAAAAGGGCCTCATGAGGAAGTCAAAAGAAAGATATAGCAAACATCTACAGGGACTCTGCGCTATTCACTCTGGGCAGCAGACTTCCATAAAGCTTTCTCTTGTACTGGGAGACCTCTGGGTCATAATTCTCTCTCAGCCGCCTCATGGCAGGCTCTTTGTGGAGAGGGTCACTGTCCCTTTTTGTCAAAAGACACTCGCCATTCTTCTGTCATTCAGGGAGGAGCAGGAGAGAGGATAGTGAGATGGAAAGTGTTTATTGTCTGTCCAGATATCTGGTACTCTGGGACAGTGGTCCTCAACCTTTTGTGTATGCTCTGGACCACTGGCACATTTCGAACAATCCTCAAGGACCACCTTCCCACAACACAATATATATTTAATAGATCAGAAGTCATTTTTATCGTATACTGTTATTCAGCTATTTTCTGTGCACGACCATGCATGCACAACAAAGTATAAAGCCCTTAGAAGTTTAAATTTAATTTCAAGCGTTCCCCCACACTACAAAATGTCTTAAATTTGATAGGCATATTAGACATTATTTAAATACATTTAACAAAGGTTATATATATATATATATATATATATATATATATATATATAAATAAAACAAAAGCTTTTCTCTTGAACAGGCTGAGGAACAGTGCTCCTCACAGAGAAGTTTGAGTAGCACGCGCGCGCGCGCGCGCGCGCGTGCGCACACGCACACGCGCACGCGCACGCGCACACGCACACGCACACACACACACACACACACACACACACACACACACACACACACACACACACACACACACACACACACACACACACACACGGTCAGCCAAAAGTTTCCGTCTGGGCCTCATCTAACCCTGTGACAGTGGCTATAACAGGAAGGTAATATCTCTTTCGTATGGATCCTGTGGAGATGGAATGGATGATGAGGTAAAACTGATGCCACGGATAAAACAGTCTTGGCCGTCCGTGCAAGACTTGGCTCATATCGGGAAGTTTGGATGAAAACTACAAAGTGCATAAAAGTCGCAGAACTGTGATCAATTCTTGATATCTCTCTCCATCTCATCTTTCTTTTCATTCCGGAGCGTCTCTCTCGAAATGCCTTACGTTGCAGAGCTTAAATGCAATCTATTTGATCTACAGTACGGCAATTGGCTCAACGGCTTCCGCGCGTCTTTCATGGCTGCCCCCGCTCTCTTCCTCTCCATTCTCCTCTGCGCTCTCCTCCATTCCTCCCGTGTGGCCCTGATAAATCAGCATTTCAAATGCAATGTTTCATACAATAATTTGCTGTTTCAGAAGGGAAATTAACATTACTTACGTAAAGACGAGCTTGGCCTTTTTGCAGTAATTGAGGCTTCGGGGAGGGTAATGGGGGAGCTAGGATTGGAGGAGGAGGTCCCAGGTGTTCGAGAAGAGCATTTATTCTTCTCATTACTTAGGAAAACATCTTGGTAAACCATGCCTTCTCTAATTACACGAGGATATTAAATGTTGTGCGTCGCTGCGTTAGAGGAAACGCTAAAGTCTTTATTTAATAAAAAAACATGAGCGTGGAAATGGATAATTGCAAGTGAAGGGCCAAGGAGGCTTTGACAAAGACATGAATCAGCAGTAGTGGAAGTACAGTATATATACTCAAGTAATGTACTTAAGATACTTTAACCCATTTTGACCTGAGATCAGATTCTAAAAAATGTCGTTCTTCGATTTAAAAAAAATAGCAGACCTACAAGATCGTAGCGCGCCACTTGGTGGCGCACTATGAGCTTGTAGATCTGCTATTTTTCAATAGCTAAAGCATAACATAATGCTAACACCAAAAGGGGTTCCCGCCCAAAATGGGTTAAACCTCTACTCCACTCCATCTCAGAGGCAAATATTGTTCATACTTTTACTCAAGTACATTTTTGAATGCTGGCCATTTCCTTTCCATTTCTTCCACGGTGAATGAGCAGCAGAGACTTAAATGATGGCTTTTGTGATGGTGCATTTGTGCAAACTCAGGGCTGGAGATTAGTTTGTCTACACGGGAAACATCGATTTATTTCCTGTTAGGGCGCAGGTTTTATTGCGGACTATTACGCCACGTCGGTGGAACACAACTTCACGGCGTGTCGTTCAAACAAAAACACATTATGCCCCGTTGTAAACAATAGTGTGTTTATTTCTCCTGCTCTTTAAATAACCATAAAAGTAATAACATTCCTTCATTGACTGGCAGTATTTCGAAGCCCTGGGGGAGCGTTAATGTCTTAGTTTTCACCTCTAACTGTACGTTTTACGGTACTCTTTAGCTTTCAGTCGCCACACCTGCCATTCGGGCTCTCCTAATGGCTATTTCACAGGCACACAATTTAATCTGCGTGGTTAGTAAAACTCCTAGTGCCTCATAGGCAAACGGCTTTCTCTTGGCACTAGAGATGGGACAAAAGGCCCGGGGTGCCAGCGTGGTGGTCCGGGCACCCTAGCCTGACAGACAGCGTGTTGCGGGTTCGAATCCCGATCCCGATGACCTTTGCTGCGTGTCACTCTCCATCTCTCTCCCCTATTTTCCTGTCAGCCTACTGTCCTATCAACTATCCTATCAATAAAGGCATAAAAGCCCCAAAATAAATCTTTAAAAAAAGAGTTAACGCGTTAAATGGGCTTGTAAACCATAGAAAAGAAACATGATTATTATGTTTCTCTTGCATAATAAGGAATAACATTTATATAATCTTACCTTACAGTATGTAGGAACACTTTACTTGACACATTTTGGTACAGTACCTGCAATTTCAACTCACATGCCAATGTCTCTAATCTTTAGAAGACTATAGTGGTTCTGGAAGTGAGGTCCGGGGACTAAAGTTTTACCACTTTAATCCTACTGTTGTACATATGCTATTTTTTGTGCCGTGATTTTTGTACTTTTTCTGTTGTGTATGTGTCTATGGGTTAGAACATTCAAATACTGTATGTCTTCCCTGTGTATTTTTTGGTTTCTTCCTGAAAGCTGAAAGCCTTTGAGTCAAAAGGCCCAATCGAAAATAAATACATTTTGTATTGCTAGACATGTAGTCTAGCACTTGTTTGAACTCATCCATGCCTGCACAGTGCACACTCCAACATAACCGCAGAAACAGGTCTCAATATTGTGTCATCAAGACAAACTGCATGCATGAATCTATGTGAAACTATAGTTCATATTTGTCTCAGTCACGCCCTGGCTTGCTGTATGCAAATATGACCAGTATGTATGTGTGTGTTTGCGTGCGTGCGTGCGTGCGTGCGTGCGTGCGTGCGTGCGTGCGTGCGTGCGTGCGTGCGTGCGTTTCTACGTTTGATACTCTTGAACTTGAATTGCTATCTTCACCCAAAAAGTTTGTGACTTTCATAACAGAGTAGATGACTGCATGTCACGGAAGCAAACATTTTGATTTCTGTGACCTTCAAAAGACCAGAAAATTGCTCTGTGCCAAACACCAACCCCCTGTTACCAACCAACCCACCTCCCAACATTTTGATTTATACTGTGTGAGCGAGAACGACAGCCCAAAAATAACAGCCTCATCATTATCCCTGTCTCACAAGTGCGTTCGTGTATGTGTTCAGCTTCCACCATATGCCATGAACGTGTGAATAGATCGTTCTGGAGCACTTTAAAGAGAATGTGAGGTTATTGTTTTCTGCTTTTTTGTGATGCGTATCTGTTCCCATGGCAACACACTCCTAGTATTCAAAGTCCATGATTCCTGCTGATGACTCCTCAAGCAAGTGTGCTACAGTATATTACACTAGCTGTCCTCAAATACGGTGTGTGTGCACACGGAATGCTGAGACTAATTGTCATAATGACAAGTGTAATTTCAGGTTAATTCAGCGGAGAAGCTGAATGCTGCTGGGAAAACGTGTTTAATACAAAGCGTGTCCTTGCCTGGCTTGTCTGTCAAGCTGTGAAGATAAATGGTTAAAAAGGGGTGAACCAGGACTTTCCATTCCAGAACATGTGAAGTTCTGTGACATTTATTCTTTTTTTTAACGTTTCTATTACAACCAGAACCTAAGGTGGTTCTGGAATTACAAATGTTAAAATAGCCGTATCACGTTGCATTGCATTTCTTTTTTTTTCTCTCTTCATTGCTCTGTAAAGCACTTTGAGCTGCATTTCATGTCATGAAAGGTGCTATACAAATAAAGTTTTATTATTATTATTATTATTATTGTGAGCTTGTAAATCTGCTATATTTGCTATTTTAGACCTTTTTTATTATTTTTAAGTACAAGTTGTGAATTCTGGGTTCCCAGAAATCAGGGTTTATAGTACCCCGTCTGACAGCACCTCGAAATAGGTTCCGAGAACTTTATCTGAAACCGATCTGTAGTGCATGGAAACAAATCCAGGACCCTTTAAATAGTAATTCACGGCACAGGGCAGTTCTCTTAAGTTCTAGTCCATAAGAGCCAAAAGACTCATAGCTCCCTCATGGATGCAGTGGCTTTAAAGTCAACTATATATTGTAATCAGGTGTATTGTCAAAGCCACGACATGGATGACCACAATTTCACAGCCTTTCCTGAACTAAGAATGGGCTTCCTTATACTAAAAAAATAAAACTCTTACTCTCAAACCGTGAAGTATCATAGTCCCTCTTTTCCATCCAATTTCTCTCGAGGCAGGACTTTCCACAGCCCTGTCAAATTACCGTCCCTCAAAAATGGGATTCAGGCAATTTCTAAAAACGGTGCGTTATATCTCAATATAATGGCAATTTAGCAACACACAAAAGGTTGGCATGCAGTGTAAGTACATGTAGTTTTCAGCTGCTTTTCAGAGTTTTCAGCTGGTTGACGTCATTATACAATTAAAAGAAATTGAGGTAAAACTAATGTATCCAGAGTTAAATGGCATGGCCTGCAGAAATGTTGCCTTTTTACAGCAGCCATTTTGAAGGGCAGGCTATATTTCATTTACTGTAGGTGTTTCTGTGTGCCAGTGTAACGCCCGGGATTCGAACTCAGGTCTCCCGCGTGAAAGTCCAACATCTTAACCACTAGACCAAAGGGATATCCCTATGGACCGGGGGAGATATTAGACTTTTGAGGCCATCAGGCAGAGGCTCTGAGCCGCTCTGCTACACCAGCATGAAGTTAACTGTACAGGAGCTGTCCGTGCCGATGCCTACACAGTGACACATCAATGAAACATGCCCAAAGTTAAAGATGGAGTGCCGTGATTTTTTTCTCTCCAGTTTTTCATGTGTTTAGGAGGTGACAGTACTTCATTAGACCCCTTGGTGGGGTCTAATGAAGTACTGAATTTAGGGTTTCTTCCTGGAGGCTGAAACCTTGACAGTCAAACGTGCCAATGAAATAAAATGTGATATAGTGACATCACAATCAACCAGGGACGGATTAACCCCCATGAGGGCCCCTGGGCCAGTAGTGTTTTTTGGGCCCCCATAGCGCGCGTGCGTGCACATTCTTTGTGTTTTTTCGTGTTTTTATCACCTTTTTGACCTAAATTTAACTAAATCAGTGGCCAATTTCAGGGCCTCAAACCCAATACCACGCGGTCCAGTTTCCTCGAAGGGCCCCTGAGAGCCAAGGGCCCCTGGGCCACGGCCCCACTGGCCCAATGGCTGATTTGGCCCTGCAATCAACCCCTCTGCTAACCCCTCCCGGTTTATCATAAAACAGCAGCTGTGGGATCAGAGCTACAAAAAGGCGATTTCACTTGTATAGATTGGCTCAATGGTTTCTCAGCTCATATATTCAGGTTATCATGATTGGATTTAATATATTTACAATATACAAACCCCACCTATGCCATAATGCATGCCAAACAGAAAGCAATAATCATGTACACTTATTTGCAGAGTTATGCAGTGGTGCAGCTTATCCTTGTGATCAGTTTGGGGTTTGTTTAGGGCTTTTTCAGTACAGAAAGAAATCTAGAGGCCCAGGCGGTGGCGTAACCGTCTGGGCACCCGACTGGTAATCCAGTCGCAGTGTGCCGCGGGTTCGACTCCCGAGCCCGACACGGCCTTTACTGCATGTCTTCCCCCATCTCTCTCCCGTTTCCTGTCAGCCTACTGTCTGTCCCTTCAAAAACCAATAAAAGGCGTAAGCCGCAAAAAAAATATCTTAAAAAAAAAAAGAAAAAAGAAAGAAATCTAGAGGAAACTCTGCATCATCCACAATAATTCTATCCTGTTCCTTCAGGCAGAAACTTAAAAATAGCTACTCTGTTCCAAAAAGTTATTTGGGGACCATGCACGTCGGGAACAGTGCAAGTTGGGAATGCATGCTCCACCCCGTTGTACCCATTGTCAGAGTACCCGTTTTACCTGTCAGTCAGTCGGTGTCACTTTTACGCCCATATGAGATCTCACTCTGTCCTAGTACCTTTCATGCCCATATATGGAGACGACCCACAAGCTCACAACGTATGTATTTCCTGTCATCGGTGAATTCATCAAGGTAAGTATACCCCTGGGGGACCCTGGTCAACTAATCACATATACTGTAGGGTTTAAGTGGTTAACCCGTTTTCTCTGACGGGTGGCTGGCATCTCCCTTAGAGACAGGGTGAGAAGTTCAGTCACGTGAGAGAGACTCGGAGTAGAGTCGCTGCTACTTTGCTTGGAAAGGAGCCAGCTTAGGTGGTTCGGACATCTGGTTAGGATGCCTCTCGAGCGTCTCCCTATAGGGAGGTCCTCGAGGCATGTCCCACTGATGGATGGAGAGATTATTTTTATTTATCTTGACATGACAGAAGAGACAAGGGACAGCAATCGTTAGAGCCCTGTCACTATAGCAGGAACAGCAAAGTCCACAAAACAACTAATGTGACTTGATTCTATACCAACCTCCAGTATTTCAAAACTTTAGTTAAAAGACAAACATAAGAGGTTTAAGATTATTTCCATGCAAGCAGCCAGCATGAATCCTGAATCCACAATTATATTTGTTTAAAAAAAAATTAAAACTGAGAAAATGTATGAAATAAATGAATAAATACCATGCTGTCTGTTTGCAGCCCCCTCGTCTCCATCCATTAAAAAAAGGAAAATAGCCAGTCAGTGCATTGCAGACTGCAGAGCAGTGGTTCACACCAGCAGGGGTGCCCCGGCAAGCGGCTGAGCCCTCCAGGAGGTCATCGAGCTGCAGAAGCAGGCAGGGCTTTGGAGCTCTCCTGGCACCGGCCCTCACCCGGCTGATCAAAGACCGCCAAAGCTAAAAGAGGGGCTTGTAAATGCAGGCCCTCGGCAGGGGTGGAGATGGGTCAGGAGACTGACTGGCCCGTGATATGATACGGGGAGGTTTCAAGGGCTGGATCAGAGGATAGGTGCACTTTTAAATGAGGTGATGTCGGAGTCTTTTCTCACAGTACCTATACTGACCAACAATTGACCTAGCCCTTGCTTTTCCCGGAGTAGCAGGGGCCAGGGCAACAGATCATTGGAAGTGCAAAAAATTGGTTTTGATTGTGATACATTTAAAATGCACATTTATAGGCCAATATTGTAAGTCAATACACTATATTATGTACAACAAGCAACTTCATCCACTCCACTGCCATAATTCTTCATACCCGACGAATACTTATTTTTCAGCAGTTAACTTAATTTCCATATATTATTACACAATTTGCACAATGGAGGCTTGATTGCGGTAGTGCGTTGGATGAAGGCGCTATAGAAATGCAGGCTATTTACAATGATTGGAGAGTCCATTTACCATCTGTGCATAAATGAATATATTCCACTGTAGTGAAAACTACATGAGTCTAATTTAAGGAAAAGGCACTTCACAGTGCTGACAGTTTGACCCCTGCATGAATGCAGAATGCATGCCTTCAATAGTTAGCCTCAGGTTTGAATTTGCAAAAACAAATGCAACACTTTGTGAACTTGTAGACTACAAGTTCACAAAGTGTTGCATTGCCACGCAATGTGAGCTTCTACGTCTACTAATTCAGGAGGGAAATACGTTGTGATATTGTAACGTTATTGCAAATTGATATCATCAAACATATCAGAATAGTTTACACATTTCCCAAAAGGAAATGCAGGTATTTAAGTTAATCTGACCAGAAGCAGGGACAAAACATATCCCACCCCCCACAAAAAAACACACTCTTGTGAAGTGAGGAGCACTCTTATCATCATACATAACATTCCTGCTCAACCAATCAAATCATCACAAATGTCATTCCGGAAAATCACAATTACACTCATGTGAAGTGAGGGGCGCACTTATCATCATACATCCGCGCTCAGACAATCAAATCATCACATTCCGTAGTACACAAACACACAAAGTTGGGCGCAGATATGTAATGACCAGCTGGGGGGGGATATCAAAAGCAGAGCTCCTCCCCCACCCCCAGGAAATCGATATGGACTCCATGGAGTCAATGAGTTTCCTAGCGTGGAGGCAGAAGATGAATAGCCGAGTGTCACGTGGACAGACCATGCCCACGTGCATAAATCAAGGTAATGCGAGCCAGAGCTTCCTTTACGATGCATTGCTACCGCGCTGCCGTGCGCTCAGTCTTAGCAGAGATTTGTGTGTGTAGCCGGGGCTTATTTTGCATATGCTGGCAATTGCGCGAAGGGGAAGGTTGTTCAAAGGTTACATCTGTACCTTTATCCCCCTCGCAGAGTAATTGGTTCAGAAAATGAGTTTGTCCACAGACCGGGTTTAATTGGAATTAAACACCGATATATGGAATTGTACACACACAGCTCCTGCTGTTTGATTAACTAGCTCTATAAATGTCTGCCGAGGTAATCGCATTAGATAGAAGCGCGCGTGTGTGTGTTTGTGTGCGCGTGCATCCTGTGTACGCATCCTTACAAAGTGCACCTGCAGACTATACAGTACAGCCCCGTGCACGTGCACACACAGTGCTACACACCAGTCTCAGTTAACCCATCCCACACAAGGTCAATGCAATGTGCAATTAGATCCAGCACGGGGGACATCATCACTTCATTTTTCCTCGCTGCCTTTATAGTACCTTCTATAATGTCTGGTCCTGTCTGTCTAATGCCGCTTGCCTGATCTCTGACCAGAGCCGCGAAGCCGCCCGTCAACTGGTAATGTGATGTTATGAACCCCCTGCTTTTAAGCTGAAAGTAGAGTGTCACACTGCGGAGACGACGTCGTTCAGTATGTGATAAATTAGCCACAGATGCTGACATTCATTTCTGACGCATGCCCTCACCTGCTTGTAAATGCCTTAATTAACACAGACGATCCTTGTGTGTTGCTAAATTAAATCAAAGGAGATCTAAGGGACGACGCGTTCCTTTATTGATAATGGCCCTCGATTAATTGAGCGCTCCTGAACCATCAATCCCGACGCAGCGGCGCACACACCTGTTTGAGTAATTAGGTGTGGCGCGGCGCAGGCCGACGGCAGCTCTCCAACGGGCTTCCTCAGAGATATGAGGAGGAGTGTAACAAACATAACACACACTGTGATTCAGTCATTTACAGGCAGTAATATCGCTGTGGGAAAAATACTTTGCTACAAGTAAAAGTCCTGTGTTCAAAATTGTACCAAAATATACTTCAAGTGCAAAAGTTCTCATCCTGCAAGAATGCCCATTTCTGAATCATTAATATCATGTTATTGGACTATTTGTCCAATAACACAATTTATTTAATCATTAACCACTTCTGACTTATGCTGTATTATAAGTTATTGGGAGCTAGTCGATCGGCTATTTTCACAATGAATATTTAGAAGAAGAAGAAGAAGAAGTAATAACTAAAAGTATCAAATAATTATAATGGAGCAAGAAAGTACATTATGAGCATAAAGCACCAATACATGGAAATACCCAAGTAAAGCAAAAGTACCATGAAATCCTACTTTATTTGAGTAAATGGATGGTAAGTTAATATTAATATTGGTGGCAAATGAACGCAATGCAGAAAAGTCCCATCATGGCAACTGTAGGTTTAACTTCAACAACACGTCTATTAATGTCCATTACTGAGGACGGCAGATGCAGAATCAGCAGTGTTCAGTTCTTAGGCTAATAGACTTCCTACCAAAAGGCAGTGAAACTATGATGTTTTAATTCAATATTCCCAGCGAGTGGTAATACTTCCAAGACATTTTATGAAACCCAATTATAGCCTCATTATTTGCTATTTTAATTATTTTTGAACCATTAAAGAAAATCCGTCCACCTCCAAAAAGTTTCTGGCCATTGAGCGATAAATGAACCGACCTATGATGAGCTCAGCTCTGTCTCTTGCCTGCGGGTTCAAAGAACTCCTTCATGACTAGTAATTTCACCCCCCGAAGGAAAAAAAAGCACAGCACTGATGCAGTCCTATGTGTGTGATGTATTCGAGGCCATAACATTCATGCTTGCGCTATTCTCTGTGGTGGAGAACCATTTGGGTAGACGTACGGGCACTGGCCCGAATCACCAGCCTCTCTGCTTCCTGAGAGGGCTGTGTGGCACGCATCTGTGTGTTAGACAGATTACTGCAGGCTCTTCAACGCAGGGTTGATGTGGGGTGTTTCTGTGGAACAATAACATTACGTTGGGCACGGGGTGGGCTGGTGTGTGTGTGTGGGTTGGGGGGAGAAGAGAAGAGAAGAGAAGAGAAGAGAAGAGAAGAGAAGAGAAGAGAAGAGAAGAGAAGAGAAGAGAAGAGAAGAGAAGAGAAGAGAAGAGAAGAGAAGAGAAGAGAAGAGAAGAGAAGAGAATCACATTGTTAATGTAGATCGGCTAGAAAAAGGCAAACATTAAATTCCCATTGACAATGAATGGAGAATTTACGTCATACTGTATGTATCTGATCTATTTTCGTCCTACACAAACATTAAATTCCCATTGACAATGAATGGATAAATTTCACGTCATAGTGTGAGCAAATCGGCATGTTGATGTACATTGAAGAGCGCCCCTCACTTCACACGAGTGTGATTTTTATGTTCCTTACTGGTAGTCCACTGGTCTGATTTGTCCAGCAGTTTGTGAGATTATCAGCTGGACACACACACACACACACACACACACACACACACACACACACACACACACACACACACACACACACACACACACACACACACACACACACACACACACACACACACACACACACACACACACGCGCCGTGACAACAAGGAGTGACGATGAGAGGAGCATGGGGTACGGCAGGGAGAGGAGAAGTAATAATGAGAGGAGAATGAAGGAGAGAGAAAAGGGAGAAGATCAGAGAAGAGAAGAAAGCAGAGAGTCGAGGAGGAGAGCAGGGTTAGAGCAGATGGAGGCTCCGGGGATGATGAGCGCTGAAGTGGCTGACTGAGAAACAGCTTCAGGGAGGCTTGCTCCACTGCTCTCCCTGTGTGCTACAATAAAAAGGCAGAGATGGAAGTCATCCCCTGCGTGTGTGTGTGTGTGTGTGTGTGTGTGTGTGTGTGTGTGTGTGTGTGTGTGTGTGTGTGTGTGTGTGTGTGTGTGTGTGTGTGTGTGTGTGTGTGTGTGTGTGTGTGTGTGTGTGTGTGTGTGCGTGCGCGTGCGTTCATGTGTGTTTTATGTGAGCAGTACGGTATGTACAGGATAATGTATGCATGTGCACTGATGCATATGTATATGCTTACACTGTAGGTATGTGCACATTAAATGGCCATGTACAGTTAAGTATGTCTGTGCTTGCACATTTAAGTGTGCGTGCGTGCGTGCGTGCGTGCGTGCGTGCGTGCGTGCGTGCGTGCGTGCGTGCGTGCGTGCGTGCGTGCGTGCGTGCGTGCGTGCGTGCGTGCGTGCGTGCGTGCGTGCGTGCGTGCAGGTATTTGTCCTGTCATTGAAGGTCCCGTGCCAGCTACTGGTGCAACGTTGCATGGCAAAGGACCCTGCAGAAAAAAGACGGAAAATGGTGTGTTTGGCGTATTTCATATGTGTATTTAGTTCAGGGGACCCATGTGTACTGTATGTGTGTGTGTGTGTGTGTGTGTGTGTGTGCGTGCGCTCGAGTCAGTCATTGTGCATCCACGTCCACATGTGCTCAGGTGAATGTGTGCTAAGCCTCCGCATTTGCTCTCCGCAAAGTCCTATGACTGCACTTCAAAAGCAATTACCTCCTTCCCCCACCCCCCCACCCCCCCTAAAAAAAAATCCAAAGCATGATGTGTGTCTGTTTACCATGAACGTGAGCTGCCATTCTGGATTTCAATTACCAGCCTATAGTGGGCAATATGTGTGGCTGTGTGTGTGCTAGCAGCGTGCCAACGATGGAATGGAACAATGCTATCAGACGTCTAGCACTGATAAGGTCCAGCGTGCAGCCTGACACCCGGCTCTGCTCACACACTGGACGTAGAGGCCACTGTCGGGCAAGAAACGCACGTATGTCCTGAAAGGGCGAAAGCGCGACTTGTGGAATAAAGCAACAATAAAATCTCAAGACTGAAAATGTAATGATGTTGTTTTAGGCCGACCAGCTGAAGAAATCCTGACATTGCTGAGAGCAAGTGTCTGAAGGATTGTACTCTATTGCTAGTTTGGTCACTTAAAATACCTAACTAATAACTAATGGCCGAAAATAGCCGATCTACAAGCTCGGGCTTGTAGATCTGCTATTTTCGGTGCGCAGCATGCTTTCACAGGAGACACGCTGGATTTTATGGAATCCAAATGACTGAAACAGACGTCCCATGCGCTACTTTTCAGGAGAGAACCTGTGTTCCAATGGATCCAATGTGGTTATTACATTATTTAAGTCACACGTTTTCGTCAGCCACTTTAAACCCTATACGAGGTTGTGCGGAGTCCCTCAGAGCTCTGTACAAGCAGACTTTTCAGTTTTTGCTCTACATTAAATGTCTTCGCTGAAAAAATATATATATATATAAAATCTAAATATAATTGTTGGGGAAAGTTTTCCCCAGCATAAGTGGTTTTCATTGGTTAAGTATTCATAAAATCTAGTCTTTTTTTAATGCTTTTCATTGGTAAAATATAAAAAATTAAAAAAGAAAACTGACTCACTTTCATTTTCAAAAATCTTTCGAGACAGCGTAAATAGCTGACCGACAAGCTCACGACTAATGACAGTTTAACTCGTTGTAAGCGTATAGATGAGCAATTCTTTTCTACTTTCGCGTGACCCTCTTGTGCGTAATATGCAGTATGAAGAACATTAAAAAGTTTGGAGATACAAGCTTTCTGCACAACAGCAACAATATGAGATATGACTGCATGCTTGCTAGATAAGACACGCATTAGAACAAGAGTGTTTCCCTACTATCCGTCATCATATGCTAGGAGGGGAGTTGCTATCATCGCCTCGGGTAATGATGGAGAGAGGAAACGAGGGAGGTAGGGAGGGAGGGAGGAGAGGTGATGATAAAGGAGGCATATGAAACAGTTTAAGGGCGGAAAAGGCAGTCGGGGTGCTTTACGTTACCCTGTCCATAATGGAACTGGGCGGATCAAGCTTTTTAAACTCTTACCCAGAATAGCCACCCACATGCACAGAGACATGACTAATATAATTACAGGTGAAAAAGGTGCATGAGTCCACACCTGTCATTGTCCACATATGGACAATGACAGTGGCAACTTAAGTAACTGGGATAACTTTCAGAGTGATTTGATGGACGATAGAAACACGAGCAATTAATTTATGATGGAGTGCTGTGATTTTTTTTCCACCCTAAAACATGATCATCACGTAGTATTATTATTATTATATAAGGAAGATTTCTTTCAATAGTGTACATGTTTTTATGTGGACACTGGACTGGACTGCAGTTCATTAAGTATGCCTGCTGGCTGGTGGGTGGTGATGGGTGGTGATGG
Organism: Electrona antarctica; assembly: GCF_951216825.1. Taxonomy (NCBI): domain Eukaryota; kingdom Metazoa; phylum Chordata; class Actinopteri; order Myctophiformes; family Myctophidae; genus Electrona; species Electrona antarctica. The sequence continues at coordinate 40,577,401 of NC_136789.1, read as the reverse complement.
ACCTGAACTGAAGCTGCACCTACAGCTGTTGTATGATAAAGGGGGAGGGATTAGGGGAGGGGATGATATTGTGATTTCACTATATCACTGTTTTTTCATTGGCACGTTTGACTGTCAAGGTTTCAGCCTCCAGGAAGAAACCCTAAATACAAAGGGAAGACATCATTGCACATTACAACCACACCAAGGGGTCTAAAGTAATGTCACCTCATAAACACAAGAAAAACAGGAAAAAAAAAAAAAAACATGGCATGCCATGCCATCTTTAAAAATAGATAGCTTGTAGACCAGCAATTTTTGTTGGCTTTTTTAAATTAATGTACATGCCTATAATGTCATGCCCAAAACAGAGATGCCAGGTCGAAAGTGAACTCATCATTGAATCCATGCACGGACACAACAAGCAGGGGGCTTTGCACTTCAGGGCAACTGGAAATTCACGGGGAATGACAATGATGCCAATAAACCATAAAAAATAAAAAACGTGTCTGGAACCAATCTGCAATTCCAAAATATTCAGGCATAAACTTCAAGGTCAGGTCTAAATTTGGTGTGGAATAAGTGTTTATTGCAATGATGAATTGTTTCCCGCATCTGGGAGGCGGTGGGTCGGTGCCAAGGCAAAGCACACACAGTGCAGTCATTGCCAAGGAGACTGCAGTGTGGTGGTATGCAGCGCACACAGGGCCCCATTGTACCCTTACAGCAACAGCATCGCCTGCGAGAGAACAATTTATTGCTTTTACTGTATGTTGAATTGCAGATGAATCTGTATAGCAGTGAGGCTGCAGCCAAAAAAACACGCGCGGCATGAGTAATGCGCCGGCCCTCATTGGTGGGAAAAGTGGTGGAAAAAAGTACTGTTTTATTTAAGTTATCGTATTAAATACTGTAATATAGAAATACAATAAAATAAAAGTCCGGAATTCAACATTTACTTGAGTAAAAGTGAAAAAGTATTGGTATCAAAATGTACTTTAAGTACCAAAAGCAGAAAGTACTTATTACGCAGAATGTCCAATGCGGATGCGACGCATTGTGAGCTTGTAGATCTGCTATTTTCAAAGGGCCAAAATGTATATAGGGCTGAAATAGGATATATTTGCATATAGTGCATATGTTTTTTAATAATAATAATCCAAATCTACAAAGTAACTAAAGTTTTCAAATAAATGTAGTGGAGTAAAGTTACAATATTTGCCTCTGAATTGTAGTGGAGTAGAAGTAAAAGTACTGAAAATTTGAAATACTCCAGTCAAGTAAAAGTACCTCAAAAGCTGTACTTAGGTACAGTACTTAACCCATTTTGGGCGGGAACCCCTTTTGGTGTTTTAAGCATTATGTTATACTTCAGCTATTGAAAAATAGCAGATCTACAAGCTCATAGCGCGGCACCGAGTGCCGCGCTATGAGCTTGTAGGTCTGCTATTTTTGAAAAATCATGAAAATGTAGTGCAAATCTTAGAATATATATTCTGTCAGAGCGAACGTTTTTAACTCAAATCTTTGCTTCTGGGGGGTTCCTGGAATGACATATTTTCAGATGGGGGTCGGCGGCCAATTACATATCATTTTTGGAGTCCTTGACATGAAATATTGAGCAACACTGATATAGAAACAGGTATTTCAGAAAACTGTCAGGATTTAGAAGACATTTTTTTAATTTCGGTAAAAAAAAGTAAATGTACTTAAGTTACTTTCCAGCACTGCCGGCCCTGCCCTGCTGTGAGTAATTCACTTGGAGTGTGTTGACTCATTCATTAGAAACAATATCCATCAGCGACCAGGCCCCACATCCCCCATACCACACACTCCAATCATGATTTGCATGTTAATGAGAAAGACCGACCGGGATCCAAACTTCAATCCGCCCGTACATCAAACAATGATCATGTTGCTGTACAAAGAATGGTTTTATTTTTGCTCAGAATAAAGTGTCGTGAATGCCGTTTGTTGCTGGCTCAAACGCTACAGCGTACTCCCAACTGCATGGCATCATATTTTGAGGCCTGCGAGCAGCGCAGGCTCTAAAGCTCTTAGTTGCGCGCTACTACCGTGCTAGTGGCACACAGAGAAAGCACACCATCTGTAAAAGCTCAGTGGGAGCTTGTAGGCCTGCCGTTTTCAGTGTGTAAACGTGGCTGTGCAGCTACGAATAAATATGGCATACAGTTGGGTGCCACCGATATTGTCCCTTATTATTTGACCCATTTAGGCCTGACCTCAAATTTAAAAAAAATCCTTCTAAATCCTCCAGTTTTCTGAAATAAATATTTTCACGATTTTTCAAAAATAGCAGACCTACAAGCTCGTAGCGCGCCATGAGCTTGTAGATCTGCTATTTTTCAATAGCTAAATTACAACATAATGTTTAAAACACCAAAAGGGGTTCCCGCCCAAAATGGGTTAACTGTCCTTTTGCGCAGATCACGCAAACCTCAGCAAAAAGAAAAGGACAATATCGATGGCCTCCAACTGTAGGCCTGCCGTTTTCAGTGTGTAACGTGGCTGTGCAGCTATGTATAAATATGGCATAAGGATGGGAATATCGGTCGAAGTGTCATACTCCCTGCCTGGAGGATAACCCTATACTGACTTCGATGACGCCCAAGGCCTTTCCTGCAGCGCCACACGTACACTGAAGCCAAAATGTCCACTTGCAGACACGACGAGATATCCCCCCCAAAAATAATAAAGTAATAATACTGTCTGGTTTGCCATGGAATGTTTTGTGCACAGTCATGCTCCATATGGAGGACGAACCCTAATGATTTTGGTGATACCACCGTGGCCTTTCCCCCATAGGGTAATACAAGGATAGAGACCAAACAGGAGCATTAGCCCCACCCCCCAGCGATTAATTTCAATAGAAGTTGCTCAGTGGCGCTTTGAAGCACCCGGAAGACTGCCGGAAGTGCAATTATAACTCAATGGCTCGAGCGAGCGGAAGTTTAGCCTAGCCTAGCCCGGACCTAAAATTTGAGGTCCAGCTGGGCTGATGCACATGACGTCATGAACGTCCGTCCACCTCCATGAAAGTGCTGCAGTTCCACTTTTCGCCAGTAGGTACTGGGGGCTTGCTTTCCCCTGGCAGCACCCAAATATCACACATTCCACTTGTTTAGTGTCTTAAAGGCACTTTGAAGCTTTAATTGCAGCTCTACTTTAAAGCTTTTGAGGTTCAAAGGATGGTAATATCGGCCGGTTCGTATCGCTTCCATCAAGTTGGATGTAAGGAGTATAACTTATTTTTTTCTCTATAAATAATTTCTAGATAAGATAACCTGATGAAGGTATGTGTACCCAAACGTTTCCAATAAATACATTTTTTTTAATTCCAAGTGAAGAAAACACTGTGCGTGAGCACTTTGATGTGAAGTCATTTCTTTAAAAAAATAAGAAAAAGAAAAAAAGAAATCCATCAGGAAACCTTGAAGTTGACTGATACCATTACACTCTAGACTTTCAAAGTAATACTGAAGAAATATATGATCATCACTGCAGAATAACTTTCTCCACACATGCACCATAATGAACGGGCCGGCCTTAAAGCTGCCTGCAATCTGCTTTTTTTATATGACGAACAAATCTGTATGGCAGAGTAAAGCAAGATGACAGGGTGAAGGGCTTTATTTCTCAATAATGACCTGCTCACCATTCATTATCCCGTGTAATACATGGCTACTTAATAAAGGAATTAATGCTTACGATAAAGAAAAATACACATACGTAAATGAAATGAAATGAAATGATTACTATATTTACCCAGGGTATCTGGGCTAAGCTCAAGAACTTGTTTCCAGCCAGGCCCTGCTCATAGAACATTTCATCGTAGTGTTTCAATGCCTTGTTCAAGGGCACTTCAGCGGTGGTAATTTTAACGTGTCGGACCGCTGATTCGAACTGGCGACCTTCCGGTATCAAGACCGCTCCGCAATCCGTTCGGCCACCGCTGCCACTAAATCGGTCAATCTAACACTTTTCAAGTCAAGGACCCCCACAATGATACCAGAACCATAGCTTTTAGTTAAAATGTTCGCTTTAAAATTAAAAATATACTCTATACAAACATTCTCACTATCTTTTCTAAAATAGCAGATCTAGTAAGCTTGTATATAGTATGGTTTAAGTGGTTCAAATGATTGTACACTATATTAACAAAATTAGCTGGGGACCCCCGGGTCACCCCCTCACCCCCCCCCCCCCCCCCCTCACCGCCAAGGACCCGGACCCCACTTTGAGAAGCAGTTCATTAGATTCAATATTCTGGTACTGCATTGCCTGTTTGTCACCTCAAGTCTTTTCATGAAACATTTCTTTAGTGTAGAGTTTAGCTGTAAAATGGCATCATCTGTTTGTTTACATGGCTGCCTGCCTTGTTGGATAAGCAACCAACCACCGCGGATTGACTGATTAATTTTTATTAAGGTGCATTAACTCTGTAGCGGTCTGTTATTGACAGCAGCGGCCTGTTCGTTTTCTGTTAATGAAAAATAACACACCACTGAATTCTGAAATTGAACCGTCAGAATCAAGCATTCAACCCAGCTGTGTAATAATCAGTGGTGGGAAAAGTACTCTAATGTTTTACTTATAGTAAAAGTATAAATACTGCAATATAGAAATACTAAAAGTCCAGAATTCCAAATGTACTTGAGTAAAAGTACAAAAGTATTCAAGTTTTCAAATGTATACAAATATTTAGAAAATACTCAGGATAGCAAGCTCACAATGTGTCGCATTGTGAGCTTGTAGATCTGCTATTTTCAATTGGCCAAAATGTATAGGGCTGAAGTGGGTAATGTATGTTTTGCAATAATAATCCAAATCTACAAAGTAACTAAAGCTGTCAAATAAATGGAGTGGAGTAAAAGTACAATAATTGGATCTGAGATGTAGTGGAGTAGAAGTAAATGTGTTGGATATTGGAAATACTATAATGCATTTGCAAATCGTTGCACTTACCTTTAATTGGTTATAAAGAAATATTTTTAATAAAATAATCAAACTTTGCAAGTCTGAAGTCGGGCAGAAACCAGCTAACTCCAAAATGTTAATTTTTCAGGAAATGAAAAAAAAAAAACATCCAGCTCAAGTGGAGTTAGGAGGTTTTGGCCGAAGCGCTTTTTAATACTTTTCATTGGTTCCATTTTTTTTAACCAACACGCAGATGCAAAGGGTGATCAATAGCACGGATTTATATATAAAAATGTCTAAACGGGTGGAGTTGCCTGGTTTGGCAGACAGCGATGGATAAAATATATAAAACATGATTAGATTAATCAATACAGTCTCTACAGTCTTTACTTGGCCCAGAAAAAGGCTAATAACCACGTCATTACAGCCAGCAGGTGAGATATTTTCCCATAACAATAGCATGTCATTATTAATCACATTTATATCAGCATTGTCTCTGCAAGTAGTAGGAGAATAATCTCACCAAATGGAAAACGGACACCATGAAAATACATGTCTATATGAGCAGCCAAGCAGGGGCATGCTTCCTACATTGTTAGAGAACAGGAATACCTCATCTGGAAAATGTGACACGTCCTAAAATAAGATAAGTAGCCCAGTTCAGGTTAAACATGATTATTATGCTGAGCAATTGGTGTGGTTTTATGCACTGAATCTAAAGACTTGTGCTTTGGCCGCTGCCTTTTGCTAACCTTAACCCTTTTGATTCATTTAAGTAACTTTGTTCTCATTATTTGAATTGGTTTTAATTTTTAGCATATCATTGCTGTCGGGAGGAAACCACCTAACTCCATTTTTGAGGGGGGGGTTTTCTCTCCCCTCTCCCCTCATGTAAGTAATTATAAAAATATTGAAGTCATAATATCAACTTTGGTTTGTATTATAACGTAGTACACATTAAGTTCCTATTTATCGGTATTGGATTTGTCATGGTTTTAGAGTTGTGGCGGCTGGTGGGGGCCTACACATTACATATTGTCACAGCCCACCAGGTTGGGAATCGTTGCTATATATAGTACAAAGGTGCCTTTCCTTGCCGTGATATTTTGAGAGATGATTTTGGGAGTTACAGGTGTAATGAGTAGATTGGGGTTATCTAAGGACTGCAGTCAGTCAGTCAGTCAGTCAGTCAGCCAGCCAGCCAGTCAGTCAGCCAGCCAGCCAGCCAGTCAGCCAGCCAGTCAGCCAGCCAGCCAGTCAGCCAGCCAGCCAGCCAGCCAGCCAGCCAGCCAGCCAGCCAGTCAGTCAGTCAGTCAGCCAGCCAGTCAGTCAGTCAGCCAGCCAGCCAGTCAAGTGCATTGATTTGTACCAGTTGCCAGTCTGTGTTTGTTCTTTGCCCTCTGGTCAAACTCTTCAGCTGGTAGAGCGGAAATGTGATCTGACAGCTCCCATTAGACAGGACAGCGGAGGAGTTATTTATCTATCTGTCCCCAGCAAGGTCAGTGTGAGAGAGAGACAGAGACAGGCAGAGAGAGAGATTAAAAAAAGAGAGCGAGAGAGCGCTGGAGCTGGGGTGTCGGAGCTGTGGAGCTGGGCTGTGAAAAGACATTCCACATTTGCCATTTCCACTGATTCCATGAATGTGATCATGGTAATTCAGCTTGAGATAACCCACGCCCAGGCACAATAATGCCCGTGGACCAAGAAAAGCACTGTCTGTGATTTGCCTCCATTACAATCCAAATTGACCAGTGATTACAGAAGATTGTAGAGCATAAAAATAGCCACACGCCGACATAGTTTTCGACAGAGAGTCCTATCTTTGAAGAAAGTTCCGATTACGAAATCAACCGGTGTGATTTTGTGGGAACTGCTCGATATAACGTCATGTCTAGAACGGCCCATAAGGAGCCCCATTTGAAAGGGAATTATTCCGGCCAATCTGTTTCCATCATAGGCTATACCCAAATGAGTTTTGGATGATTGCACCGTCTTCACTTGAAGTGAAATGGTGTTTTAATGATTAATCAGGTTAGATCAGACCGACTGTGTTATGAGTGGTGTGATTCTGTGGAGCAAGGTGACTTCAATCACTCTTCCTTTATTTTTGATTTTATTTTTTTGGCCTGGCGCACCGACAGCGCCAGCGTGGTTTGGTTCTGATAAATCACTTTAATGGGTTTCTACATCTAGCCTTTAAAATATGATTGTGTCTTTTTTTCCCCCCCCTCTAGACAAACGATTTCGTCCATAAACGCAGAGTGAGGATAAAGTATTTATTATGTTTTACTTTTATAGAGCCGTCTGGACATTTCGGAATGAAATATTGGAGATGAAAGGATATAGTGGCACCGGTTGGGCTTCATGTCTGCTTACATTCAGGCCCGTCTTCAAGGTATAAGCCTCATCTTCGGGGCATTTTTTTTTTTATTCACCTCATTTACCTGGAAGATAGAAAATATACGACGGTATATACGGTATATATAGTATGAATTTCATACCACAGGTATATCTGTGCCTGGAGGTGATGCTTAAAAATCCGGTGGGCTCTCTCACTCTCTCTTCTTAATCTCTGAACCAATTTACCACAGAGCGTAGAATGGAGAGAGAAGCTTGACAGAGTCGGTCAAATCCCTGTCTGCACCGTATTGGGGGCATAAGGGAAAAAAAGAGGGCAAAAGATAGGGGTGTGTGTGTGTGTGTGTGTGTGTGTGTGTGTGTGTGTGTGTGTGTGTGTGTGTGTGTGTGTGTGTGTGTGTGTGTGTGTGTGTGTGTGTGTGTGTGTGTGTGTGTGTGTGTGTGTGTGTGTGTGTGTGTTGGGGGGGAGAGGGAAATAGATACACACCATAGAGACACAGTCAAAGAAAACAGTCACATAGATAGAGAGAGGGACAAATATAGAGAGAAATTGGAAATGTGAAGGGAGACATACAGAGTAGGGAGACAGTGAGTCAGGGATGGATTGAGAAAGAGTGAATTACAATCAAGAGTAAGACTGGATCTTCCTTTAGACAATATAGGCAGCTGCACCCAAAGGGGAGATTTTTTTTTTTTACATTAACATTTCTTGGCAATAACATTCATACTGTTGGACGGCCAGTTTATTGCATTTAACGGTAACATGCTTTTGTGGGTACGCTTTGCTTAAAAGCCAGCAAACCACCTACAGTAAGAAAGAGTCACACAGGCCAAACAGTAAAAGCTTCTCTACAGCTCGCTAAAACACCACCGACTGAGGTGACATATTTATAACTCATCTCATCTATTGGCAATTGGATACTGGCTCTGTAAAAGAAACATTTTATTATGTTTGATAAGCAAAGTTTTAGAAGTTGGACCATGCGGTCACATTGGCCCCCGGCGTGTATTTTCCATTTACAAAGCCATTAAATTGATTGAAAGTGAATTCAAGGGGATGGGCAAAATTAATATGTTTTGTCACTTCCTAACTTGATACTTGTTCTGAGGTGGATGCCAAGTGCTTTTAACAAGTGGTGTTATTATAGAATATCATAATAATAATACAAATGATATAAAAAGGCAATAAAAATGTGGTGGACAGTGCAAATGGAGAGCCCCCAAGGAAAAAACCTTTTAACACAACCAGACAGACAGACGAATGGCTAATGGCTTGCTGCTGAATAGCTTTGACAAACACAACATTATGGGGATGGAGTAATTATTGCAGAAATAAATATGGAGGGCAGAGAGAGAGGAGGAAGGGGGAGAGAGAGAGAGAGAGAGAGAGAGAGAGAGAGAGAGAGAGAGAGAGAGAGAGAGAGAGAGAGAGAGAGAGAGAGAGAGAGAGAGAGAGAGAGAGAGAGAAATAAATAAATAGACAGAAGGGTAGAATTACAAGCCGGTGGCACAGTTTGCAAGTTATCCAAACAAAATTAGAATTTATGACTTATGAGCACAGACTTTTGTCAGCGACAGTTAAACTCATAGTGCTTACCATATGCTAATACGTTGTGTTGCAGTGGGATTATAGACTCAATGACTCAACACCGACACACACACACATGTCAAAGTCTCTTAGTAGTAAATAAGCATGCATCTAAAGAAGAGATTATATAATATACAGTATGGTTCTGTCACAACAGAAGTTTTTAAGTTTGATTTTGTGTATGGGTGCGTTGACATGAGCTTATTGAACTTTGAAAATATAGTAGGCCTATAATCCTAATACCTGATGATCATGTTTTAGGGGGTAATATTCACGGCATTCCATCTTTAAGTAACAGTACTCAAATGAGTGTATACTTAGTTAACCGTCTACCACTGGCAGCCTGTGATTGGGAACAGAAGTGATGAATAAAAGCAGCAGCGTTTGTTGGCACACAGGCACAGCTAGGACAGGCTATGGATCAGGACAAGACAAATGTCAGAGCAGCGGCCGCACGGTACTTTCAATTACATGAAACGTTACAGATGCAATTTGTAAGATCTTAATCGTTAAAATGCCCTTGGAATGTTAGCATGAATCAAGAGAGCTCAATAAGCAAATGTCCTGCTTAAACAGGCCATCATCATCAATTGACAAAATGTATGATTGCCTTTGACTGACAGACAGACAGACAGACAGACAGACAGACAGACAGACAGACAGACAGACAGACAGACAGACAGACAGACAGACAGACAGACAGACAGACAGACAGACAGACAGACCTTTCAAATGAACATGCATTTACAGTAGTGAGCAATCACCTGATTGATTGTACTTACTAATCAAGTATTAGCCACACAGGAAAACATAACGTACTACTTTAAATTGTAGGCTACAGTAGCATTAGGCAAGTCCTCCATGTTGTTTAAATTGTAGGCTACAGTAGCCCTAGGCAAGTCCTCCATGTTGTTTAAATTGTAGGCTACAGTAGCCCTAGGCAAGTCCTCCATGTTGTTTAAATTGTAGGCTACAGTAGCCCTAGGCAAGTCCTCCATGTTGTTTAAATTGTAGGCTACAGTAGCCCTAGGCAAGTCCTCCATGTTGTTTAAATTGTAGGCTACAGTAGCCCTAGGCAAGTCCTCCATGTTGTTTAAATTGTAGGCTACAGTAGCCCTAGGCAAGTCCTCCATGTTGTTTAAATTGTAGGCTACAGTAGCCCTAGGCAAGTCCTGCATGAGTGAAAATGTACCAAACTGCCCAAGCTGTGGTCTAAATCAATGAGTCAACTCCAGCCGTAAAATAGCCAGTTTCTATTCTAGTCTAAGGTTTGTTCTATCTGTTCGAGCTGATTTACCATCTTGTTTGCTTCATAATAATATTGGTCTGTCACATTTTTACATTAGAAAATGTACTTAGATTCTCCAGAGAAAAAAACGTGTAAATGCTAATGTTAAAGACACCACTATTTACCGGAAGTGGGCGTGGAAAACGGGCTGTGAGATAGGCCTATTACCGACTGGAGCTTAGGAAGCTTAGGAACTGCCATCCTTCCCATTTGCAATGCAGGTTGTATTTTTCTTTATTTCTAAATTGTTACCACACACCTAAACGGTAAATCAATATAGCGCTTTTATCCAAAGTGCTTTACATAGATTGTGCATTACATTTATACACCGATGGCAGGAGGAAACCATGCATGCAAGGCACCAACCTTCACATCGGGAGCAATTAGGGGTTCAGCGTCTTGCTCAAGGACACTTCGACACCGACTCTGGGGGAGCACGGGATCGAACTGGGAACCTCACAGTTCCCATCTGGCCGCTCTACCGGCCACTCAATTACCCCTGAGCCACTGCCACCTATAGCCTACAAACAATTAGAATGTCACAAGACTACGCTGGCATTGCTAAATACCTAAATAAACATTCCCCCGGACAATCAGACGCACAGTAATGAACATACAAGCCAGGACAAATAAAAATAAACTTGGGAAGTGCTACTATCCCCCCACCCCACCCCACCCCACCCCACCAACGCCAACCGGGAGGACCCAGTCTTATGTACCCATACACAAGGTCTAACAACAAAGAAAACCTTGAACCTTGAATAGAGGGTTTGTTGAGACGTTAAATGGCTCCTGCCTTCAGGGGCCCATGCAGCCTGGCTCTCGGCCTGGCCGAGGGGAAGGTACACCATGCACACACACACACACACACACACACGGCCATTCTGCTGCCGCAGTACCCTTGACAGTGTCCCCACCACGCGTACTGCCACAGCTGGAGAGCATGCACCAGTGACCGACGAGAGCCTTGTGTTTTCATAGGGGAGGCCAGTGTTTACGAGGCAGGGGACCAGCGCCGGACCAGGGGACATTTCTATCTGGGACAGGGCATCGTTTTTTGTGGGGTTTTTTCCCCCGACCAGCACAAAATGCATCCGACCTAATGAATCTGCAGGGAGGGAATCAACTTTAACGAGCTGAGAAGAGAGAAGGAGAGGAGAGGCGTGATGGGGGGAGGGAAAGAACACGCAACGATAAGAAAGATGGGGATGGTTAGAGCCCTCGTTAATAAGCACACTGTAACAAATAAAGGCCTGTCAAGGGGAGGCCTGGAGGGAGGTTCACTCGATCTTGCGTGTGTGTGTGTGTGTGTGTGTGTGTGTCGTCGTCACACCTGGTTGCCCAGCGCCGCCCAAACCCACGGCGAGTCCTGATTGGCCGAAGAGAAAGTTGGACGGGAAAGTTCTGATCTCAGGGTTTTTCTTTTTTTTTTGTTAAGTGACCTGTACAACTTTAACAAGTCCACTGGCACAGTTTAGGTAAATGGCTGGCATTTATAACACATGTCATGGTGACTTTGCTGTGACTGATGTGGTGTAATGGGTGGCAGTAAAATGGATGGGGACCATTTAACATGAACCAGAAGGGCAGGCGCAGTGTGCGCATACAGCAACCAGTTTGTCTTCCTGTGTCTTGTGAGACATTATGTGACTGCACACACGTGACACGCACACACACACACACACGTGACACACACACGTGACACACACACACACACACACACACACACACACACACACACACACACACACGCTATTTGAAATTAGGCCGCATCATTCCACCTGTCAAGGTAATGGTAGGACATTTCTGGAAGATTCCAGAATATGTATTTATTTACTTTTACTTGCTCTTTAACAAATTTAAATTTTAGACTGAACACAAGATTAGGTGGCTTGTTGAATGGTTGAAATGGCATTTTGTATTTGTTCTCTGTCCTGTAAAGAGCCCGACACCGCACCGCACCATACTGCACCGTACTGCACTGCACTGCACTGCACTGCACCGCACCATACTGCACTGCACTGCACTGCACTGCACCGCACCGCACCGTACTGCACTGCACTGCACTGCACTGCACCGCACCATACTGTACTGCACTGCACTGCACTGCACCGCACCGTACTGCACTGCACTGCACTGCACTGCACCGCACCATACTGTACTGCACTGCACTGCACTGCACTGCACCGCACCGCTAATTCCCACATTGACAAAGTGACAAAGTGTTATCTGTGAACAGGAAGCCTGTTGAAGCTGTTGATCTAATATAGAGAACCCTTTCAAAAGGGGACACCCAGGGGTCCTAGAGGGGGTTCCGGGGTACCCAGGGGTCCTAGAGGGGGTTCCGGGGTACCCAGCAAAATGAGGAAACGTTTAAACAAAAGCCCTAATTAAATCTTTTGGCTATTTACTTATTTTTAAACATATTTTTCTTTTATCCCCCATGATATTTTCAAATGGCCAATTTGGGGAATTTGGTTTAGAGAGAGTTTGCTGGCTGCTGCATTTGATGTTTTTTTTAGTTTTTTTTAATGAAGGCTCTCAGTGCTGATTTGGAGGACTAAGCATATCAGCTTGGAATATTGCGAAGTAAAAAGCGCTTGTTCCGGCCAACATCCGCCCTCCGGTCACTCTGTGCACATCCACACAGATGTCCTGACAGCGCCTCATGTCAGCGGTCCGTGCTCGTGTCAGATATGCACTGTGAGGCTTCCAGAGGAGCGAGAGAGAGAGAGAGGATGGAAGGGCCTGCGGTGGGTGTCTGGCACGAAGCAGGGCTGTGGGCAGCGGGTCAACTTTGAGTGGGAAACAGCAGCCAGCACACATTGGCAGTGGTGGAGAGTATTAGTATTTACTCATGTACTGTAACTAAGTACAACTTTCAAAGAGATTTCCCCCCAAAAAATGAGAGAACTTCTTGCACGTTGGTTGCTCTGAAGGTGTGCACCTGCTCTGCATGGGGTCCCCATGGAATCATCCTCTTTTCCCAGGCCTTGCCATGCAATTGGTCATAATCCCAAACACCACCTGCTTAATACCGTTTTTTTGTATTTTCTTCTGTAGGAGGCTAGCCATGTGTGCGTGTGCGTGTGTGTGCGCGTGTGTGTGTGTTTAACTGGAGCTAATCTTGCGAGCCACTTGATGAACCATTCAGCACCACATTTCTTGTGCATGCTGCCAGTGTGCCATTTTTGTTTTCAAGATTTAACTTTATAATGGAAGTCATTAGTGGCTTGGATCAGACTGAAACCTTTCATAGCCTTGGAACAAAGACCGTCAGATATAGGATTACAGTATATAACACGTTGTTATTAAACAATTCAGAATATTGCAGAACACAAAGGGTTCCGATTGGTCATGGCTCTGGGGGTAAGGACCTCATGTATTAAATGTGTACATTCATGGAGAAGTACAGGCATTATTAAGTAGTGGCCAACCGTGAGAGTGAACAAGAGATCTGACTTACAGTTGGAGGCCATCGATATTGTCCTTTTCTTTTTGCTGAGGTTTGCGTGATCTGCGCAAAAGGACAGTTAACCCATTTTGGGCGGGAACCCCTTTTGGTGTTTTAAACATTACGTTATAATTTAGCTATTGAAAAATAGCAGATCTACAAGCTCATAGCACGCCACCGAGTGGCGCGCTACGAGCTTGTAGGTCTGCTATTTTTGAAAAATCGTGAAAATATTTATTTCAGAAAACTGTAGGATTTAGGATTTTTTAAAATTTTGAGGTCAGGCCTAAACGGGTCAAATGATAAGGGACAATATCGGTGGCACCCAACTGTATCTTCGGTGTATTCATGCCTCCTTTGTACTTTAGGTGCTCATCTGCAATGTCAAATTGTCTATTGTTGCAGTGCACGCACGCGCGCACACACACACACACACACACACACACACACACACACACACACACACACACACACACACACACACACACACACACACACACACACACACACACACACACACACACACACACACACACACACACACACACACACACACACACACACACACACACACACAGGTCTCACCTCCACTGAACATGTGTCCCAGTTGCCTGTTAGTACTTCGATATTAAACAGCCATGTGGATCAACAGGGCTTTATAGCAAATCATTAGCTCCTCCACTACTGTACGATCACTCATCAGCACAACCTGCATGCTCAGCAGCAACACAGAGCAACACACCATCAGGCCTGTATAGAGGGATCACTTCATCATGTATAGAGGGATCACTTCATCATGCCTTCTGTATAGAGGGATCACTTCATCATGCCTTCTGTATAGAGGGATCACTTCATCATGCCTTCCATTGGGTCATGACGGGTGTAGTCGGTTGAGGTGTGGACTGCTGGTGGTCACCCAACTTGTACTGCACACTGCAACAAGCCACTGCGCTCCACTGCAACAAGCCACTGCGCTCCACTGCAACAAGCCACTGCGCTCCACTGCAACAAGCCACTGCGCTCCACTGCAACAAGCCACTGCGCTCCACTGCAACAAGCCACTGCGCTCCACTGCAACAAGCCACTGCGCTCCACTGCAACAAGCCACTGCGCTCCACTGCAACAAGCCACTGCGCTCCACTGCAACAAGCCACTGCGCTCCACTGCAACAAGCCACTGCGCTCCACTAATGTAGTGTCTGCTGCTTAATGGTTGGCCAGTTAAACTACTTAAACCCTATATACTTTGACCGGAGTCAAAGTATATGACACCCCCCCCCCCCCCCCCTATGCTTGGCCTCCTCCTGTTTTCATACAAGGATACAGGCTACTATACATTTTCAAGGAAGATACAAAAAGATACATCCGACGCTTGTACAGTAGCTTCTACAAAGTAACAACGTTGAGCTGGTTTCAACTTCAGCTACTGTATATACGAAGCTACACATATATGCACTTATGCAGTGTATCTTTGTATCGTTTTTATCTGCCAGTGTGAACGCAGCAGTGCGGCCTGCTATTTTACCGGATATTTGCCCCAGAATAGGAATGCTCGGATTCATATGGTTAACAGAAGGAGTCCCCCAAAATATTCACAGGTAACTCTAGTGCATGGACATAGACTGACTGATGGCTGGCTGGCTGGCTGGCTGACTGACTGTGCATTAAATACTTAATCATCTTCTATCACTCTCCCGTTCATTTTCCAGCTCAGGCTACAACACAAACTCTCAGCATAAATGAACAACACAGAGGGTTTTTGCCGTTAGCCATTAAAACCATAATTATTATGATTATGGCACATGTACTGGTGCTAAAACAGAAAGCCAAGCTCCATTTGTCTGGAAGCGTATGGTGACATCTCAATGCAGTGTGCACACGTATACGTACACACACAGACACTCATGCGCGCGTGCACACGTACAGACAGTCATGCGCACGTACACACACACACACACACACACACACACACACACACACACACACACACACACACACACACACACACACACACACACACACACACACACACACACACACACACACACACACACACACACACACACACACACACACACACACACACACACGTCCCACAAATCCACACACACACACGTCCCACAAATCCACACACTCAGTGGATGTAAGGTCACGTTCAGTCATGTCACATTAAAGTGGGGAAGGATTCCCGGCAGACAGACACTGCCGTGCATATCAAATCCACATTAAGGATGTTCAGTCAACACACTTAGACTTTAAACCGGTAACGCCCGAAACACAAACCAGCGGGAAATAGAGCGTCAAGTGCAGAGGGAGCGCTGTTTACGTCTCTCTGTGTAGAGAGGGAACAAGGGAACAATGGTCGTATGGGTTGAATTTACAATGAGGCACAACATCGCTTTACCCATTTAAGACCTGATACCAGATTCTAATGTCTTCTAAATCATGACAGTTTTCTGAAAAACCTGTTTCTATTTCAGTGGTGCTCAAAAAGGTTCATGTCAACGACCCCAACAATTATGTGTATTCGGCCGTCGACCCCCGTCTGACAATGTTTTGTAACAGGGACCAAGATTTGAGTTAAAAATGGTCACTGTGAAGAAATATAATATTTTTCACAATTTTTCAAAAATAGCAGATCTACCATTTTCAACCTGGTGTCCCTAGTGTGGCCATGTCGTTATAGGCGAATATATTTCCATAACATTTTACAAAAGATAGACAAAAACTTGGTTAGAGGGAATAATGAGAGATGAAGCTGTTCGTGAATCTGGTTAGTGAAAATGCAATGTTTGTGTCCAGAGATGGTGTTGTTGTGATTAATTCGCCTGTGACCAAATCCATATCAAACCTCATCATTTATTTCACATTTCTTTTCATATTTATTTATTTATTTATCCATCCATCCATCCATCCATCCCTGGGGGACCAATTTTCCTTCGAAGATAAACTGATCAATGAAAGAAATTCGATGAATAAATAAATAAATAACACCGGTTTGCTGTGATTATCCACAATACAAAGCGCGTGCGCACATGCAAGCACCTGCACACGCACACGCACACACACACACACACACACACACACACACAAGTATTGGCATCTCCTGTGCAGTCACTTTGAGAGTGATGGAATGCCACATCTGTTGTCGGACCCTGTTGTTTGTAGACCCCCAGGTCTCTGCGTTGTGGCTAGTGTGGCCATTTCGCTCACAACGGAGGCTTTTGCACACACACATAGTTGTGCAATCATCTGCCAAGCCGATGCAAAACAATTATAAAATCAATCAGTTAATTGCAAACGAGTGATGTGAAGCAATGCAGATAAAGAAGCATTTGTCATAAAAATGCCAATGCGTTTCTACACGTCTTCCATCGCTTCTTGTTTCGCCAACGACTCGGATTGTTGCCTCGGTCATTTCATTATGGTCCGTTTTGTATTCCGTACTAGCAGAAATATAAATGTTTTGGATGATTTCTTTCTCCATGGAACATGTTGTCGAATCCCCAAAACTGCATTATGCATTTTAAGAATCTAGAATGTTAAAGCGCAAATAACATGCATTTTAAAACTGCTTTTAATATTTAATATCATATTGACTATGTCCCTCAAAGTAATTTCTAATGGTTTGAGCCTCAATCACCACTCTGATATAACCTGTCCTTGGCATTTCTTTCTGGACTTTGAAAGCAGTTTCAGCTGCAATACCACAATGTCCTGAGGTGGTGGGTTGTGCTGATAGAAAACACATATGGGAGCCCCAAAAACACAAAAGAAATTGAAAAAGTTGGATTTTATGTTATAGGTCCTTTAAACAGTGATGATGTTTATTATGGCATGGGTTCACTGTGTTGCTGTTGTTGTTTTGCTAATGTGGCATGTATCTTTAAAGCCTGCCACTATTTTATACTTGGTAGAATGATCGTGTTGCGGCAATTTATTTTTGCCATTTTTTTAAAATGTTCTAAGATCCGGAAAGTATACACCGACACAGAGAACGAGTCGACAGAAACTATATAACCATCACGCCATGCAATCATTTTCTGAGCTCGGTTGAATTTGCTAAGAACAAAGACATGCATTGGTTTGCTCATTCTGTGGGCAGAACACACAGTCAGTGTCCTATAGTGGTTTGCTCATTCTGTGGGCAGAACACACAGTCAGTGTCCTATAGTGGTTTGCTCATTCTGTGGGCAGAACACACAGTCAGTGTCCTATAGTGGTTTGCTCATTCTGTGGGCAGAACACACAGTCAGTGTCCTATAGTGGTTTGCTCATTCTGTGGGCAGAACACACAGTCAGTGTCCTATAGTGGTTTGCTCATTCTGTGGGCAGAACACACAGTCAGTGTCCTATAGTGGTTTGCTCATTCTGTGGGCAGAACACACAGTCAGTGTCCTATAGTGGTTTGCTCATTCTGTGGGCAGAACACACAGTCAGTGTCCTATAGTGGTTTGCTCATTCTGTGGGCAGAACACACAGTCAGTGTCCTATAGTGGTTTGCTCATTCTGTGGGCAGAACACACAGTCAGTGTCCTATAGTGGTTTGCTCATTCTGTGGGCAGAACACACAGTCAGTGTCCTATAGTCATGGTTTCCAACCCTTTTCATATCAAGGCCCATTCATTATTCGGCATTTGAGCCACGAACCACCATTTGATGACATTTAGCCTCACAGACGCAACACTAACGAATATTTTGATATTGTTGGAAATGAGTTTGCCCACAATTCCATGTGGTATGTGGTAACATTAGGGAAGATAACAGGCAAACGCTGATAAGAAATAAATCAATTATTCTACATTGTGTACACTTCTTGTAAAATAAGCAATGCAAAATGTAACAAAAATGTAACTCTTGAGAGCATAAAGGGTCCATTTGGTTTCATTTTACGCTCTCAAGAGTTAAAGATCTAGAAGGGTCCATTCTCCATCATTTAGCTGGGGACCACCTGGAACCCCCTCAAGGACCACTGGTGGTCCCTGGACCACTGGTTGACAACCACTCTCCTAAAGCATTAACATGCAGTGGAGCAAACCAGATAAATATTCAGCACACAGAAGAGCGGCACCCAAACGCACAGCACTAATGGAGGTCGCGTGCACGCATCCGCCTGGGTGACAGCAGACTGTGGGCATCCGCCTGGGTGACAGCAGACTGTGGGCGAACGCAGGCGCTTTGGAATGGGGGGTCAGATCAACATATCCGCCTGGGTGACAGCAGACTGTGGGCGAACGCAGGCGCTTTGGAATGGGGGGTCAGATCAACATATCCGCCTGGGTGACAGCAGACTATGGGCGAACGCAGGAGCTTTGGAATGGGGGGTCAGATCAACATATCCGCCTGGGTGACAGCAGACTGTGGGCGAACGCAGGCGCTTTGGAATGGGGGGGTCAGATCAACATATCCGCCTGGGTGACAGCAGACTGCTGGGCGAGCGCTGGCGCACGCACGCACACGCACGCGCACACACACGCACACGCACACACACACACACACACACACACACACACACACACACACACACACACACACACACACACACACACACACACTAAAGAAAGGAAAAACAGGTGCGCTTCCTCTGGAAACTGCCCTTGGTTAAGGTAGTGGGTGCTCAGCTTATAACATAACTTAACTCATAAAGTGGAAAAAGCGGCACCCCAAAATAAAAGATGCAAGACTGGCTCAGATGCAATGTCTCATGTTTATTGGAGAACGCTGACGCGTTTCGGCAAACAGCCTTCTTCAGAGCAAACAGCCTTCTTCAGAGCAGACTAAGGGCCCTATTATGCGTGTCTTAAGTACCAGGTCTTATGACTTAACTTAAGACCTGGAGGCGTGGTCAATGCTGTTTGGCCACTCAGAATAGCCAAATGGCATTGATCACACCTCCAGGTCTTAAGTTAAGTAATAAGACCTGGTACTTAAGACATGCATAATAGGGCCCTAAGTGTAAAAAGCAAATCCTAACCATGATCCTTTTCAAGATGTGTCTCTAAAATGTGCAAAACTTGAATAACTAACACTTTAAAAAAAAAAAACATCTCCTCGGATGAAACTCTGTGGGATCGACCTTGTTCCGACTGGTGGCTGTGATTAGAGCCATGTCCCCTTTTTAAAACCATTTGGAAAGAACCGTCTGTCCGTCTGAGCTAAAATTAAATTAAATTGCTTTCATTTCCCCCTGATGCCTGCAAAGTGGCAGAGTGGAGGCACAACAACGAGCTGCTGGGTAGCATGGCGAGCACGGCAGGGGCTTCCTCTAATGCCACCACTGTGACCGATTGATTGCGGACCGCTGCCGTATACCACCACAGCTGCACCGCCATGCCTTTAAACTCCTGCACAGACACCCACCAGACAGGGGAATTAGTAATGCGTCTCTCTAGGGCTTCATACAAAGCAACACTATATCCACATTTCTCCTGGGGTTAGGGGACGAGTCTTACAGTCTATACACACACGCACGCACTCACGCACGCACGCACGCACGCACGCACGCACGCACGCACGCACGCACGCACGCACGCACGCACGCACGCACGCACGCACCCCCATCCTTCCGGTCTTCATATCTAATTTTCCATCTAAGCGTATACTGACCCTCTTGGTTATGTATTTTTTTCTGTATTTCTTGCATTATTACACTATCATGTCTTGTTTTAACTTCATTGTTTATATTGTGTCCATTGTACAGCATGTACGAAGCCTTGTTTCGAAAGGTACATAAGATGGTGCTAGTAATTTTGCGGAGGCATCTTTCCGATCTTTCTCATTCCCTCCCTTCAGCCTTTTCTTGTTTTGCCATTCCCCCTTTTCTGTACATCTGTCTCTCCCACCCATCCATCCATCCATCCATCCATGATGATGTCTGTTCCGGTTCAAGTGTCTTAGTGTTTCCGACTGCTCCGACTGCTCGCATCATTTTTGTTTAGCTCTTTGTGTTGTCGCCGGTGGTTATTGCATTAGCTGTGGAATCCGCCCAGCGCTGGCCCCGTTTCACTTCCACTCCCCTACCATCAACCCCCCGCGCCCCCCTGTCTTATTGCTTGCTAACCCGTGCCCAGCTCTCTGGCTGAGGCCATTAACTCTGACACAAACACTCTGCACTTGTCGTGAGCAGGATAAACTCTGGGCTATGAGCCCCAGCTAGGCTTGCTGCTTGACTTGTGTACACATGAGCAGAGGTCAGCCAGGGTCACAGTGAGAGGCAGCGAGAGAGAGAGGGAGTCTATATGGGTGTTCTGCCTCTGCCTCTCTCTGTCTCTCTCTACACTATTTTTTTTTTTAACTAACGGAGCGAGATAATGTCCAGAGTACTACACTTGCACTGTCAGCGAGTAGCCTGCCCCAGCCTGTGTGATTTCTGGTCTAGAGGTGCCGCCAGTCTAAAACAGGCGGTGGATCCTATTGGTACACTGATCTGAGCACCCACACCCCCTGCCCCCCCTCCTCCCCGGTAGAAAACAACAGAGAACACTGACATCACCAAATTTGGAGCCTCTGCAATGTTATTGGTTAGTGAAATACAAGCCGACTCCCACTTCCTATGCGCACTCAGCGCACCATGTCAGTTTACATGACAGACTCCGCACTGGCAGGAGTAGGAGACGGTTCTTTTGGATTAGCCTACATTACGTAACGTGGGTAACTACTAACTCACCCATTGAAAACACAGTAAACTATAATGGCGTTACTGAATGGGAAAATGTAAAGAGTTACGCTACAAGTTACAGCAAAAAGTAGTTTCGTTATGTAAACTAAGTTAATGTAAGGCTGTTAGTTCCAACACTGATTACAACAGAGCCGATATATACACAACACACACAGGCCCAAGCGGAGGATTGGGGAGAGTGCACATTGTAGATTGTCAGCTCCAGTGCCACTGTGCGTGCGTGCGTGCGTGCGTGCGTCTCAGGGGGGGGGGTCCTCCTCCTACCTTTGAAGAAGCAGTCCTTGCCGTGCACCACGTAGATGCGTCTCTTCTCCAGGCAGGCGGTGCGGTACACCTCGCAGTGGTTCTCGTAGAAGCGGCCGTCCGAGCCGCACGCCGGCACGAAGGAGGGCCGGCAGCGCCGCTGGCACACGCACTCGGCGCGGCCCGTTGCCGCCAGCACCACGCACTGACGGCCGCGCCCGCAGTACGTCCGCCTGCACGGACCCCCGTCCGGGTCAGAGGAGGAGGAGGAGGAGGGGGGCACTGTCGTCACAGCTGGAGAGAGAGAGAGAGAGAATGATGATCATTTGTTTATTGCAGTGGTTCTCAACCAGTGGTACGAGGACCACCAGTGGTCCTTGAAGGGGCTCCAGGTGGTCCTAGGGTAAGTGATGCAGAGTTGGTAACCAAATGGACCAGTATTAGATCTTTATAATTATTGAGAGCGTGACATTATTCATCATTTGAATCAACGTCTTTTCACGCTTTCAGGAGTAAAATTATTCTTAAGCATCTGCATCAGTTCATTTTCAAGAAGTCTACACGATTAGAGAATGTATAAGAATTATTTGGATTTTTTGGGGGGTTTGGGGTCTGAGATGCAATATCTCATCAAATGGTGGTCCGTGGCTCAAATGGCAAATACATTGAAAACCATTGGTTTATTGGAATGTTAACAGATATTGGGAAGAGATACATTATAGTGTGTGTGTGTGTGTGTGTGTGTGTGTGTGTGTGTGTGTGTGTGTGTGTGTGTGTGTGTGTGTGTACTGTATGCCAGGGCCAAACCTTACAGCTCGATATGTTATGAATTAATAATCAACTATTGTGCAATACCACATTTATAAGCTAATGTGTTATTTTCACTATATTGGAACATTTATATTAAAAATGAAAAAAAATGAAAAAATGAAAAAAATATGATATTTAGTTAATAAAAAAAAGGGTCCGCGACATGATCACACGAGACAAATGATTAGCCGGGGGTGGAAGCATAATGTTACTCAGAATGAATGGAAGTGAAATTCAGCACTCTCTTTTGACCGAGTGCTATAGTCCTTCATAATGATAACCACTATCATTTTCATGGCATTGTGATTCGAAATTCAATCTGATTGTAAGCTAGAAGTAGAAATGCCCCCAGAGAGAGAGAGAGAGAGAGAGAGAGAGAGAGAGAGAGAGAGAGAGAGATTTTCGTAGTTAAAGAGGCACCAAGACAATGCTTTCAGACTTGCCACTTCTGGGCACTTCTTATTTGGCAAAATTGACATTATGGCCTGACAATGTGGTCACCCAAATCAGTAGGGTTCATCTTCCCAAGAGAATATGTACGATGAAGTTTGCAGGGATTATATACATGTTTAGAGTCTGGCTGTTACTGAGGCTAAAAGCAAACATAAATTATAATATGCTGGACTTCTAAAAGAGACAGAATACAAGAGAAAATACACGAGAACACAAACCGAGGGGAAAATACAATTACCGTAGCCTATACAACAAGAGTGCAAGACAAATTAAATATACACTACACGCACGGGTATAAGTGAGTAAATTAGCAAGGCTCAATGCAGCCTTACTGCAATAGATTGAGAAAAGTAAAAGTTCAACTTGGACCGGCACCAGTTGTACTATAGCTATACAAGTGTGGTGTTAATGAGCAAAAGCTTCCTCTTTTAAATAGAACATAGCACTCAACCTCTGAGGTGTTCTTATTAGCACCTCTCAGCACCTGCATGTGCACACACATTCACAGCATGTGGGCATGCACACACTCATGCACGCACGCACGCACGTGCACACACACCCCGCGCACAAATCCTCACAATCCTTTGTTAGTGCTTCTAGCCCTTGTCAACACTCCAGAAACGCGCGCGCGCGCGCACACACACACACACACACACACACACACTCCGTTAGTGCTTCTAGCCCTTGTCATCACCCTCCCAACGCGCGCGCGCGCACACACACACACACACACACACACACACACACACACACACACACACACACACACACACACACACACACACACACACACACACACACACACACACACACACACACACACACACACCATCATCAGCACTGATTCCCGTCTCAGTGCCTCGGACCCCCTGCGCCCCCCTGCTGATTTAATCTATTTGCACTTAAAACAGGGCAGAAAGCTGCTGAGCCTTGCAGACACTCCACCTTGGATTGATCTCGCCGAGGCTCCGGCCGTGATCTGGGCCCGGACCCCCCGCTCCTGGTGAGATCTGAGGCCCAATTTATATGGACCCATGCCTGGGGGAGCAAGGGGACACGGGGTGGGGGGATTTTTGAGGGGGCGCTAGCCCCTCCTATGGCTGGCTTTGTGTGTTTGTGTGCAACACATTTGTGATGATTTGATTGGCCAGTTTTGTACGTTTGTGTGCATCACATTTGTGATGATTTGATTGGCCAGTTTTGTGTGTTTGTGTGTACCACATAGTGATGATTTGATTGGCTGAGCACGGAATGTGTAGCACATTTGTGATGATTCTATAGATATCTGAATTAGTTTGGCGTTGAATGGGTTCATATACAGTACGTACATGTAGGAGAGGGGCGTGTAAAACCAAACATCTACATTTTGAATAAAGCAACATAAAAGCTGTCTGGCCATGCAGAGTATCGTTAAAATGACCCCAGAAGTGTTTTATAAAAAAGTTAAATATACTCCTTTAATATAAACACGAGTGAGTACAATCCATTTGAGCTGAGGCGGCTTAATCATCAACGGCTCCCCTCCGCAGTACGCACAGTAGGTCAAATGTATTGACACTCTCCACGTTGTGCTCGGAGATAACGTTACAAGATTGGAATCTTGGTTTTCAAGGCACACATAGATTCATATTAGTTGACATTTCATATGCAGATACTGTGTTGTACATTGTATAATATTTGATGGTGGGGGTTATTTGCCTTTAGAGACACCGTAATTACATTTCCTTCAACTTTCACTGTTGACCTTAATGTCTCCTTCCACAGTCTTACGCACGCACGCATGCAGTCACGCACGCAGCCACGCACACATGCACTCACGCAGTCACGCACGCAGCCACGCACACATGCACTCACGCAGTCACGCATGCAGCCACGCACACATGCACTCACGCAGTCACGCACACAGCCACGCACACATGCACTCACGCAGGCAAGCACGTAAACAGGCAGGCACGCACACAGGCAGGCACGCCACGCAGCACAGACATTTGCCGTGTCGCAATCAATAACAGAAAGCTCAGATCTGTGTTTAGTTTAGTGTGAAATCAAAGCCCTCACAATCCTTAATAATCGTCTTAGCAACCAGTAAAAGTATAATTGTATAAAGGACAGACAGGCAGGCTAAAATGTTTGACTCAATGTGGACACTGAGATAATATGAGTAAACTAGACAAAATCGCAAGAGATTAGTATACACACAAACACGCACGCACGTCGCACACACTCACGCACACACGAAACACTCAGAGCTGGTTAAAAATCGAGGGGTCTCTCTTCGATCCCGGTCGAAGAGAGACGTCCCCGCCCTGTCTCCGGGTATGATACGGTTTTGAGGTTTTGAGTCACTTAATCCATTGAGACCTGGAACGCATCCATGTCACGTTAGTGTTTAACCACATTAACCATTAACCCCTTTTGGTGTTTTAAACATTATGTTATAATTTAGCTATTGAAAAATAGCAGATCTACAAGCTCATAGCGCGCCACCGAGTGGCGCGCTATGAACTTGTAGATCTGCTATTTTTGAAAAATCGTTAAAATGTGCCTCAAATCTTTCCGAAAATTGTCATGATTTAGAAAACTTTTTTTTTTAAATTTCGACGTCAGGCCTGAAAGTATTAAGATGCTGAGAAGGGGTCAGTTCTATTATCACTGTGAGGACGCGCGGCTGAAAAACACCCTGGCTCAACTCATGGACCTCAGTTCAGACTTCCATAATCAAACTGACTTCCATAATCAAACTGCTGAAAGCAGAAATTGAATTTGCCTCGAGTGTAATCATATCTCAACTCCGAGCATATCCAATAATGGAGGTAATGCGCCGTTGAGGACAAAAGTCCTTTAATTGCATAAAAGGAGATTCCAGGGCCGTCTCACGGCGGGAAAACAGAAAGAGCATTATGTGCACACATGCACACACAAACAAAAGAACACATGTATGCACAGAAAAACACGTGCAAATTAACCCCACGCGTGCACGGCACGCACACAAACAAAAACACATACGCATTCACAGAAAAAACACATGCAAACCCAATGAGACACTCGCACATCTTATACGTGTGTGCGAAGTAGTAGAAATGCCACACATTTCCACCGTTTATGCAAGTACATAGACACACAAACGTTTGAATTACAATACTTCCACATTTTAGGACAGAATCGGAAATAGCCGAAAAATCACACCCCTGTGAAGTGAGGGGCGCTCTTACCATCGTACATCATCCTACATCATCTCATACCGGCAAATCAGAATTTGCGTCCTCACCTTCGTCTTCAATGTTTGTGTTATGCAATGTTTGTGTTTACACAAACACTCGCAATTGTCCATACATTGTCATGGATTTAATGTTTGTGTTATAGGACAAAGTTTGTGTATGCACACACACTAAAAGCTGGACATAGGAGGGGCTATCGCCCCTCAAAAACTGCTACTTGCGGGGACATTTGGCCCTTATAAGTATAGTAATTCACTCTCTCTCTCACTCACACACACACACACACACACACACACACACACACACACACACACACACACACACACACACACACACACACACACACACACACACACACACACACACACACACACACACACACACACACACACACACACACACACACACACAGCAGTCCCTGCTGTGCGTGTGCTGACCCGGCTTGGGGGGATTGACTGCTCCTCCATCATAATGAAGTACGACGCCTCCGCGAGCGGGAGGGCAGGTAACACTCCTCCAGGGCACGGGTGGACGGATGAGTGGTGGTGGTGGGAGGGGGGGCACACTTCTCTTGTAACATCCCGTTCACTAATTGTTGTTCCGCATTGTGTCTCTGTATGAGAGCATCTGTGGGAAATGCAAAGCAGCCCCCCCCCCCTCCCCCGACCTTGTTGTCGGGTGTCAAGGTCGGGGACGATTACCAGATCGTTTGTATTCTCCCAGCGCGGGAGATTAAACGCTTAGCCGCAACGTCCGGCGGCAACCATCCCCACCGATGCTTGTTTGTCTGCCTCTTCCGCTCGTTTATCCCCATCACTCTCACTCCCTCCCTCCCTCGCTCCCTCCCTCGCTCCCTCCCTCCCTCCCTCCCTTACTGCCAGTGGTGTAAACTGTAAAGCAACTAAGTACATTTATTCAAGCGCTGTGCTGAAGTACAGTTCTGAGATACTTTTAGTTTACTTGATCAGTTAGTTACAGTTGTTGATTCTTTCTTTAGAGACACCACTCCACTACATCTAAGGAGGTACTTTTAACTCTAGTTACAGTTGATTATTATTTAGAGACACCACTCCACTACATCTAAGGAGGTACTTTTAACTCTAGTTACAGTTGATTATTATTTAGAGACACCACTCCACTACATCTAAGGAGGTACTTTTAACTCTAGTTACAGTTGTTGATTATTATTTAGAGACACCACTCCACTACATCTAAGGAGGTACTTTTAACTCTAGTTACAGTTGTTGATTATTATTTAGAGACACCACTCCACTACATCTAAGGAGGTACTTTTAACTCTAGTTACAGCTGTTGATTATTATTTAGAGACACCACTCCACTACATCTAAGGAGGTACTTTTAACTCTAGTTACAGTTGTTGATTATTATTTAGAGACACCACTCCACTACATCTAAGGAGGTACTTTTAACTCTAGTTACAGCTGTTGATTATTATTTAGAGACACCACTCCACTACATCTAGGAGGTACTTTTAACTCTAGTTACAGTTGTTGATTATTATTTAGAGACACCACTCCACTACATCTAAGGAGGTACTTTTAACTCTAGTTACAGTTGTTGATTATTATTTAGAGACACCACTCCACTACATCTAAGGAGGTACTTTTAACTCTAGTTACAGTTGTTGATTATTATTTAGAGACACCACTCCACTACATCTAAGGAGGTACTTTTAACTCTAGTTACAGATGTTGATTATTATTTAGAGACACCACTCCACTACATCTAAGGAGGTACTTTTAACTCTAGTTACAGATGTTGATTATTATTTAGAGACACCACTCCACTACATCTAAGGAGGTACTTTTAACTCTAGTTACAGTTGTTGATTATTATTTAGAGACACCACTCCACTACATCTAAGGAGGTACTTTTAACTCCACTATAATTATTTTACATAGTTACCGTAGTTAACTACGTAGTTACTTTTTTTGTATTATTAATACAAAATGTACTAGTTATATTGTGGTACTGGTATTGGTATACTGTAACTTCAGTAATATTTCTAACATCTCTGCTGGTTGCCAGCCACGCTCCCAGTCATTATTTACCATTCAGCTCACCATGTACGGCCACGGAAAAACAAACACCGGCAGCTCCACAACAATGGACACAATGAGACAGAAGGCGTAATAGGTTGCGATGTGCCACATTTTGTGGTTCTGACATTTTGGCTAAGTCCTATAGCGCAGGCGCGCTCATCCAGGCAGTAAGCCCTTTTCTCTTTTTCTTGGACTGTGTTTGACTGCCATTGTGGGCTTGCTTAAGAAGCTCAAAGTGCATTCTGTTAATCCGGCTTGTCTGAGCTGTGGCACAATCACTGCTTAATGCTTCTTAATGGCTGTTACAAGTTCAGCCACTTGGCAGTGCCAAGACCACGCCAAGCTCAGCATCCTGCAGGGACCCCTCTGTCTTTACTTCTATGACTTACTTCTCTCTCTGGTTCTGTTATACTTTCTTCATTTTATCATCTTTCATTCACTCTTCTTCTTTTGTTCATTCTTTCTTTCTTTCTTTCTTACTTTCTTGCTTTCTGTCTTTCTTTCTTGTGTTGCTGAGCTCTCCTGGGCTACAGGGAGACAGACCATTGTTCATCATTTAATCAGATATTTTCAGATGTTTTGCCGGAACATTGTCAGTAATGGCATGAGGACATTGGGGATTTTGTGCTAAATGCTGAAATTGTTTTCGCTATTTCACTTACATACGAAGAGATGCACAAGCCCCCCATTCATATCCTTTAATTCATGCTTGATGGAGCGACATTTCTTTTGTTCAGTGACGTTTCAGACCTTGAGGTGTTTTATCATGCACTGTTGTGATGTGTTTTATCATGCACTGTTGTGATGTGTTTTATCATGCACCATTGTGATGTGTTTTATCATGCACTGTTGTGATGTGTTTTATCATGCACTGTTGTGATGTGTTTTATCATGCACTGTTGTGATGTGTTTTATCATGCACTGTTGTGATGTGTTTTATCATGCACTGTTGTGATGTGTTTTATCATGCACTGTTGTGATGTGTTTTATCATGCACTGTTGTGATGTGTTTTATCATGCACCATTGTGATGTGTTTTATCATGCACCATTGTGATGTGTTTTATCATGCACCATTGTGATGTGTTTTATCATGCACCATTGTGATGTGTTTTATCATGCACCATTGTGATGTGTTTTATCATGCACTGTTGTGATGCAGCCTGTTTTATCATGCACTGTTGTGATGCAGCCTGTTTTATCATGCACTGTTGTGATGCAGCCTGTTTTATCATGCACTGTTGTGATGTGTTTTATCATGCACTGTTGTGATGCAGCCTGTTTTATCATGCACTGTTGTGATGTGTTTTATCATGCACTGTTGTGATGCAGCCTGTTTTATCATGCACTGTTGTGATGTGTTTTATCATGCACTGTTGTGATGCAGCCTGTTTTATCATGCACCATTGTGATGTGTTTTATCATGCACTGTTGTGATGCAGCCTGTTTTATCATGCACTGTTGTGATGTGTTTTATCATGCACCATTGTGATGTGTTTTATCATGCACTGTTGTGATGCAGCCTGTTTTATCATGCACTGTTGTGATGCAGCCTGTTTTATCATGCACTGTTGTGATGCAGCCTGTTTTATCATGCACTGTTGTGAGGTGTTTTATCATGCACTGTTGTGATGTGTTTTATCATGCACTGTTGTGATGTGTTTTATCATGCACTGTTGTGATGTGTTTTATCATGCACTGTTGTGATGCAGCCTGATTTATGCCCCGTCGTACGATGGTGTCTCGCGACGAAAACAGCCGATCTACAAGTTCACAGTTAGATCATAAATAAGGCATAACTGAGAGGAATCAATCTGTATGCATATTATACGTAGATATCGCCTGCTCTACACACATAAACACAACGATAAACACACACACACACTCACACCCAGTTGTCACGAGAATGTCGGTATACTCTGGAGGCCAATACTCAAGTCCCTCACTGTATTTAACCCATTTTGACCTGACCTCGAAATTAGAAAAAAATCTTCTAAATCTGAAATAAATATTTTCAAGATTTTTCAAAAATAGCAGACCTACAAGCTCGTAGATCTGCTATTTTTCAATAGCTAAATTATAACATAATGTTTAAAACAGGGGTTCCCGCCCAAAACGGGTTAAAAACCAAAACATGCCTCCATGTGTTTATACCTGGGGCTACGCTCCCAAGATGCTCAAATCCCTCCAACATTTAAATGCAATCAAAACAAACAATTCATTTTTTATTTTCCCCCTGCTTCCCCGGGCGGTGTGGTGTGGTGTTGTGGGAGGGTGTTGGGGGGCTTGTGGTTTCTGATAAGGGCCCCTTCTGAGATATAGAGGGCACATTCAGGTATACTGAGAGCCCCTAGCTCCCTCCCTGGTGAGATGAATACCTTATTGTGGTGGCCCCAACCCGCCGTCACCGTGACATTCTTTTAGACACTCCCGTTGCATTGGTATACGACAACCACTTTATGTACGACTGCAAATATGTGACCGGGTCTGGCAAATAGGCCCTCATCTCGACCAGAGTAATTTTTCAGTTTTTTACAGATTATTAAAGTACAGAATGTAAGCTTTCATATGATGTGTCATTCAATGAAATTGGAAAATATTTGAAGGAGATATGACCATTTTAAAATGATTGTGCCGTTTTACCCAAAGCTGAGAAAATCCCCTTAGAATGTTCACAACATTTCAACACCTAGAGCTGGCTAGCCTACTTTGACTTATAAATGTATACATTTAATTTGCCCAAATCAATAATCTGTTGGAATGAAAACCTTCTTCAACATTCAAACTGTGTTAATATGAAAGAAAAAAAAAGTTTATTTGAGATTTTCTGCCTTTTCATTATAGGCGAGATGAGGACAATTTTGCTAGACCTGGTCACATATGCTCTCTTAGATTGAGGAACTTATTATTGAACTTATTATTGCTGTTAAAAATGTCGCTTGCTCTAGAAATAATTTCAGCGACTTTTTTTTACACCTGAGACAAAGTATCTTTATCTGTACATTTAATTTTTACCCCTTTTTCCCCCATCCCAATTTAGTCGTTACGCCAACTAATTGTTCCACACACACTTCTGTGTGTGTGTGTGTGCGTGTACCCCAATGGTTCACCACCTGCCAGCAAGGATCCCCCACCGGGAGGACATAGCACATCCTCCGTCCTACTCCTCCAGTCCCAACACACCTAACACCTGTAAGTGAATTTGATAAGGTACACATTTGTCTTGTTCTCTGCAGCAGATTGCGTTTGTTAGACAATGTATGGCCCATATGTCTTCTCTTTTGTATTTGTCGTGTGTGTGTGTGTGTGTGTGTGTGTGTGTGTGTGTGTGTGTGTGTGTGTGTGTGTGTGTGTGTGTGTGTGTGTGTGTGTGTGTGCGGTTTTGTGTGCATGCGCGACACGCACGCGCTTGCTTTACCGTCACGTCTGCTGACCCAACAGATCACTCTATTTGCTCTGAAGCAGCTGCCCATAATTAAATTCAGAGATGCGGCGTCAAACACTCTCTCTTGCCGCGCCGGCCGCTCGGCCAAAGTGCTTCTGACACACACGCTGGAGCCAGAATACCAATGGGCGGCAGGCAGGCCGGCTAGGTGAGAGAGTCGTGCAGTACCATGCATGAAACCTCATTATTATAGCCTGCAGTAGCAGGGTGTTACTGTGTACTGTGTACTGTGTACTGTGTACTGTGTGTACTCAGTACCATGCATGAAACCTAATTATTATAGCCTGCAGTAGCAGGGGGTTACTGTGTACTGTGTACTGTGTGTACTCAGTACCATGCATGAAACCTATTATTATAGCCTGCAGTAGCAGGGTGTTACTGTGTACTGTGTACTGTGTGTACTCAGTACCATGCATGAAACCTCATTATTATAGCCTGCAGTAGCAGGGTGTTACTGTGTACTGTGTACTGTGTACTGTGTACTGTGTGTACTCAGTACCATGCATGAAACCTCATTAGTATAGCCTGCAGTGTAGCAGGGTGTTACTGTGTACTGTGTGTACTCAGTGCCATGCATGAAACCTCATTATTATAGCCTGCAGTAGCAGGGTGTTACTGTGTACTGTGTGTACTCAGTACCATGCATGAAACCTCATTATTATAGCCTGCAGTAGCAGGGTGTTACTGTGTACTGTGTACTGTGTGTACTCAGTACCATGCATGAAACCTCATTATTATAGCCTGCAGTAGCAGGGTGTTACTGTGTACTGTGTACTGTGTGTACTCAGTACCATGCATGAAACCTAATTATAACAGCCTGCAGTAGCAGGGTGTTACTGTGCGTGCCAACGAGAAGCCATATTCTACACTTTGCTAGTATACTGTACATCACTAATAATCAACTCTTACATACAAACACACATGTACGTATATATAATACATACTTTCCGTTGCCGTCGTACATGGAACTATATGGAATAAAGCTAAATAAAATTCAGCCGACCAGCTGAAGAGGCATACGGTTTGCTTTTATGACATTTCAGAGACATTCCATACATGTTTCTGGAAGAGGCTTCTAAACTTGCTATTTTGATCACTTCAAATAGTCTTTCATCTTAAAATAACTAATGACTGAAAATACTAAAATCTACAAGCTCACAACACGTGTGTTGTGATCTTCTATTTTCACTGTTGATAGGCCTAGTGATATAATGATATGTTTTAGCACCTTTCAAGGACGCTATACAAAATAACAACCAACAAACAACTATATTTTCCATATGCCTGAGAGAATAGATGTCTTTTCAAAGCTGTGCCACACTGAAGTGAAGTGATAGTTTCTATTAGAGTGTTTGTTCAGTCTAGCAGCTCCTTAACTCTTTCTGTGCCACTAGGTGGCAGCAGAGTGTAGGTAAGTAAGCCTTGCCAGGGCTATTTCTTTATAATTTTGGATCAGCTTATGTTAGCAGTAGCTCACGCCGTTTACCTTTCACCAGAAACGTTAACATGTCGGGAGTGATGCGATACAAACTCACAAATCACATCTGAACCTCAGATGGATGATCAAAACCAGGGACAGTGCCTGTAGTTTCAGAGATACGAGGCATAGAATATCCTACTTTGAACGGAGGTCTATGGGGGCCGTGTGCAAAAATCCTGGTGCTGGGGGTGACGGAGGCATTGCCTAGCACCTGGGCCAATGTTAAAAGGTTCGTATTTGGTGTAAAGCTTTAGGTAAGAACAAGCTCATATGTTTGTACTTGTTTGTATAAAAAGGTTAATACAGAACATAAATGTTCAAGTAGGTGACAAAATGTCAGCCAATCTAGAGAGTACCCAATCAATTTAACTTAATTAATTAGTGTTCCAGTTCCACTTTTGTCTACTCCTATTTGAGTTCTCTCTCCTAATTGGATAAAATTGGTTGCAGTAAAATATGTTGCAGTTCATTCTTCCGTTTAGGATTAGCCACGGTCTTTTACACACTAACAGTAGCAGCTCACAGGCAACATGGCCATGATCTACTAATCAAAGATGACAAGGAGTTCCTCATTTAGACAAATTATAGCAAACACAAAGTACATTAACAGAAGGTAGACGTGACATTCAAAACCTCATGTGTCTTCCAGACTCCACTCAAGTGGTGGCAGACACGTGGCAGGTACACAACACCACCGATACTTCATAGAGAAACTCACAAGTTAATTATATTATCAGTACAAGACAATTATATCTAATATTAAGTTCTGAGCGCAGTCATTATTCTTCATTAGGTGCTGCAAAGTACCCATTAACTCTGTGCCCTCTTACTTAATGGCAAGATAGTCAATATCCTGATCTTCAACACAAGCTGGAACAGACAAAGTCATGAATATACTTAAATAGAAAGAATAGGTAGAACACAATGTTATATTATAACTGTATTGTGTGACACAAACCTATAGGGGGAGGGCATAGTGCCATCTTCCTGCCTACATGTAGGCTATAGGATGCTAGGCTACTTGGCTGCCAGTCTGTAGTTCGTAAGTTTGCTTGTCAGTGACGCTGGTGTGTACACTGCAGTACACCATCTTCCATCTCTCTACTATCTTTGACTTGTCACAACTCTTCTACTCTGTGTTCTCTCCGCAGTAAATAAATAATCTGTCTGTATGCGATCTGACCATTATTATTTTGATTACACTGTCATGCTCGTTTGAGGACAGGTAGAGAGCATGGCAGATGTGTTTGGGAATGTTGTTGAAGGTTATGATATTTTGTCAGCTGACACCCAAATCAAAGAAACCATACAGCGTGTATTTCATTATTTGATATCTCCGACAGTCAATTCACTGCAAGGCTACAATGGAAGCATAATTATGACGGCCCGCGGTGGAAGTTAGGGTATAAAAACGGACAGGGCAGACCCATTACTGTTGTGGATCAAGGTTATGTTTTTTTGTCATCTGACACCCAAACCATACAGTGTTTATTTAATTTGATATCTACAACGGTATATGTCTCCTGTCTCCACAGTGAGGCTCGAAAATGTAGCCCAGCAGCCTAGCCTACTGCTATAGCCTACTAGCCTACTGGTAGGCAGGAAAATGGCAACCAGAATAACCCGTTCTGAGTGAAACTCCTCCCTATGCACTGGCCCTATACCGCTGTGTCAAAATACAGTTGGTTACAGAACTTTGAAATGACCGAGATAATGATTTGAAGTCATATTGTTGCCCAGCTCTAGTAGCCATGCAGTCATGTCAGAAGCCTGTCCGTCTGTCTGTCTGTCTGTCTGTCTGTCTGTCTGTCTGTCTGTCTGTCTGTCTGTCTGTCACTCTCTGTGCTGGATTATGGATTATACGGCATGCTAATGGAGGAGGTAATCAACTGAGACTTGGGGCTAGCTAGCGGCGCTGTTTATTAGGCCCCGCTGTGCTTAGAAACACATATAAAGCCCCTTAATTCATTAGCGGTGAAGAGGGGTGACGAGTGAGGCCATTTACCTAGCATGGGTATTGTGCATAGGGCATGACAAAATGGCCTATGCTCAAATACTAATTAATTCCACACGTAAAATACTGCAGAACTCAAATTGGTATTCTAATAGACGCTGTGTAGAGCATGAAGAGCGAGTGTCTGTTTTAACCCGAGGGGGACAATGGAGTTTAATGAATGATCCTTTAGCCCAGGACTCAAACTGTGACTGGAGAGGATGACAAATCAGGCAGGGAGAAATGAGGTGAGGGGAAGAGAGAGAGACGCAGAAAGAAAGAGAGAGAGAGAGAGAGAGAGACAGAGAGACAGAGAGACAGAGAGAGAGAGAGAGAGAGACAGAGACAGAGACAGAGACAGAGACAGACAGACAGGCGAGAGAGAAAGACAGAGACAGAGACAGAGACAGAGAGAGACAGAGAGAAAAAGAGAGAGAGAGAGACAGAGAGAGAGAGACAGAGAGAGAGAAAGAGAGACAGAGAGAGACAGAGAGAGAGAAAGAGAGAGAGAGACAGAGAGAGACAGAGAGAGAGAAAGAGAGAGAGGGGGGGGGGCACTACGGTGAGAAATAAGTGAATGTGCTGTAAAATAGAATCACTAAAGACAAGGGCAAAGGATTCAAAAGAACAAGGAAGTGAAAAATGCAGGTAAAAAATGGTTAATTATAATGAACGAGAGCAAAGCCTTCAGTACATCAATTTGTGTTATACTGTACTTCTTACTAAGACACATTTTATTACATTACTAGTAACACCCTACTTCTGTTATACTTTTTTATGGCCTTTATTTGTATTATATTTTACATTATACATGCTGGACATTACTGTTGCACAGTTTGGCCGAGTCTGCCACACCAATATGTATTTGTGACACATTTTGCAAGGAAAGTATAAGAAAGACAGACAGCAGGCAGTTAAGAAAATAAGCAAGCAAGCAAGCAAGAAAGAAAGAAAGAAAGAAAGAAAGCAGTGAGGACAAGAAGAGGTAAGCTGGAGTTCAGACGGCATGGCTGTCAGTCAGACATAGAGATGTCAGACAGTGACAGCTCAGTGAGTGCTTTTTGGTGTCGAGGACTGGGATGGGGTTGATGTTCTGGTGAGCTCGCAAGACAATTTCCTGTGAAATGAAGACCTGCAAAGCCTCAAGGCTCCTTCTGATCGTTAATTATACCAGCGTAGCTCGGAGAGAGGGAACCGTGAACG
Source organism: Electrona antarctica (assembly GCF_951216825.1). Lineage (NCBI taxonomy): Eukaryota > Metazoa > Chordata > Actinopteri > Myctophiformes > Myctophidae > Electrona > Electrona antarctica. Next base: position 40,541,213 of record NC_136789.1, on the reverse strand, counting down.
ACAGCGTCACATCCACTGTCACACTTCAGAGTGGTGTGCACGTGAAATCACCAAGTTTGGTAAATTAGTAGCTCCAAATAAAATCTTTGAAAGCCTAAGAGACTGTGTTTAATTTGTACATCAGCTATATTTTGACTGCCTACTTACTCCGCAGTAGTATTCCGACCCACTTAAGATGCATGGACGGGTGCAGACTTCTGGATCAGAGATCACATCTGAATAGATCTGTTTGTGGGATTCAATTACGTTGTGTGTTTTTTCAACATGTCATCTCATATTTGTGATAAAAGAAGAGTCAGCTCAGATGCAACAACTAAAGCAAACCGTAAGTCGTATGTCCGCTCCCATTATCCTGACGGTTAACGGGTGAATTAATGAATTAATGCTGGCGGGGAATGTGTTAATATGACATAAGAGCAACATGGCCGCTGTGTGAATTACGGTCAGCGGAATCTTATAGGTGACCTGAAGGTGGATCAAGCTGCTGTGTGGTGCTTTGTTAATGAAACATGTTGAGGTTTTGTGCATGTGTTAGCAGTATACACCATATGCTCCAGGTCCAGAGGGATCAGTGTTCTAATTTATGCCTCTATGGATATTACTAGCGTGGGACACGGTGTACAGTAGGCTACAGTAATGTATGTGTGTGTACGTGTCGGCATGCATGCGTTTTTTTGCATGTGTGCAAGCTTGTCGATCGGCTATTTCTGGTACTTTTGTGTGACACGGTAGTATGACAAAGTAGGGCATTAATGAAAAAAACCCCAAATATGGAATATGGAGATAAGAGGTTTCTACCCGAAGGCAACGATATGTGCATGTGACTGTGTGTGTGCGCGTGCTTGTGTGAGTGGTGCATGCTGTCCATATGTTGAACACGCAGGTGTGTGAGTGTGACTCCGACAGGAAAGTCACATTGGAGAGCAGTACAGTCTAGAGCCTAGATACTGTAGCTGTGCATGGAGCGCATGCACTTCTCACTGTTGACTTCTGTCCTATACGATCAATGCACCTGTGGTTAAGACTGAACCTTAAAATCGGGCTACAGAAGTTCTATCATGTAAAACTCTTCTTGCAACTCTTCTTATACTGTATATGCTCCGAAAGTGTATTCAATAAACACACGTGCAATGCTTCAATCCTGCTTGGATCTTCCTCACGTTCCAAATCATTGCAAAAAGCATACAAGAGTGTGTGCGTGCATGCGTATACGGGGGGATATTACGGCTCTGTATACAGATGGAAAGAAAATTATACATACTATATATATTATATACATACTATATATATATATATATACAACTACATATATACATATTATATATATATATATATATATATATATATATATATATATATATATATAAGAAACAAAGAACAACAAAAATCTGAGTAGTACTAATACTCTCCACACACACACATTTAATCAGTCGTACAGTAGGATTTGTTGATAAACCGTAACATGTAGTAAACACATCCCATGGTGCCCCCCCCCCCCCCCCCCCCCTCCACTCCACCATGTTCAACCCATGTCTGTATAATCCACTACATCTTTAATCCTATATTGATCACTCTCAGGCCTCACCTTGCCCTCCCTCCCTATCTCACCGTCTTGTTTTTCCCCCTCGTTCTTCTCGCTGACACAGCACCAACACCCCTCCTCCTCCTCCTCCTCCTCCTCCTCCTCCTCCTCCCAGCTGGACTGTGGGAGAACACAGACCTATACCGCCCCCCCCAGACGGCCTCCCCCCCCCCCCCCCCACACATCCTCTCACACAGCCCATAACCTTGATAACCTCCAGCCCACAGTGACCTGACACTTTGGTCCTTTCACTCAGTCACACTGATCCGCGGGTGTTGCACTTTGTGCAGACATAATGAACCCTAAATTCCTCCGCCATGTATAATCAGTGATGGAAAGTAACCAAGTACATTTACTTAAGTACTGTACCTTTTTTTGCACAATTTTGAGGTATTTGTACTTTACTTGTGAATTTCCAATTTCCAATACTTTTACTTCTACTCGACTCCATCTCAGAGGCAAAACAAGAATAAAAAATACTTTAACTCCACTAGATTTATTTGAAAATCTTAGTTACTAGTTACTTTGTAGCATAGATTTTGATTATTACAAAACAATATACATTACCCACTTCAGTCCTACAGTATATACATTTTGCTATTTTCAAATGGGGAAAAGAAATCCGGACTTTTACCTGCAACAGAGTACTTCTAAATTTGCAGCATTGACACTTTAAATTAAGTAAGAATTGCGAGTACTTTTTTCCACCACTGTGTATAATCCTCAAAGAGTGTGTACAGAAAGGAACCAAATGAGCGATACATCGACACCGAGTTAGCGTTTCACTCACACCATTAAATTAAAAAAGGCCATGGCCAAGTCTATTCTCTTGTTGCTGACACTGGCCTGCAGTGACATCTCAACCGGTTAACGGTGAAATATTAAGCAGGACGAGAAGCAGACAGAGACACGAGAACCTTGAATGATTCAAACAGGCCGACACTCTACAAATGCGTAGGTGTAGTTTGAGTGTTGCTGTTAAATTAACAATTGACACAGAGTCATGGTTTAAGTAAGTTCACGTGGGCATCCATACAACAGAGAATACAACAGAGGAGAAAATATGCCATTTAGTTTGTCTATGGATTATTTTGTCCAAAGCAACACACAGTATAGCAGTTGTTAGTAGATCTGCAAGGTCACAGCGTGTCGTTTCACGCCACATTGTGAGCTTGTAGATCGGCTATTTTCACTACTACACTAAGTTCTAATTTATGGAATTTATTTTTTTATTAATTCATGAAAAGTATTGCTTTTTTGAAAATGTTTTGAAAAAAATAAATAATTCAAAACCAAATGTAGGAAACAAAAACTAAGGGGACCCATTAAAATGTGTCCACGACCCACAACGTGACATCATCATCATACCCGGATGTTATGTGGGAACAAAAAACTACTGTCTGGCCTTTACAGCCCCTACATCCAAAAGTCCTATCTGATTGTATTAAACAACGTTAAACTCACCTTGCCACTCGATTTGCCACTCACTTTTCCACTTGATTTGCCGCTCACTTTATGCATGCGCATATCCTCCCCCCCCCCCCCCCCCCCCCTCCAAAAAAGGCCTTTTAGTACTTTAAGTACATTTTGATGCCGATACTTTTGTACTTTTACTCAAGTACATTTTCAATTCCATACTTTTACTTGTAACGGAGTAGTTCTAAATTGCAGTATTGGTACTTTTACTTAAGTAAAACAATTGAGTACTTTTTCCACCACTGTATGCCTATCCGTTGGCCAGGTATAGTAGTGACTCATCACAGCCAAAATGGCGCACCCCCCGAATTAGCATACCAAAGGTGCGAGGTTTGCAAGCCCTATTGACTAACTTATATGTAAACCAAAATGCAATAGCCCCCCCAATAACCAGCACCCCCACAGCACTCCCAGTCACAATGTTCTGGATCCGTCGCTGCAGTCCATGCCAATTAATTACAATGCAACACAACCGTTGTAATACTGTATGCCGGTATACGTTGCAGAGAGAAATCACAGCAGTCTGAATTGCACCATTGCAGGTCGACACATGCAGCTTCAGGATGAATTGCACCATTGCAGGTCGACACATGCAGCTTCAGGATGAATTGCACCATTGCAGGTCGACACATGCAGCTTCAGGATGAATTGCACCATTGCAGGTCGACACATGCAGCTTCAGGATGAATTGCACCATTGCAGGTCGACACATGCAGCTTCAGGATGAATTGCACCATTGGAGGTCGACACATGCAGCTTCAGGATGAATTGCACCATTGCAGGTCGACACATGCAGCTTCAGGATGAATTGCACCATTGCAGGTCGACACATGCAGCTTCAGGATGAATTGCACCATTGCAGGTCGACACATGCAGCTTCAGGATGCTGTTGCATGAGGTTGCAAAGTCCAACCCATTGCATTGTGAATCAATGGTGTGGTCTGGTCTTTAAGCGAAATAGACAAGGCCACGTGCCTCTTTGATGTTAACAGGGATTAAACGCATGTTTTTGGAGAACACAAAAGACTTAAATATCCGATCTCGGCCATCCTGCAAAAGCCCAATGAATCTCTCCAGAGAGCCTGTCTCTGCAGAGCCTGCTGCCAGACTTAAGGGTAACTTTGCCAATTCTGAAAACCTACAGAAAATCCCTTTGTTGTGCATCTCGGGTTCAATTAAGTGTGCATGGCAAAAAATAAACAAATACAGTTTCATGTCATGTCATTTCCTGTCAAAGCATGACAAAGGGTGATGAAAAAGTAATGCATTATGACATTAAATATATAATAATTAGTACGTATTCTGTATTTCTTTTACATGTATTTCAATTAAATTTCTAATTAGTATTATTATTATAAATCATTCAATACATAGCAGAAGCCATAGTGAGCATGTAAAAGGTGTAAAGTTCAACTAAATATTAAATATATATTATGCATTAAGTTTGACAGTAGTTTCACCAATTATTACTGCATAATATCCTGTGCATTATAACATGGCTATACTGAGGGAACACACACACACACACACACACACACACACACACACACACACACACACACACACACACACACACACACACACACACACACACACACACACACACACACACACACACACACACACACACACACACACACACTTTTGCTTTGATGAATAGCCAATTTAGGACCAGGGAAAAAACAAAATACACGGTATAGTTTAAGTGAATGGCACAAAAGGCGGAATGACACAGGAGCTCGTTAATTAAACCTGTCAGGATATTTGGGATACAGGCTTCGCAGGACTCAGGTAAGAGCGAAACAATGTAGGGTGGAATTAATTTTCCATCGCCAATAATTTTAGCTCTTTATTCAAGTGACATGAAGAAGCGCTGTCTGTGTCTTTGAGAGAGAGAGAGAGAGAGAGAGAGAGAGAGAGAGAGACAGACAGACAGACAGACAGACAGAGGGCTCTATTTTGGGGCAAAAGGACGAAACAGCTCAGAGTGGTGAGGTGGGATCATGGGATGGATTAGGCAGCGGCAATGGTTCTCTAACATTACATTATTTTTGAGTGGTGCAACCACTCCATTACACAGCTATGTGTGTCCCTGGGTCTGTCTGTCCCTGGGTCTGTCTGTCTGTCCAAGCTTGGTTGGTAACTCTGTCAAATTAACATGTATTTGGCTGTGGACCCCCATCTGGAAATATGTTGTGCCAGAGACCCCCAAGGTTTGTGTTGTATAACTAAATGCATTTGAAATTAAATAAAAATGTTAGGCTACTTTTCAGGATTCCAATTCAAAAATAGCAAAAACAAATTCAGGATTTCAAATCAAATATAGCAAAAATAGCTGATCATACAAGCGCAAAACGTGTCCAAGTGAGACACGTTTTGAGCTTGTAGATCGGCTATTTTTGCTACGAGGGTAATATGCAAGTGGCCCTTCTGGAGTGAGGCCCTCTCCATCGTCAAAGTTGCCCTGCACCCCTGCTCTACACCACACTGGGCTGAGTGTACAGTAGGCCATTGTCAGTGGGTGTGTTGGAGGTGGATTCAATCATGACCAATTAAATGACGGCTGTTCATTGCCTTAAGAGCAGTGTGCTGCACTCAGCATAACAGTAAGTGTAATGTTCACATTACATTGTTTGTTCACTCTGTCATGGAAGAAAAGCCTGGGAAAGTGAACATCCCCCAAGAGAGTGCTGATGTCCTTGAGCAGGTGGTAAAACGATGGGGAGCGCTTCCCAAACCTGTGGGCCGGGGCCGGGGCCCGCCAGCATTATTTAATTAATTATCATTATATTGCCAGGATTTCCCCCCGTTCAACTCTTATTTTGAAGGGACAAAAGCGTCGGCTATTGGCCGTGAAATAAACCTTGTTTTGACCATGCAGAAATGCCATTTGGGAAAAGTAATTGGAAACAAGTGGTCAGATGGGTGTGCACTTTGGAAATGTTCAAGTGGGCCCTGATCCAGAAAAGGTTGTGGAGCCACTGATCTGTGCAGCACGTCGAACAGAGCACATGATGTAAAACCAATTACAAATGCAGTTAATACATCTGGCACGCGTCTTGTGGGAAGCATTTCTTAGTGTAAGAAATAGTTCAATGATGTCTGGCTCTGAGCCAAGATAACCGGCAGGCAGTATGTGTAATAATGCAATATATCTAAACAGTAAGGCTTTTTTTATGCAGAGAAACTATATGGACATGCCTTCCATATTCTCTGTCTAATGCTGTGGCATGACACACAACAGTTTTGTTGGATATAACTACCAATATGTGGGTTAGAATGCATTAAAGAAATATATCGTGTTTATCTTCTCCCCATTTTGAGAGAGTCATACCAAAGTAAAACAGAAAATAATAACATACGTAAAGTGGGTTTGTGTGATTTAGCAGAAGTCTATCTCGGTGCTGTGCCCCTGCCAACAAAAAGTGACAGAATAGAAATAGAATTATCCAAAAGTACGACAAACTAGATTCACTGCCCGGCTTCTGTCACTAATGGTTTTTCATGATCTTTCTCACATTACCTCCAAATGTGTTGATAACTTGCGTCATGTGATGACAAGAGAGACAACACATTCTGTACATAGGACGTCTGGAAACGTCATAGGGAATCGAACCGAGGGGTGCATACGACGTCCTCAAACGTCCTAGCGCATCCTCAATGATACGGGGCGAGATAAGAATATTCTGAATTTTTTCCTTTTTTTTATTTGTCAGTTCGCCTTTCGGCTACCGTATGCTACACTCTGAGCCCCTGTTAGCTTAGCGTTGATTTAGCTGTTACCGCAGCAGAAAGAATGACTCGTCTCTCCTAATCCAGGGCGCTCTCCGTGGTGTTGAACAGATCGATATACTGGCGCTTCATTTCTGCTCCTCATCCGTCTCTCCCGCAAAATATGAACGCTTTTTGGATTATATATCGTATAAACTAAAACTATCGCATTGTAAGCTAGCAATGTAAAGCACACTTATTTAGCGGATTGTTGCCGGGTCGTGGGTTTCAGAGTAAAAGCGGCCATATCTTTCCGGCACCCCAGAGCTCCTATTTTGAAGGAATCCCGGCAACCGTTGTGTTAAACGTCTGGGTTTCTCTATCGCAATCTCAGCGGTGTGTTACTTCTCAGTTTTCTCCGTCAAAAATTGTGAGGATTCCTCGCTGACTTATTTTTATTCATTTTGTTTTTGCCAGCGTAGGTAACAAAGCAAAAGTTAGCTCTGTTGGGGTTTTAATTACAGAACAGTTATTTTCTGTTTAATATTTCCTATGTATGATGGCTTGACTGGTGTCCCAAGTGAGCTTCACATATATTTTGCTTTTTAGCTTGCGTTGTAACGACGATGCAAACTGTACTTTACTACTCATTAGAGACCAAACAAAAACCTGCAAGCGCATGCACAAGGCACTGTCATTTACAGGTATTTTAAGATCGTTCCCCGTGGGTTCAGCTGATTAAAGCGCAGATCATATTACAGTACATATCCGCAATGACATACGGTAGTTCGTGTCATACCCTCTCACTGCGATCTCACACGATATACCTTTGCCTCTCCATTATATTCTGAGACATAAACAGTGATTTCTTCTTGTTCACAACCTAGTAGTAGGCCTGTCTACTAAAGCGTAGTAATACTGTATTATACCAGTATTCGTTACGGTCACTAATGAGTTTCACCACAACCTAGGCCTACTCCGGAACAATGCAAGTCGGTAACGATGCCCGTTTTACTCAAGTATAATTATGAATTTGAACAATATTTGTAGTATTGCTTTGCTACTTTTACTTAAGTAAAAACTAGTACTATAGTACTACTTCTGTCGCTGCCTCTGTCACATATGGCCAGCTGAGATGGGGTCATGGAAGTCTCCCTGAGAGGTCCAGAATTAGAACGAGTGAATAAAATATGGTCTTCTCTTTAGACAACTGACAGGTCTAATGTTTAAATGATCATTGGCCTCTCAAGACACAGCACCTGAGAGGACATCACAGGAGAAACACTCAACCTGGATGGATGGATGTACTGAACCACACTCTTTTTTCTGTGGATTAAAATCACCATGGTGGCCCGAGGGCAGGCGCTACGGAAAAACACAACCCTGACCGCAAGGAAGAGAGGAAAGAAAAGATAATGAATAAATAAAACAAACGTGCAAACGCTACCCGAAATAGCTGGGACCGAATTCTCTGGTGTCTGTCCAGAGAGAGAGAGGGGGGAGGGGGGGGGGGGGGGGGACTGACAGTAGCTGCAGGGCAGACAGCAGGAGGAGGAAGAGGAGGAGCAACAACAGAGGAAGAACACAGAGACAGGGAACAAAGCAGCTTGGAGGTAAAGAAGACAAGAGGAGAGAGAGAGAGAGAGAGAGAGAGAGAGAGAGAGAGAGAGAGAGAGAGAGAAACAAACAAACAGACAAAGACATGAGGGTATAGAGAGGAGGAGGAAGGGATGAAGGAAGGAAGGAAGGACGGACGGATGGACGGAAGGAAGGAAGGAAGGAAGGAAGGACGGACGGACGGACGGACGGACGGACGGACGGACGGACGGACGGACGGACGGACGGACGGACGGACGGAAGGACGGAAGGACCCTTGGATTAGAAGCTGAGGAAAAGGATGAGGAGATATAACAGAGGAGGGAGAAGAACATGGAATGAAAGAGGCACATGCACGCGAGACATGGGCGAGATGGAACGAGAGATGGAGAAATGGATTGAGAGAGAGGTTGAGAGAGGGAGAGGTTGAGAGGGGGAGAGGTTGAGAGAGGGAGAGGTTGAGAGGGGGAGAGGTTGAGAGAGGGAGAGGTTGAGAGGGGGAGAGAGAAAGAGTGATTAAGACTAAAAGGGTTGGGGAGCAAGAGACAGACGGAGAGAGAGAGAGAGAGAGAGAGAGAGAGAGAGAGAGAGAGAGAGAGAGAGAGAGAGAGAGAGAGAGAGAGAGAGAGAGAGAGAGAGAGAGAGAGAGAGAGAGACATACAGTATATGGTGGCTTTAAGAAACTAGACCTGTACGTGCCCGCCGGCCTCTGGCCTACTTGAGAACGATGCAACTTGGGAACCTACTGTAATAATACCCGTTGTCAACTTGTCATAGCACCCGTTTTAACTATCTGTCTGTGTCCCTTTTGTGCCCATACTGTATATGGAGATCTAGTATGCAATGCCTGTTGTCATAGCACCCATTTTAACTGTCTGTCTGTGTCCCACATGGAGATCTCTGTATCCGTCTGTCTGCCTGTGTCTGAAGAGTGCTGCAAACTGACTGAAAAGTGAACTGGTTAAGTAATCAATTGGTAGGTGTGGGGGTTGCCATGGCAATCAATTAGCTGAGGCAGAGGCTGGAAATTGCACAGGTGGATTTAGGCTCATTAGGCCCACTGGCAGAGCCTGGCCAGAGCGTTTTGTGGTGGTTCTGGAGAACCGTGGGTCCGACCGACTCGATACCGGGAACTGCACTTCCTGCGGGGGTGTGGAACGCATGTGTTGAATTTGAAGTCTGTGGGGCAAACGGTTCTCGAGTTACGTGCATTACAACCGTACACACACGCAGACAGACTCAGCACAGCTTGATTAGGCGTTCATCGTGCTCGTTTAAGTACGGCTAAAATGGCTGTTTCAACCAATCAGATTGCTTTCTCAACTTGTATACGAGTTGTAACGAGTTGTATAATACGGAGTGAGCACATTCACACATTTCTTACTCAAGTAAAAGTATCAATACTGTGATGTAGAAGCACTTTGTTACAAGTAAAAGTCTGCTGTTCAAAATGTACTTGGGTTTTTACCCAAGTACAGACCAGTACAAAAGTACTGGTTTCAAAATGTACTTCAAGTACCCAAAGTAAAAGTACTCGTGCAGAATGACCCATTTCAAGTTTTCCAATGTATATAAATCTTTTGAAAATAGCAGATATACAAGCTCACAATGTGTTGCATCGCAGCGCATTCTGAGCTTGTAGATGGGCTATCTTCAAACGGTCGAAATGTGCACTGTATATAGGTATACGTATGTTTTGGAATAATATTAATAATCAAAATCTACAAAGTAACTAAATGTTTTCAAATAAATGTAGTGGAGTAAAAATACAATATTTGGATCAGAGATGTAGTGGAGTAGTAGAGTACTTAAGTAAATGTAGTTAGTTAGTTAGTTACTTACTTACTTATACACCACTGTGTATTTGCTGTGCTCACATTACAGTCGCTACCACTCGCTCAGATTTAGCACCAAACTCCACATGACCCTCACTGCTGCTGGGATGTGGAAGAGGGCACCGCACTCGCTGCCTCAAGTCTGCCTCAAAAACAACTCTTACTGAATCCTAACTGAGAGAGAAACATTGTTGCTAGGACTGCACAATATGGACAAAATCTCTGCCAAAATTGCGACATCGATACGATATCCAATATTACCGTTGCAACATTTAAAATACACACACACATCGCTCCGGTTCAGTCTCTATCCTTTTATTACTCTATGGGCCAAACCCAGTCACACATATGTTGCAAACGTTAACATCCGTACTTGAGTCGTGTGACGACTCAGTGCTCAGATCAGCACCATTAGGATGTTCTGGCCTAAAATGTAGATGGGAAGGCCATATAGCGGCCTGACCATCTAGTCATTTTTTTAAAAGTTGTAAAAAAGTATGAAATGTCACAATCAAATGAAAAAAAAGAAAAAAGTGGTTCGTTTCTTCTGAACCTGTGTTCATGTGAAAGTTCACAGGAGGGCCAGGACACAGAACACTCAGTCTCAATCAGATCACAATCTATAATAGATAGCCAAGTGTAAATAAGTTATGAAGGAGAGCCATGGAGAAAATGACATCACATGTGCACGCACGCACGCACGCGCACGCACACGCGCGCACACACACACACACACACACACACACACACACACACACACACACACACACACACACACACACACACACACACACACACACACACACACACACACACACACACACACACACACACACACACACACACACACACACACACCAACAAAACTAAGTAACCAAGAGCAGCCGCCACTATCTGTCATACAACATGAAAAGGCGTAATGTGTAACTGTCTAATATCATGTACAGTACTACTGATGGATCGCTTTGTGGTGTTTTCTTCCTGCAGGCATTAAAAAAAATCATTTTAAACACGGTGCACTTCACGTGGAATAATGTACATCTACATTAATGATCCACTGAGGTACACTACTTTCCAATTACATACACAGACATGTGTGTACATGTGTGTGTGTGTGTGTGTGTGGGGCCCTTTTTTCCCCCATATAAGAATGCACACACATATTATGACCACAGATATGCTCTAAACATTTAGTCTTTATGGGTTTCTTTTAACTTATTTTGGGACTCAATTTCTCTATCTGTTCCCTTTTAATTGATTCAAATTCAGACACTGGCCTGAACTCCTAACAAGTAATAACAGCTTACATGCTATACGATTGAGTTCTGTGGCAATAATCCAACTGGTTATGCTGTGCATTATGTTGGTTTATGGTGTTTAAATCAAACAAGACCGGTGTCCGTCGGCCACCGGCCTAGTTGGGAACCATGCAAGTCTGGAACCTAGTATGCAATACCCCTTCTCAAAGCACCCGTTGTAACCGTCTGGTTAAGTACTGAAATGGCAGGTGTGGGGTTGCCATGACAATCAATTGGCTGAAGCAGAGGCTGGGAATTCTACAGGTGAGGGGACTTAGAAAGAGCCTGACCAAGCCTTTTCTGGTGGTTCTGGACAACCATGTATACGACAGACTCGAGGCCAGGCACTGCACTCTGTGTGGTGGTGTGGAACGCATGTGTGACATTTGAAGTCAGTGGGGCAAAGGGTTCTCAAGTTACATGGATTACGTACGTACGCACGCACGCACTCACTCACTCACTCACGCACGCACGCACGCACGCACGCACGCACGCAGTGCATTTATTGTAAGATATTGTGCACCTTTTGAACTTTGTGCACCTGCCCCTTTAATGTATATGGAAATGAGTGAATAACTCTGATATACTGTATGTGGGGAGGGACAAAAGTTCATATTAGGCATAGCTGAATTAGTCCTAGCTTCTATAAATTCTTCATGGCTCGACATTAATGTCGTGCAATGCAATGCGTTCCTGTATTTTACGATGTGCTAATGCTATACTTGTGCCTGGCTTGCGGCAACGGTTTTCACAAAATCAGAACAAAGGAAACTTTGAAGTGTTAGTAATAACTCAGCATACAGAGTCTCTCTCTCTCTCTCTCTCGCGCTCTCTCTCTTTCTCTCTATATATATATATATATATATTCTGTCAGCACTTAAACAACACAAATCTCCTTGCCAAAAAGCCACAGCTGTCTTAACTTAGCTGATGGGTCCTACTTTACACTTCCCCTGTAAATGGCCCCTGGTGATGTAATAGGCAACTGTTCAAGCAGCGGAATCATTGAAAGAGTGACGGGCAATGAGGAAAATGTAAGGCTGGCTGACCAAAGAAGTGACTTCATCACTGACTCAGTAGGCTCGGTACCCTGCAGGCTTTTATTTTCATTCGCATTCGGCTCAAAAATGAAAGCCTGGGGGAACAAGACACATTTATTGGTCTAGTAGTGGGAGTGAACTACAGTGGCAGAGGGACGTCGCTCGAAACCGATATTATACAAGCGCTTGATCCATGCGCAACCCGCCCCTCTATACCAGAAAGCACACTGGCTGGGCCAGGCGACTCACTCAGTGACTAAATGATCGATCAGTCAGTCAGTCAGTCAGTCAGTCAGCCAGTCAGCCAGCCAGCCAGCCAGCCAGTCAGTCAGTCAGTCAGTCAGTCAGCCAGTCAGTCAGTCAGTCAGTCAGTCAGCCAGCCAGCCCATGCGGAGAGGGGAGAGAGAGCGAGAGAGAGAGCTTTCCATGGTACTGAAAGACGGATGCAATAGGTCAAGGATATTATGGATAATGTGAACGTGACAGATTATTGATTATAAGGAGGCGAGAGGCGAGATAGTTGTCTCCTCATCACAAAACTTAGTGAGGTTGAGTATGACCGATTGCATAGACGTCATTCTGTTGAATTTGTTTTGATTGGCTGTCAATGTTACTATTGTTCATTATAGTTGTGGTGTGGACTCTGCCATCCACTTTATATAGTTATCGTTACAGTTATCACGTAAAACAGTCCGACTGATTGTTTACATGATAACTGTGACGATAACAGTCAGAGTCAGTCAGAGACTTTTACGCTTTTTGGTAGCCCTGCTGTCGTGGACCAGCCGCCGAAAGAAATCTAAAGGCTTGTGACACATGCAAAATAAATGAGGTGCACGCATGTATACACGCACCCATACTTGCACACACACACACACACACACACACACATACGCACACACACACCCCTCCACACACACATTTTGTTCACAAATCCATTACTGGGGCAGGTGGAAGCTCGCTGATGGGCCGCCGTGCGCAGAGTGTTGTGTGCTGTCTGGGTCTGCCTGGTGATGATATTATGAGTGCAGGAGGCAGCTCTGGGCCCGGCTGCGTTCCCACAGGGGAACACTAAAAGCAAACCCAGACCCTGTTGATCATCAATAATTGAGAAGAATTCAGGGTGAGAGTAAGTGCAGCACTGAGCTAAACATCATTTATACAGTGGGCCGGGGAGACGGAGGGCCGCCCGTCTCGGACATCATGAAGTTTGCATAAGGCCTTCCCGTTAGCTGTCCACGCCCGGGCTCAGCATTAGCTCCATTACGCGGTTGTGAGGGCGAACATGGAGCTGAACGCTGCCACGGTGGGGGGAAAGAAACGGGCCGTCATCGCCCGTCAGCCCAGCTATGTGTCCAGCCAGTTGGCAAATTGATAGGTTTTCAAAGAGCATTTAAGTCATACGTTCATTGTGTCGGTTTAACAACTTTCAAACTGGAGCCCCTACTGTATGTTCGGCATCTCATCATTGTCAACATTTTCAGAATTTTACCAAACATTTTGAAAATAACAGACAGACAGTGTTCTCATTCTCTTGCCATTTGCCCTGAATAGAGGGGCTCTCGTCTGTTCAGCCCTAATGCTCTGTGCACGGCTGCTTTCCACAGAGCTCATAATTGTGGGGTAAATAGATGGTACCATTTATCTATCTATTATTTTTTTACATGGTATTGCACTCACAGTGGCAGAACATTAATGCATGTTTAGAGTCTATAGTGTGCATAATAGCTACCATCTAATGTGCATACCTCACATTTTATGACGACCGATAGCGGATGCTTTATGGAGCCGTAGTTGCTACCACTGCTGCTTTCAAATCCCAGTCTGACACCATAGGATGCTGACTCACAAACGGATCAAATTAGGCCCCGGTGACATTCCTCCCCATAACCACAGTCTCCACATCTCTTTTGTGACTATAAATGCAAAGAGCTGCTGAGGGAAAGGCCTCAACGCTCACAGTGTCAGCAGGACCAGGCAGCTAACACGAGTGCTGCTGACTACAGTAGAGCTTTGTGTGTATGTGTGCGTGCATGTGTGCGTACTACATGCGTGCGTGCGTGCGTTCAACATCAGACCAAATGCTAATGAGATGAGAAAGACGGTCTTTAAGTTTAAGTAAGGATTGAAAGGAAAACAAAAGCTTCGAGGAAGCCATTGCATTCTTATTAAAAGAAGTAGACTCTAAAAATGAGATCCATTAAACTAAGCATTTGGAGCCGTGTGCTACCTGAGCTTGTCTCCTGAGTCCTGGCTGACATCTAGCCTACTACTCATACCCTCTACAGGGCAAGCACTGCGTAGTTAAAAAAAAGCAACAAAAAAAAAAGCATTCAGGTTTAAATCAAGCTGGATTTAACTTCACCTCTGCAGTCATTTGCATTAAGCAGGTGGTGCAGATTAGCATTTTTATGGAGTTCTGGCCTGATTTCACCCGTAGCTCCCTCTGTACGGGCAAAGCAGGAGATACGGATGTTAATTAAGGACCATGAGGCCCACAATGGGAATAATCTCTGTGCCTTTTCATGTTATCCGCGATGGGTTTTAATTGAATTATGGGCAAGATGGTGGTATCCAGTGTGGCGCAGAATGTTGAATATGTTCTTCGCCTTCGATCAAATTAACACAATCAGTTTATAATCCAGATAGCAAGTCTAAATTCAGAAGGGATGTCACGCTCTCAAACACATTCAATGGATGCTTTTATCCAAAGCGGTTGAACAGTGCTATTACATTTGGAGCATGAATAACCTCAACGTGATTCAACATGCATAACCTTGGAGGTTTAGTGCAACGGTCTATGCACTAAACACGGATCAAGGCATACACAGTCCTGCCTTGATCCCGCCTCTAGCTGCCGCTGATTGGCCAGGCCGTTTGGTGGCCGGAGCATCGAGTCTGCCTGAGAGTTCCCAGATGGGAGCAGGAGGGGGGAAACCCAGTGTACTCTCTGCTGCCCCATCTGGCGGGGTCAGGTTATATGCACTGAGCTACGCAAGGAATTGAACCCATGACCCACACCAACAGTGGCAACGGCAACACCATTCCAACTACCCACAGTGAAAGGAACCAACTCAGTGGCCTTGTGGTTAGAGTGTCCGCCCTGAGACTGGGAGGTCGGGGTTCAATCCCCGGCCGGGTCATACCAAAGACTGTAAAAATGGGACCCAGTGCCTCCCTGCTTGACACTCAGCATCAAGGGTTGGATTGGGGGTAAGTCCCTGCGACATACTAGCGTCATGTCCAGGGGGTGTACTTGTACATCAAGCTGCCTCACGCTACAGAAACAGGAGATAGGCTCCTGCCCTATGGGCCTCATGGCTCGGCAAGGCTACAGTGAAAGGAAGTGTTAGTGCCGGCCCGAACACACTGAGCCACACAAAACATGGACCCTGTAACGTTGGCTTGGCTTGAGCTAAATACAAATAAAACAGACGGGCACATCCTGCCACAATGCAAAAAATATGTATGTGTGCTGCAGTCAATCTCACACTCAACGTCAATAAAGCCAAGGAGCTGATTGTCGACTTCAGGAAGCAGAGAACAAAGCACAGAGCCATTTCGACACCGACAGCTACTTCAAGTTCTATTCGGTGTACACATCTCCGAGGACCTCATGGGCACACGTGGTAAAAAAAAGTGTCCGACAAAATGGACCAAAGCGTCCCTCAGGTCACGGGCATGTGTGAGAAAGACCACACAGGGAAGGGGTCATTGAAAGTTCTTGCTAGATATGGGCCAAACTGTAACATGCCTTGAATTAAAGGCCACTATGACCATCACACAAATGTAATAAAGCATTTCCACAGCCGGAGACAGTAGCATTGATTGCGGGTGCGTTACTATGCTGCTTTGTGAGATCCATGCATTTTTTATTTATTTTTAACTAATTGGTTTATTCAGTTGTGGGCTTTGGCGCATCACCAACTGTCATCATAATTATATTTTCTTTTTTTGAAATGGACAGATGGAAGATTCAACCCTGATAGAAACAGAAAGAACTAGAAAAAGTGCCCTTCTGGGCACAGGTCTCCACCAGGAGGATAGGACTGTGTGAGATGTTTGGCAACATGTTTAGGAGTAATATAAACATGTTTGCCTTTGATGGCAATTGGATGATTTGAGGCATTTTGTTCCAAAAATGTGTTTTGCAAAAATCAACCTGTTGGTGGCGCTATAACAGGCCAATGTGAAAAGGGTGGGACATATTCCTCAGCCTAGTAAGAAAATGTGTGAAAGATTTCACGTAAATTGCATGCTGCGTTCATGATTTGAGGCTTTTGTTCAAAACGGGGCAATCTTGCAAACTGTGAAAGCCAATTATAGCCAATTAGGATGGAATATGAAATATCGGACAGATCCGACTTGAGCACATGACCATAGAGATACTGTGTAACGATTTGTGAGATTTTTGGACAGAATCTGGAGGAGTAATATCAAAAAATGTGTTTTACAAAAGTCGGCCTCCTGGTGGCGCTATAAAAGGCAGATGGGGAAAATGCAGGTCAAAGGTTTGTCCTTGGCCTCTAGGGAGTGTGCATGCAACGTTTCACGCAGATCGGTGCAGTTTTAGGTTAAAAAAAATGTGAAAAGCTGCCTCATGGTGGCGCTATAACAGGCCGTTCTGGAAAATGCGGGGCAGAGGTTCATCGTTGGCATCCAGGGAGTGTGTGTGCAAAGTTTGGCATCGACCGGGTTAACGGTGCCGGAGATTAGCTGTACACAGACGGACGGAAGGAAGGACGGACACACGGACGGACGGACACACACACGGACGGAGTGCAAAACATACTCTCTCCCCATGCCTTCGGCCTGGTGGAGACAAAAAGTACATCCTACAGTATTTCATTTGCAAACCAAATGAAAATAACACATGCCAAACAATTCCCCCTCTCTCCCCCCCTCTCTCTCTTCCTCCCCCCCCCCCCCCCCCCCTCTCTCTCTCTCTGCCTACCGCATAACTGCTCTGAAAGATAAAGTTGTCAAAAAAGATTCAACGTACAGTTAGCACTCAAATCTGCCAAAGCCGTTTATTGTAGCTGAAAACCACCTGATATGTTGTGCCGTCTGCTATTCCACTGACATATTTTCCCTCACAGGAATGAATATTAGTCTGTACATGTACAGTATGAGGCTGCCTAAACTTCAAACTGACAGCACAGAGTACTGTACAGTATATATGAGCTCCAGACTCTCTCTGGGCTTTCATCAAATCCCATGTCATGTTGATGGGTCCATGAGTGTAGAAATCTGATATCTACCAGTAAGACGCCCTAAAGGGCGAGGTCACGCTGAAACAACAGAGCTTCTTAAAGTACCAACAGTAAAAGTACTCATTATGCAGAATGTCACATTGCAAGTTTTCAATGTATACAAATATTTTTGAAAATAGCAGATCTACCGCTTGTAGATCGGCCACAAATGGCCAAAATCATGTGGTTAATGTATGTTTTGTAAAAATAATCAAAATCTACAAAGTAACTAGTAACTAAAGCTGTCAAACAATTGTAATGGAGTAAAAGTACAATATTTGTTTCTGAAATGTAGTGGAGTAGAAGTAAAAGTATTGGAAATTGGAAATAATCGTACCAATACCTCAAAATTGTAATTAAGTACAGTACTTAAGTAAATGTACTTAGTTACTTTCCAGCACCACTGAGTATCTGAAACAAACTCCCAGACATTGCACCCTACATACCCTCCCGAGCAGCCGACGCAGGGAAGCTGGAAGTAGCCTCCCTAAAAACACCGGGACAACGCTCCACACGTCCCAAACTCTTCTCCCTTCTGGCTCCAAAACTATGGAATGCACTTCCCATTGCAATCAGAACTGCAGATTCGCTCCCAATCTTCCGCCGCAGTCTGAAAACGCACCTCTTCAGACTCCATCTTAGCCCACAGCACTTGCCGTAGTACTTGACCTAGCCTCGACCTCCTACAGGCGTATGAAAAGGCTCAACTTATGTATCTTAGATAGCATTTTTATGTAGACTTAGAGAACAGTTTAGACTTATAGCATTTTATGTAAACATAGCACTATATATGCATAGTTTCATTATATAGTTTTTCCACTGTTACGCCCTTAGCTTACGTATGATTCATGATAACTACTTTGTATGTATTTGATGTATTGCTTTGCTTTTTTATTCTTTGTTCTTGCTTAATGTAAGTCGCTTTGGATTAAGAGCGTCTGCTAAATGCCTAAATTGTAAACTGTAGACAACTGCAGCTCTGCTACAACTCTGCTAATCTAATATATCTATATATATCTATATATCTAATATACGGCAACCTTCCCCGTGTTTCTTCACTAGTGCGATCCAGAAGAACACAGTTTGCCGGCCACTGCTACAGAGCTGACAATGAGGTTATATCTTCCCTTCTTCTCTGGAGTCCTGCCTCAAAGCAGACCAGAGGTAGAAAACTGTCGTTCCCTGATGTCATCGCTAGGGACACAGGCATCAGTAAGCAGGAACTGGGGATGGAAATGAAGGACCGGGAAGTCTGGCGTGATATTGTGAAATCCACGATCTCGACCGCGGTCGAAAAATGATGATGATGACAACTCTGCTTTTGAAACCTTGAGGTCTTGCAT
Source organism: Electrona antarctica (assembly GCF_951216825.1). Lineage (NCBI taxonomy): Eukaryota > Metazoa > Chordata > Actinopteri > Myctophiformes > Myctophidae > Electrona > Electrona antarctica. The sequence continues at coordinate 40,522,080 of NC_136789.1, read as the reverse complement.
CTGAAGACCTTTCGGTTTGCTGCTGCCTTTTACTGGTTTCTTTGCAATAGCTTATTCTGCACTGTAATTTAATTCACTTAGTTTTTCCCCCCTTTTATTTTAAACTATTCTTTATTTTTTAATTGTATTCAAATGTCCTTTTATACTGTGTCTCTGTTCTCTTTTCTATCTTGTCTTAATGCTTTAATGTTTAGTGGAAAACCACTATGATTTGATTTGCCTTGTTGTTGAAATGTGCTATAAACTTCACTTGCCTTAGCATTACAAAAAGTGTGTCTGGGAAATGACAACATAAGTAGCACTATCCAAAATTAAAACAAAGTAAAAAAACAACTTTACATCCTGAAGTAAACTTAAGAATTTGATCAATAAAACTAATGTAGTATACTTTCTATTTATCGGTGTCACAATGAAAACAACTTTTGTTTAAGGGAAAAAAAAATCTTTGTGTTATATTAATGTTAACATCTTAGTGTTTTGCCAGTTATCTGGGGCCTCCTTGCAATATCCTCACAGACCACAGATGGGAAATCACTGAGATGGTGTGTTGTTTACTGGTGAAAGTCCAGTCCTCACTGTAAGGAACAAAGCGGATGGGTTCTATCAGAGGAGACATATTTGTCTACACCCTTCACAGACCAACTGTGGGGGTTAGCAACAGCGACAGAGAACGTGTAGTGTTCAACATGGATCGGGAATTGGCCCATCTCACAGCCCGCTTTCCACGCCCACTTCCGGTAGATAGTGGTGTCATTTAACATTAGCATTTACACTTTTTTTTCTCTGGAGAATCTAAGTACGTTTTCTAATGTAAAAATGTGACAGACCAATATTATTATGAAGCAAACAAGATGGTAAATCAGCTCGAACAGATAGAACAAACCTTACCTTGAGAAAACAAAAGTTGTAGACTTCTTAAATAACCTCTGTTAACATGTAGTGTCTATGGAGTGACGTCACGCTATCACCACTAGCCCCGAAAGGGGGCGTAAAAAGGGGGCGGGGAAATTCTGTGAGATAGGCTTATTGGCATGGTGACTAAGTTGAGGAGAAGAAGAAAGAAGTAAAAAACAGCTCTATAAATAATGTTATCGGTGGAACGCTGTTGGAAGCAGTGACTGACCTACAAATCATTTCTATAACACTTAGAAACATCTTCTAGGATTACATTTCTTCAAGATGTTATTTTGGTGATAAAATGTCGAGAGAGGATATTTGAGTACAGCCTTTTTAAATAGTTCTAAAATAAATGCTCATTAAGGTTTAGATGAGGTGTTTTTAATGACAGCTCACTTTTTCCACACACGTCATCTGAGTTAGAAGGAAGGGAGATGAAGGTAGAAGCGTTAAAACATGACAGGTACAGACCGTACAGTACAACCATACCAGTGAGTGACGTGTCACATTTTATATTTATACATAAAAGGAGCCTTGCTTTCATTATGTGATGCGGCTTTCATCTTCCCATGACTCAGCTCAACTCAACTTTTGGCTGTAAAACACTAACTCAATGTAGCGACGGTGAAATGTGGAGAGATGACAGCACTTGGCACAGCTCTTCAACGCAGTGCGAGGAGATGTACTGTAGATATACTGGCATGTCCAGCCCACACAGCAGGTGTAGGGTCACTGCAAGCGCACGCATGCACGCACGCACGCACGCACGCACGCACGCACGTCCCTATTTCCTCATCTCGAAAAGAATCCCTAGGCAGAATGAAGGGGTTCCCAGAGGACTCGGGAGGGACTATGAGAGAGAGAAACAACACATATTCCAAATCTAATCACTACCTTCTGTCTTTATCACTCATTCTCCCTCTCCCTCTCCCTCTCAACTCTCCTTCAGTCTTGGCCGCTCGGTGGACAAGGACACACAGAAGTACTGTAATTGGTGGCTATTTTGCATTTATGCCGTCTTCAGCTGACCCGAGTGAGAGCAAAATGGCCACCGTGTGCATGTGATCAATACTTCACTCTATATGGGGTGGGACGATTCACTTACCTCCCGATTCGATATCGACACCTAGGGTGCTGATTCAATTTAGATTGTGATTCGTAATTATACTGCGATTCAACGGTTGTTGCGATTCGATATCACGATTATTTTTCGATATTTTCCCCCAAGTTACTTAGCTTGTCTAACAGACCCCCGCTTGTCATACAGTGTATCAGATTACTAGTACATTGTGTGTGTGTGTGTATATGTGTATATATATATATATATATATATATATATATATATATATATATATATATATATATATATATATATATTGAACTTTTAATATATTATGCTTTTAAGCAGTAGATTCTTTTTAGTCTTTTTATATAGTAACTGTCTTTTTCTGTTTTTTAACCACTGCACAAATGAAGTTTCCGAAAGGAAAAATAAAGTTCTTTGAAGTTGAAGTTGAAGTAGCTTCTCTTTATACTAGAACAATAAACAACATATTGAAAAGTTGACTTCAATGCAGCAAGTTGTCTTGTTGTGTTGTTGGTGTTTGTCTTTGACAAAAAAGAATACAAATTAAAATAAATAACCAGTTAGACGCCGCAAGCATCGTGTACGCATCCGCCCTGGTGATGGCAGACTGTTGGGCGAGTGCTGGCGCTTTGGAATGGGGGGTCAGATCAACATATGGAATGAAGTCTGTACTGGCCATATATGTTGTGTGTCTTGAGTGTACAGGGTTTGATGAGGTCAGATCAACATATGGAATGTCAGAACAGGTCAGCTCCATATATGTGACTACATTTGATCGAAGGACTGCCATTGGATTTTTTTCATTTTTGTTTTTATCATGTCATATGAAAGAAGGGAATCATAGCTTCAAATTGACATATTGGTTGTGCAGTTTGACCCACTAGTTTTTGAGATATGGCTTATAGAGTAATGTCTTGCAGAGATACAGCAATCTGAGAATTTGGTCTTCAAAGATGCAGTTCCGTGGTCAGTGGCATTTGGGGGCGCTGTTTCCTCTTCATTGCTAAAATGAGGTACTCTACCCCCCCAGGTGGGGGCAGTATTGAGTCGAAAACAAGAGTGAAGCTATAGTTATTTAATTCTGGGTCAGGGTATAGTAAGGAAATGAGCCTTTATAAAATTGTCAAATAAAAAAATGTAGTAGGCCTATACTATAAATTACCAAATTGATTTACTTAAGTTAAAGTACTACTACCCTATTCATACTAATGAATATAAGGTTGAAGTGGTTAATGTATGTTTTATAATAATTATCAAAATCTACAAAGTAACTATAGTAACTGGAAAATGTCAATGTTTTTAGCACCTATATTATGTTATTAGGGTAGATTCAAATAGTAGTCAAAGATGAATACATAATGCAGTTACCACAGTTTTTATTAAACGTCCCTTTGTTCTCAATAGAGGGGAACAAAAACAAAGATACACAGCGTATTTGTAGCTTTGAATCTTTGTAGGTGAAGTTGAAACCAGTTCATTTTATTTGTAGCTCTGTAGCTTTGTGTCTTTTGCAACAGCTACAAACGCTTACATTGACAGAATGGTAGACAGCATCTTTACATCTGCCTGGCCTGGCCTGCCGCTAGCCGAATAGTACTAAGCCTGTTTTCAGCTAAATGTGGAAATGTCCAGGCTAAATAACTTATCGACGGGAGTCGTGTTAATATTTATTTACTCGTCATTGTCATGTTCACTCCAAATAAACAAGTATTATGCACTTGATGCGGAGAGCCATCTTATAGAAGAGATCTAAGGGTGGCAGCGGGGGCAGTGTCTTGAGTGTACATGGTTTTGATGAGGTTTGATGAGGGCCCAGATAGGGCGTGTTGAGAACTATAGTTTTCGCCGGCTGCCGGGCGCGGCTGCACTAATAACTTTGGGGCAGCCACGTCTAGAGTAAATGGACAGGTATCAGTCAAAAGGCAGACATCGAAGAGGAATGGATGGGGAAGGATCAACATATTAAATGTCAGAATAGGTCAGCTCCATATATGGAGATCTAGGGGTTTTAGGTTTGAGGTCAAAATATTCTGAACTTCAAAATCGATTTACAAATATGGCATTAAAAATCACGATATTTGAGTCAATCAATTTGTTTGCCGACCCCTAAATAGTAATGGTGTAACTAGTCTATAACAACGGTCTAACTCACTGGTTCTCAACATTAGGTCTGGGGAGCACCAGGAGTCCCAGTGGACACTTACGGGTCTGTAACTCAGGACCCTTGCAGGTCCATTGATGGAGCAACCCCTCCGAAGGCCCTGTCGCTACACCACCAAAAGGCCGCCATGCACGTGCACGTAACACAATCAAGAACGACACTTTTTGCGTTTGCGCGCACAGTGAATGAACGCACGTCCGTTCAGCGCACCGCCAGCACTAACACTGCTGCTCCCATAGACTTATAAGGCTGTTCGCCTCTCCGACTGGATCTGCTATTTTAGAGTCTCCTCTCACAGAGTGGTTAAGAAACTGTTGGACGACCAAAAACACTAGTAGGGGTTCCTGTGTTGCATTACATTGAAATCAGTGATCTATGAATACGGTTTTGACGACGGAAACAACAGCTGTACCTATTTGAAATAGTCTCGCACAGGGCCCTGCAAGCTTTGGGCCGTGGGGCTTAAGTGCCACGAAGTTCCATTGTTAATCCGGACCTGTACAGGTCTATTTTGTTCCATAATCTAATTAACAGTGATGATTTTAAAGTGCAGATTGATGTGCCAGAGATGGTAAGTTGGCAACAAACGGGGTTCCGTGGCCTAATGCATATCAAACTAGGGGGCAAATCTCCATATCAAATGTAGCTGAAAACATACTGTAAACCACCAGTGAAAACATACTGTAAACCACCAGTGAAAACATACTGTAAACCACCAGTGAAAACATACTGTAAACCACCAGTGAAAACATACTGTAAACCACCAGTGAAAACATACTGTAAACCACCAGTGCCACTAAGCTTTGCCTTACAACAGAAACGGATCCTCATTCAACACTGTTTAGAAAACATCGAACCCTCTCAAAACCTGACACAATGCATTACATTTTGCTGCTGTATATCAAGCTACAGCATTCTGAAGACTCACTTTTTCTCATAAGCAACCGCATTTCCGAATTAAACTCTTCACTTAATGTTATAAACATACAACATTTGTTTTAAACACCCTTGTTTTTCTCCACAAAGCAAGCAAAGCAAACATCAGTTGAGAGGGACTGGTAACTGTACAAGGGAGATGAATCATACACTGGAAGGCAGGAGAAAAACACATAATCACAAACCTCACTGGGTTTCACAGCACTCACCGGGAGTCCAGGATTGTATCACAAAAGCACGAGTTGTAAAATGATGACAGATGTGTCACTATTCTCTCTAATTACCGCCCGCTAGCAGCCAGTGGAAATGTCTCACTATTATGTAATATGTCTCACAGATTCCTACAACATTCGATCACTGGCTTTTGATTGTGCTGTAAAAGATGATGAACAAAGTGATTGTCATAATATCAAGAATAAGACTGCAAACAAAACTGAAGTGTAATTATTACGGCTGTCAAAGATAACGCAGATTTGTTTTAATGCCTAAATTTGCATTAACATATCATGATGACAATTTGCCCGACACAGAAATCAGCTAGTATAGCTTTAACCTTAGTGTGTTAAATTATATTTCCATTTGATGGCAATTATAATTAAGAAGGCTTTATTTGTCACTCACTCATATGTACAAGTAGCAAAATGCTTGTGTGGCATGTTCTGCGAGACTGTGCTAACATCAATACAAGCGGATATGGATGAAGAAATGGGTATTTTGAACAGCAAGTTCATCAAAAAGCCCTGCCAGATGGGTCTGTCGAGAAGACCAAAGATATTTGCAGTTTCTTACTGTTGATGTGAATTGAGTTACTACCAGAGCACATCTAGTCTTGCAAAGCAAGCACACGGCTAATGTAGACGGGGTGCATACTTAGTTTAGACTAGTCATTGGTTAGACATGGGTTAAGGTTAGGTTTAAGGTTGTAGTTGTAGGACTAATGACTGGTCTAACCAATGACTAGTCTAAACCAAAAACTGTCTAAACTAAGTACTGCAACCGTGGCCGCAAAACATCTCGCTTGACTCAGCAGCGCGTTTTCAACCACAGTAGCTTGTAGGCCAATTAACATTGTTTAACAGTTCAACGGTCTGCGTGAAATAATTTGGACCGCATCCAATGACTGCACTTATGAATTGCCTCCAAGAGCCACAACCGTGTTGAAGATATAGAACTAGTATGAAGACCAGAAAGCAAAATATACTGTACCACAATTTATCTTGGGGCACAGTCCATAATGGGTTAATACAGTTCTGAAGATGTATTAGGCAATATACGTACAGTATCTACAGTTGGAGGCCATCGATATTGTCCTTTTCTTTTTGCTGAGGTTTGCGTGATCTGCGCAAAAGGACAGTTAACCCCTTTTGGTGTTTTAAACATTATGTTATAATTTAGCTATTGAAAAATAGCAGATCTACAAGCTCATATCGCGCCACTGAGTGGCGCGCTACGAGCTTGTAGGCCTGCTATTTTTCAAAAAATCGTGAAAATATTTATTTCAGAAAACTGGAGGATTTAGAAGGATTTTTTAAAATTTTGAGGTCAGGCCTAAATGGGTCAAATGATAAGGGACAATATTGGTGGCACCCAACTGTATCTATGGCTTGTACTGTAGGTGCAGAAAGGTTGCAGTTTTGTCTATTGCCTGACAAAACACCCAGTCATAAAATAAGATCAGCAGAGGAACAAGCAATGTTCTTCTGGTGAAGACATGTCCAGCACCTATTTCAGCATCTATTTGAAAACTGATGTTGTTGACTAAAAGTGTCTATGACGATAACTCTGCAGCAGCTCGAGGGTATAAGGATTAAAGACACGGCACAGGTTTGACTCGTACACTTGTATTGTTCTTAACTCCTTCGTAGCTAAGGGCGATAGGGGGCGGTAGGTGGAGAAATGCAAGATTTAGGCTTGAAATGAAAAAACTGTTATCCAGCGGTGGAATAATTACTCCGAAAATTTGCAAAAAGCAAAGCAAAAATTAGCCAGCGACATCACAATGTAGAAACACTCACGGAAAACTCCTGCATTAAAACATTTTACTTGACTAAAGTCCTGCATTAAAAATGTTACTTGTGTAAAAGTGCAAAAGTATTGGCATCATAATGTACAAAACGTAAAATATACTCATAAACCATTGTTTCTTTAAGATATTTAACATTTTGTTGATTTCCGAAAATAGCAGATCTACAAGCTCACAACGACGTGAGCTGATTGTGAGCTTCATGTAGATTTGCTTTTTTTCCTTGGGGGGGGGAATGTCAAAAGGTTTGAATAGTTGAGGGTTCTCTGGGATCTTGGGCACAAAATATAAGTTATAGATTATAAATTATAGATTACACATGTAACATCTGTGATTGTACAGGTAGTGTACTGTATCAGTGGTTCTCAAATGTTTTCATGTCAAGGACCTGTCAATCGACATGTATTAGCCTGTGGACCCCAATTAGACATTATATGCCAGGGACTAAATAGCCTAAATTTGGACTAAATGAAAATGGACTAATGGACAAAATTTGGCCTAAATTCGGCCATATCCACTTTTAGGCCAAGGAGTGTTTTTCGTGCTAACTAATGCTTGGAATGAATTCAGAATCCTGAAAACCCCTTAGTTTGACATGTCACATGCTACTTAAAGTATGATTAAAATGGGCCTTATATTGGTTGTCTATGGTGTGGTATACAAAAATGGCCATAACTTTTTTTTCACGATGTTTCCAGCAGAGCAGACCTCTCATTGTGGACCTTAATGACCAAGTGAATTAAAAAAAAAAAAAGTATGTCATGACATCACAGGTTAATCCTTAACCGTTGAGCTTTTGGGCCTGTGGCTCCCCGGCTAAAGAGAATATTTTTGAGTGGTGTAAACCACTCCTACAACTGGCTTTGTTAGTTTACGTGTCTGTCTGTTCGTACCAAAAAATGAGCATGGTTGCTATGGTCACCCAGTTCACACGGGTGTGATTTCATTACGTCAGACCACAGTTGATCAGTCTATATAAGACCTTACACCACTCAGTTCACACGGGTGTGATTTTTTTATTACGGTTCTATCACAATTATCAACCATTTTAATTTCAAGGACCCCCAGTTTGAATTAGGCTACGGACGTCCATTTAATGGCATTTCTATATCTGTAAAAACAATTTATATTGTAAAATCAATGTTAATTTAACTCAATGTTAATTTAACCGTTTGGTTCCATTTGTACACTAACTATTTATCATTTAAATGGGGATCCCCTGGAACTCCCTCAAGGACCCCTAGGGGTCCCCGGACCCCACTTTGGGAAGGGCCATACTATATAATCCAGAGATGGATCTAAGACGTAGTGAGAGTATAGCACATAGCTGTAGGAATAACCTTGAGTCATTTCCATCTCTTCTCCCAGGTGGGCTGTTGTTTAAGCATTCATCAATACTATAGGGGGCACTCAGCGAGACAGCCATGAAACTTAAGCTACACCGTTTACAATTTACAGGACAGCCATTTATTTACCCCCCCATGCTCTTTATCTAGAGCAGCCCATAATGTGAGAGCAGATGGGGCTTCAGTGTCATTGCTCAAAGACGCCATAACGAGATGGTTAACGATCAGCGCCATTTTTGTTGTCGTGACCATCAAACCTCCGAAGTAGTGGTGGGAGGGGTTGCCTTGGTTACTAATCCATATATGAAAGCGGCGACTGTCAATTTACCTTTCAGCATTGCTCCGGTTACTATGGCGAGCCTCCGTCCCCACCAGCTATGGGATTTTTAAATACAGCTCATGAGCGCATCCCGCGATCATAAATAATTTGTGAGTTTGTACCGCATCGCTGAGAACATGTAACTGATTGTAATGATAGCTAAGGGGTCTGAGCTACTGCTAACGATGACTGTGCTCACAACAGCCCCCACCTCTCTGAATAACCCGGAAATGAAACAAGGAGCGTAGAGTGAGTGCAGACACATGGCATACGTTACGTGTGCTTATGCTGCCACCTAGCGGCAGTAATACAGTTAAAGTGTGCTTATGCTGCCACCTAGCGGCAGTAATACAGTTAAAGTGTGCTTATGCTGCCACCTAGCGGCAGTAATACAGTTAAAGTGTGCTTATGCTGCCACCTAGCGGCAGTAATACAGTTAAAGTGTGCTTATGCTACAGTTAAAGTGTGCTTATGCTGCCACCTAGTGGCAGTAACAGTTAAAGTGTGCTTATGCTGCCACCTAGCGGCAGTAATACAGTTAAAGTGTGCTTATGCTGCCACCTAGCGGCAGTAATACAGTTAAAGTGTGCTTATGCTGCCACCTAGCGGCAGTAATACAGTTAAAGTGTGCTTATGCTGCCACCTAGCGGCAGTAACAGTTAAAGTGTGCTTATGCTGCCACCTAGCGGCAGTAATACAGTTAAAGTGCGCTTATGCTGCCACCTAGTGGCAGTAATACAGTTAAAGTGTGCTTATGCTGCCACCTAGCGGCAGTAATACAGTTAAAGTGTGCTTATGCTGCCACCTAGCGGCAGTAACAGTTAAAGTGTGCTTATGCTGCCACCTAGTGGCAGTAATACAGTTAAAGTGTGCTTATGCTGCCACCTAGTGGCAGTAATACAGTTAAAGTGTGCTTATGCTGCCACCTAGCGGCAGTAACAGTTAAAGTGTGCTTATGCTGCCACCTAGTGGCAGTAATACAGTTAAAGTGTGCTTATGCTGCCACCTAGTGGCAGTAATACAGTTAAAGTGTGCTTATGCTGCCACCTAGTGGCAGTAATACAGTTAAAGTGTGCTTATGCTGCCACCTAGCGGCAGTAATACAGTTAAAGTGTGCTTATGCTGCCACCTAGCGGCAGTAATACAGTTAAAGTGTGCTTATGCTGCCACCTAGTGGCAGTAATACAGTTAAAGTGTGCTTATGCTGCCACCTAGTGGCAGTAATACAGTTAAAGGGAATGGAAGCCCATAATCTGATTGGTTTGATTAATGCATTAAACAACGTCCCTCAAATTATGAACGCAGCGTCCGATTACTGTGAAACATTTCTGGCCCACAATAACCTACCCGCCCTGGTGGAGACCTGTGCTGCAAGGAGCACATGTTTCTAGCTCGATGTGATTTGGTCTGGTATGGTCTTTAACTGCTGTCAAACATGTACTACAGTATGAAAACAAGTTTAATCTTCAACACAATTTTACAGATACAGATAAGATACAGAGAGAGCAGTGACACATGTACAGTAACTAGAAGAACAAGTAGAGTTCAATAATGATAATGCAAAGGATGCAAGTGTGGTTGCTATGTACGGTATGATAATGATGTCTGATGACGTTACAGGGGTCAGAATAATAAATATAATCTGGCTGTCCAAAGGAAACCACACTAATTTCACCCAAGTACTCCCAAGGTCTCGCCTTTCTCGCTGGTATACGGCCAACAGTGCTGATTCTTGCTGACAGTGTCACTGTCACACACACACACACACACACACACACACACACACACACACACACACACACACACACACACACACACACACACACACACACACACACACACACACACACACACACACACACACACACACACACACACACACACACACACACACACACACACACACACAGCCCCCCCCCCCCCCCCCCCCCCTCCGTGATGTAATGTCCCCTCGCAGGGTTGAAGTTGCAGGGTGTTCTGTACTACAATGGACGCAGTCGCCTCCAACGAGTATAATTGACTCCCGGCACTTTTTGCTCCTCATAATGGCTAATCTAAAGATCATTAGTAACAGTATGCGCATGACTTGTGTTATTTATTACGCGGTTCTGTTTCCTATTAAAAAGCGCGCTGCATCGTGATTGATGCCGAGGCACCTCCATGCATGCGTCTGTCCGCGCAGCAGGCTGCACGTTATCAAACGGTGCGTGTGTGTGTGCATGCGCGCATGCGTGTGTGTGTGTGTGTACTTGTATCGCTATACTTGTGAGGGCAAAATGTCTCCACATGTACAGTAGAATGTCAGAAAGAGACATTGCAGTTAGTTTTGTCATTTTTAAAGGGGGAGTATGGTTGAGATTAGGCATTCAGAGGTTAGGTTATATGCCTGAATCAGCCTGATGCGTGCCGCAACTAACAGAACATCTATAATATATAGGACGACCTAGAGAGATAAGGTCACAACCCGCCATTTTCAGCTTTAGGTTCAGGGTTAATCGCCGTCCACAAATGTTTGTCCTCACAAGTATATAGTACAAACGTGTGTGTGCGTGTGTGTGTGTGTGCGCGCTTGCGTGCGATTTCCGCCAGTCAAGGATCTCACTGGCGGATGAAATTGCTTTCATGTAGCGGCGAGACATCATCATCGGCAAGTTATAAAACCTCAAGGTTGATTTTCGGGCGAGGGGGGGATGAATAACTCCCCCCTTTCCTCCACAGGGACATTTATGTGGAGTGCTGCGTTCAACATGCCTTGTTTTGGTTGCTACTAACAGTACATCTCAATAATTGTCAGATTTATGGACCCCCACACTCCCTCCGCCACTCAAATATAAATGGTAAATGGACTGTGTTTAGACGGCGGCTTTTTGTAGTCTTTCTGAGCACAGAGCACTCCAAGGTGCTTTACAACATACTTCATATTCACCCACTCAAATCCATGCCTTTGCCTGTTTGGTCTCACCCGCTCATTCATTTTGATCACTGTCGGGGAAATATTTTTTTAAATTTTGTATCCCCGCTCCTGCTCAGACTGAACACGCAGTTTGGTATCTAGATTGTGGAACAATTGGCGCACATGTCAGAAACTGAACAGTTTGGGATATGTGCATTATATTTATTTATTTTCTATCTTATATTGTATTGTTCGTGATATGGATCTCCCTGGGTCTGAAATAAAGATTGATTGATTGATTGATTGATTGATTGATTTGATTGAATAACATGCGTACATTCATTGGTAGAACACCCTGATGGCGATGGCAACCATGCAAGTCTTTCTCAACTTTAGCACGCAGCCAGGCTGGGAACAAACCCTGATGAAAAATCTGGTGGGGCTTTTTTTCATGAAAATAAAATAAGTAATTCAATAAAGTGATAAAAAAAAAGAAAATCTAAAAACGAAACTCAACAAGAGAAGCACTTATTATCTTCATATTCTAAATGTGTCCTTGCTTTGTTGCAATTTTCTTTCACCACTATGTTTATGAAGGGGAAAAACATCTGTGGATGGTGTACTGTATCAATTCAGCAGGAATGGAACAAACAATAATAATAATAATTGCCATCCTGCGCTCTACAGCCCATCCTAAAAAGACAAACAAATAGAGATGAATGCGTTTTACCTTCAAACAATAGACTGCACTCAGCCAAAACACCGCTAATGAAATCTGATAAAAGTCTTCATGGGGCTGACATGTAGTTTTCTTTCCCAATGGTTCTCAAAGTGGAGTCCAGGGAACCTGCAGGGTTCCTTGAGGGGGATTCAAATTGTCCGTATACAGGTCTGTAACTCTGAGAGACTGGAACCAAATCATTACAATTTGGTTCCGCTTGTAATTCTCAGAGTTATGGGGGGTAAAAACAAGTTTGAGACCACTGTACTCCTCCATCCTTCAACCCTGTTATAAAAATACTCAAATATCAAAGCAGCTTTAAAGGTCATGTGATTATGGTGATGATGCGGACTTCTGACATTCATACATAGGGACATACATACTGTAGACATAGAGACACACACGGCCACACAGCTCAACAGTGCCACTTTAGGTCACCCAGCAGTATTGCAGCTGTCTGTAGCCTACTCAAACAGACATCCATGGAGACATACATACATAGGGAATAAGGCTGCACAATATATATCGTTTTCGAGGTATGAACATGCGCAATATCAGTAACGCAAAAAGGCAGCGTTATCTTAATATAAATCCCCCCTCATCCACTTCTAAAGCCAACAACATCCCTCTGTTTTAGCCTGTGCCCCTCTGTGCTTCTGAAAAATAGAACTAAAAAACGTGTGTTGGAGATTAAACAACAGATAACAGCCAGCACCAGCAACTGTATTTATTTAATCACATGTGAAAAATGTGGCTTACAATATGTCGGAGAAACGAGTAAAACAATAGCTGCAAGGCTGAGACAACACAGGTACAATATTAACAATGCAAAAAAGACAACTACAAGGATTGTCCAACATTTCATGGCACATGGCATTGCAGATCTAAAAGTGTCTGGACTCCAACACAATCCGAACTGGACAGTAGGACAAAGACGTTTTAATGAAAGACAGTGGATCAAGAACCTCAACACGGATTTTCCTGGAGGTTTAAACATGCCAAAAAATTAGACAAGTTGTTTTGATTTTGTACCAAAACTCCACAGACACATAGACAAAGCCAACACTCAATGGAAATCAGACTTTGAATAGGGGACACATTAGCACATTCCAAATCAACCTGGGACAAGAAACAAAGAGGTGTCACTGACACCAAATGGGCCATTAGACACCGGACCCAGGGAACAAAGGAGAAACACATGTAAATGTTTCTTTTTTGAAATGGAGCCATGGGGTGAATTAACCCCAATAAGGCTAAATAAACCAAAAATCCTACAACAATAGGGTAAACTTAAACTCAGGGATAAACTGGATAAAATCTAAGAGTGATTGGATTAGGCTTCCTTCAAGTACATGGCGAATGCACTCATTCCTTGCAATGTACTTACATACACTTACATATGTTGCGACCTTCGGTCGCAACATATGTAAGTACATTGCACTGAAGTCCCCAGGTCCCCCCAGTGCCTCCACAGTGTCCCCCCAGTGCCTGCAGTGTCTCCCCAGTGCCTCCCCAGTGGCTGCAGTTTCTCCCCAGTGCCTCCCCAGTGCCTCCCCAGTGTCTCCTCAGTGCCTCCCCAGGATAGGCCAATTTACTACCACTGTTTGCGAACCTTTGCTCTAACTATACCAATGAACTAGTTTCCTTCTATTAATGATACAATTTGGGAGCAATGGTACAAGTTTGCCTCTTTGGCACCAACATTTTTCTTTGAGGGTATAGCGTGCGAGAACTATCCATTTGTTTTCCCCCAACTAAGCTCAAAGTAATCACGGAATGAGCAAAGTTGTAATGATCCCAAAGCCTCTCCATCTGCTTTAGTGGATTGCTGTTGATTTATCTAGCCATTAGCATCAAGGGCTAATTTGAAGGGGTTCTGCAGTTTAGCATACAGCATGGGGAATATCTGTAGTCTATTGTTTTTAAATACTAACTTGCACCTTTGACTTTTTCAGCATTTAACGGAATCACTTTTTATTTTGTAATGTTCTTTTTAAAGTAATGTGGCCCTTGTGTAATGTGGAATCCTGATGGATTCCAGGACTAATGTTGTTATACAGAGAAACTAATGTAGATCACTCACTGTGGAAACACTATAGTTTCAGTGAATATGAAGAGAAAATATTGGACTTCCTATTAAATGAACAAAACTCTGTCAGTCCAGCCGTGCTCTTTCATTTCTTTCCTCAGTGGCTTGAAAAGTAAATCAATATACATTTTCCAGTGGTTGAAGAAGTGCTCAGATTTTGGACGTAAATACCACAGTGTAAAAAAATACTTTGTTACAAATAACTACACTTATACTGTAGGTCCGTTATCGGGGACTAGTAACAGTTTTAATTAACCCAAAGTCCGCCATTGGCGTTGAACTACGGCAATTAAAGGCAATTAATAAATGCTACGCTTAGCGCCAATGCCGTAGCTCTATGGCAATAGAGCGCCGCAGTCCCGCCCCCTACCATGGCCCAGGAAATGATTCTCCGTTCATTTTCCTCATAGACATTTCAGAAAGTATTTATTTAAAGACGTTTACGCCGCAGACAAAGCCAACTCGAGTCGTGACAAATCATGACAACAAACACAATTTTTTGGGCCGAACAAATAATTAGAAAGAAGAAAAAAAACCACTTTTTTTTGTTGTTTTTCTTCTTTGTAATTATTTGTTTGGTCCAAAATATTGTTTGTGTTGTCATGAGTTGTCACGACTCGAGTTGGCTTTGTCCGCGGCGTAACAGTCTTTAAATAAATACTTTTTGAAATGTCTATGGGAAAAATGCATTGGGATTCATTTCCTGGTCCATGGTAGGGGGCGGGACTGCGACGCTCTATTGGGCTTTGAAAGTGCTTTTGATTGATCAAGTCATAATGCTACTCACGTTAGCGTCGGGTTGCTAGCTGGTGTATCTCCTATTCCTTGTCCCAGATGGCTATCACAATTTATCAATAAATGCTGGCGGACTGACTGTTAAGTGTTGTATAATTACACAAAATCTAATGCAAATATTTCTCCAGGTATTTAACATAGTACATTACAGTACATTAAGTCCCCTCCTCCTGCCCCCCTTATAAATGTCCTGCCACACCTCCACCTCTTCCTTGACTTTTTCCATTTCCGTATTGGAATGAGGCGAGTGTCTTTTGTTACTTTCCCTGTATAACAAAATAAGAATTTGAGTTGCAAATTACTTATACAGTGTTTGTTTCACTTTGTTTATAGAGGAGTCGATGCACACTTACAGTAATACACAGAGGTTGTCTCCAAAGAGAGTTCTGGGTCCGTCTAACCCCTTCAACACAACGCAGAGATACTGGCTTAGCGGCACAAACGACAGATTGAGTGAATTATAGTAGGCTATAGGCAGCCTACATCTACAGTATAGACTGCATTTTTATTCAACACAAAGAGTTTGCAAAATGTATACAAATGTAACCAAATGGACCTGACAGGGTCCATTTGGTTACATAGTTCACCACTGTCTTTGTTATACTTGTGGCGTGGACTATGCCACCCACTTGACTTAGAACGATCTTTAAAACGTTATCTTTATAGTTATAGTCGTTATAGTGCTTGGTGTGACCAGCCATTACCTCCGAGTTATGCGGTCCTTGAACTGTAAATGTTTGTGTTCTAGTAAGCACAAGCTCCCTAAAACATTGTCGTAGATTAAAATCCATCGTCACAGTAAGCAAGATTATTTCACAGTGCATGTATTGGATGCACGTCACACTCTGCATCGCTGCATCTCCTGCTAAACCGTCACAACTATATGTTGCTATGCTGAATTTTGTACCGCTGAGCTGACGTATGTATAGCAGACCTGAAAGATAGTGAAAGGCCACCATATTTCAGGGATGAATCAACATGTTGACGTGTCTGAGCTGGCTAGTGGGTCACAACTCCATGCATATGCAATGCAACGCATTTCAACGGATGCCGTGTAAAACACCTGCTATCATTTTAACCCTGGCTGGCAACTGTATCTATAGTCGCAGTGACTAAACAAAACGTGCACTTTACACTTCACCACTCTCTTTATGTCCAGTTAATGTACCGATATGCTTCAATACGCAGTGTGCAACATGAACGCACGTGCGCATGCACACGCACACACACACGCGTGCACACAGTGTTTTGCCTCTTCTTATTCTCCGACACGGTTAGCCGCGCACCTGATAATGAAAGGCAGAAATTGGTAATGCTGCGTAAGCAGATACAGGAGGCTCAGACATACAAATATGATCAGCGCTGAAATTGATTATGGAGGGAAAGCGGAGGCGCTCTCAGGCACCAGTGGAGCTAAACATTGCCAACATTATTGAGCTGAAGTATTGGCGCAGCACAGATTTACGACTGCACAAAGACAGCATCAGAACGAACGACAGCGCACTTACAGTATGCTATGGTGTAGAGGAAACCATAATTGGCTGGAGCCAGTACTCAGATATTTTATTCAAAGTAACTACACCATGCATTTTAAAACTGTATTTAATATCTGCCTTGGCGCAAGTCCAGACGTGCCTTTGCGCAACTCCAGGGGTACCTTCGCGCAAGTCCAGATGTACCTTTGCGCAAGTCCAGGGGTGCCTCAGAATTCTTGTACACTTTACTTGGTGCAATCCTTTTAAGTGGTGCAACCACTTCCTTAAAGGGGCATTCCACTCATTTTCAACATTTTACTATGTCATTAATATACCTTAGAGCTGTTGTGTGGAAATAATAAAAAAGTTCCCCCGATTTCCTAGAACTAGAGGTCTGAAAAAAATCATTAACATGGTGAAACGCATCTTGATGACATCATCAAGATGTGTTTCACCATGTTAATGATTTTTTTCATACTTACAGTTCTAGGAAACACAGAATGGGGGGACTTTTTTATTATTTCCACACAACAGCTCTAAGGTATATTAATGACATAGTAAAATGTTGAAAATGAGTGGAATGCCCCTTTAAGTGACTATGTGTGTGGGTGGGTGGCTGGGTGCGTCTGAGCACGAAAACAGCATGGTTGTTTTTCACCACCTGTGCGCAACCTAACACACACACAAACACACGCACATATTAACTGTATATATGGTGATTTCGGGTGTGCCAGTACAGTGACAGTACAGTACAGTACAGGGACCCCCACACGTGGGGGTCCCTCTACTACACAAGCGTGAGCGCGGTCCCGTGAATTTGGCTAGTTATGTACCGTTAATGTGCCAAAAGGTGCTACAGTATAAAGCAATTCAGGGGTGTCGTGGTGGATGAAAAAGTTACTTTATACAGGGGTGACCTGAGCGAGTACTGTACAGTTGAGCCAACAACAGAGACCAACCATTATCATTATATTCCATCCAGCCACTGCCATGATGATGAGACCCTCATCACAGCTCAGCTGTCACTTTCAATCAAGGTGCAGTGATTGCTGTTGATTGGGGGGCCAAAGCCAGCCAATCAGCTGCACTCAGAAATCAAGGCCAGGTGACTCTCGCTGTGACCTTTAAAAAGCACACGCTCTATACTTAACTGTAGCTCCCGAATAGATGGCAGATTTCCTGATGTTTCACACGCACGCAATCACAAACGCACGTGTGTGTGCACGAATGCACGTGTGCACACACGAACACACACAGCAATATTCGGATGGGGCATTCAACTCTTGAGTGAAGACGGTCAATGTTGTACACTCTCAGAGTTAAATGAACACTACGGATATTACTTTGCAGAAAGATACAGAGGGAAAGATGCCATCAGCCACAAATGTGCCCTTCAAAGCTATAGGTGTGAGAAAGCATTTTCTGAGAGAGAGAGAGCGAGAGAGAGAGAGAGAGAGAGAGAGAGAGAGAGAAATCGAAGGGGGCAATTAATGAAAACAAAGACCCTTATTCCCTTGTGCCACTGAATGGCCAACTCTCCTGGTGCGCTGTCTTGCTATGCTGTGCACACTCTTTCCCCCAGCTGCTGTCACAGCTATAAATATCACTTATCACACTAACTGACTTCTCTCTAGAGAGAGAGAGAGAGAGAGAGAGGGGGGGGGGGGGGGGGGGGGACAGAGAGAGAGAGAGAGGGGGGACACAGAGAGAGAGAGAGAGAGAGAGAGAGAGAGAGAGAGAGGACACACAGAGAGAGAGAGAGAGAGAGAGAGAGAGAGAGAGAGAGAGGGGGGGGGGGGGCAGAGAGAGAGAGAGAGAGAGAGAGAGAGAGAGAGAGAGAGAGAGAGAGAGAGATTATACATAATAGGAGAGAGTGAAGGAGACCAAAAAATACTGGTGCAGGTATGATTGCTTGCCAAAAGACAAATGGCATCAATCACCTTTAGCTGAGCTCTCTATCCATCGTTGCTGCCTGGGAAGAAAACTTGTATCTCCATGTTTCAACTGTTTTTGTGTTAAACTTCTTCACCAAGCAATGTCATACAATGGTGAAAATAGCAAGCTCACAATGTGTCACATATAGAGGTACGTTGTGAGCTTATAGAACAGCTATTTTTGTTACAGTATTTTAAAACATAAATAATAAAAAAGTAAATATAGGCCTATATATTTTTTGAGGGGCGCTAGCCCCATACAGGTTTGATGTTTGTTTTTCCTTAAACAAACATTAAAAATACCATTGACATGGATAGAGTTTCACGTTTGTTTTGTCTGATAATTACGTCATAAAAGATCTATATAGCGTCCCTCGCTTCACACGGGTGTGATTTTATTTAACATACAAGGTTTCCACCCGACAGCATTGATATTAATCTTCTACAGTATAGGCCTATATGACTGGAATGCAGCCGTGCGTGTGTGCAGAGCAGAGAGGGACACTGAGGCACATATGATATAGCTGCTCTGGCATCGCACATATGTAACCCCCCCCCCCCCCCAATAATTAAATTAAATTCAATTGAAAGGGCTTTATTGGCAACATACGTTTACATTGCCAAAGCAAAAAGTGGAACAATACAATCAAAACAAAATGTATGTGCAATTGAAAGTCAGAATCTCCAATAGCTCAAAATCTATGTACCGATAATATCGGTACATAGATTTTGAGCTATTGGAGATTCTGATTCTGATTCACATCATTGTGTGTGTTCCTGCACTAGCTGCATCGAGTGATATTATCACTCGATGCAGCTAGTGCAGGAACACACACAATGATTAGACTTTAGAGTGGTTGTGTTCCATTTGATATATTTCTCCTATCACAGCACCTTTTTTAAAGATTAGTTTTTTGGCTTTTCTGCCATTATTGATAGTATCAAGTGAAGACAGACAGGAATGAGGGAGAGAGACAGAAGGGGAAGACATGCAGCAAAGATCATCACAAACGGGACTCGAACACACGACGCGCTGTCAGGCCAGAGCCTACATGTGGCATGCACCTGGACCACTGGGCCAGCGGACGCCCCCAGCTCACGAATCTTGCTGCTGTGTTTGCACATTGTTGTACTTCGCCCAGCAGATATGGGAGTTGTATGTCAGTACTTGCGCGAGCAGAGCGCAAGCACTGTTTTCGGTTGCTTATGTCGGTGGTCCCCTTGGCCAATCAGGGATTGTGTATTATTTATTTTTGGTGCCGTCCCTCGGCCAATCCAATCAGGGATTGTGTATTTTTGGTGGCGTCGCACGGCATATGTCGGTGGCCCAATCGGCCAATTGGATTGGCTCCGTATGTTGCGTGCTCTGCTTGCGCACAAGTAGGCCATTCATGGCCTACTTGTGTGCAAAGCGCAAGTTGGCAGCTCGACAGAGTGCATTTCTAGTTAGTCATGTTTTCAAAATCTCCGTATCTCTCCGATTGTACAGCAGAACCCCCCTCCCCTCCCCCCCCCGTGCTGATCAATGGGAGTGGTGTTGATGCTATGGGAAGATGTGATGTTTGATGTGTCTGTGGGTGTGTTACTTAAAATAAAAGGCCTGTTTCAATTAGGCTCTGCGGCAGCAGCATGCGTCTCGCAGTAGGAGGGGTGTGTGTGTGTGTGTGTGTGTGTGTGTGTGTGTGTGTGTGTGTGTGTGTGTTGTGTGGGCGCGTGCGCGCGTGTGCGTGCGTGTCTTTGCTAGTTAAATAAGACATCATAATTGCTGTAGTATTGTTATGTACGCATTTTGGTGTTCCTACGCTGCAAACAAACCCACATTATTTTGCTTAATATGAGTGGGAGGAATGTATGTGTCGAAGACAGAGTTCCTTTTATTATACAGAAAACACCCGCTGAGAGACAATTATGTTGGATATCTGTCTATTCTTATCAGATTTAAGAAGTTATGTGTCATCTGTGCGTGATTTGAAGTAAGTAATAGAAAACTACCGTATGTATGGTATCTACGGCACACCGTATATCAATGGCATTTATATATATATATATATATATATATATATATATATATATATATATATATATATATATATATATATATAATAGAGTAGGCCTACCTTACATTCATGCCTGCATGCAAAAAGCGCCTGCACATGTACTTGCCCAAGGCTGTGCATATGTCAGCACACATCCTTTTGTGTGTGTGTGTGTGTGCGTGCGTGCGTGCGCGTGCGTGCGTGCATGCGTGCGTCTACAGAGCCGTTTCCAGCCCAGTGTGAACAGAAGCTGACTGCATGATTCCAACCCCCCACCCTACAGCGATCAAACCCTGGTACACATCGTGGCACAGTGGTTCCCAGCTCTACCCAGCTTGGTACAGTGTGGCCCAGTGGTTAAATATGTCTCTGACTAGAAGCCCCCAACTGTAAACCGCATGTTTGGCCCAGCCCTGCACTACCGGGGTGCGCAGGATGATAAGTCCATGTACAAAGGGAAATGATCAGTGTTAATTGAACCATTTGTAACTCTGAGACTGTACAAAAGGCCATTTGGTTACATTCTGAACACTATATCCAAGGCTAGTGCGGAATCTCCTTCGGGTTGGAGTAAATGGTCACGCCCGCCTCCTACTATAAACGCTACGATAATGCACAGTTTCAGACCACGACGGAGGGGCGCCATCTCAATCACACTTGAGCCACGAGACAGTGACACCACCGAGCGCACTAAACCAAGCAAGGTGCCGTGTCGAACGTGCCGAAGTTCGTTTAGCCGACTCAGCCCCGTTCGAGTTGCAACCCGATATGGACAGAATAGTAAATCCTCATCCCCCAGAGTCCCAAGTAGGGAAAGTAGGGAAGGTCACGAGGGGGGCGTGACCATCTTTACTCAAACCCGAAGGAGATTCTGCACTGGCCTCACCGAGTCACATTCACACACAGGACTTTACAGTCTACAGTACATCCACCCTCTGCCTCAGTGGTGCCTGAGGATTCACTCATCTGTGACCAAGGGGGGGGGGGGGGGGGGGTCTGTTATGGTCATTATGGATTATACTCTTGGTGACACAGCATTTCGTGTGCAGATAAAGAGACGTACAACATAAAATAAGACAGGGTCAGGCTGTGATGCTTCCAAACGCACAAGTTGAAACGCAGTCAGCGCCTCATCACGCTACTGGGTTTCCAAAAAATCTCACCCGCGGGAAGTGACGGGCGCTCTTATCATCATACATCATCGCCATGAGATGCTCAGCCAATCATATCATCGCTATGATTCACACAAACACACAAAGCTGGGCATAGGAGGGAAGAGCACTCCTCAAAGAACATGGCGCTCCAATTGTAAACTATATTAAAATGGGGAGCACACTGTATTAATATTGGCCACATGACGTCTTACGTCGTCATTTAGTGACAACCATTAAAGTCCAAAGACTTGGCTGGCAAACAATTTACATCCTAACACCTCCAACATCTGGCTTTCAGAAATGACCTCATGTGGCAGCCACAGTGGGCTCCCCTCACTTCACACAAGTGTGATTTTTGAGGGGGGGGGCATCTGGTTAGGATGCCTCTCGGGCGCCTCCCTAGGGAGGTCCTCGACACACGTCCCACTGGGAGGAGACCCCGGGGAAGACCAAGGCGCAGTTGGAGGAAACACATCGACTCACTGGCCTTGGAACGTCTCGGAATCCCCCAGGAGGAAGTCACTAATGTTGCTCTGGAGAGGGAAGTCTGGAGCACTCTGGTGGAGCTGTTGCCCCCGCGACCCGACTACGGATAAGCGGTTGAAGATGGATGGATAGCTATAGCGGTGCTCCAAAAAACTACAAATTGATGCAGTATATGCACAAAAAACAAAATATTTTCCCCCACTAACTCTTCACACCTGTAAAACTGTGAAGTGACAATAAAGACGGCATAAAGCCGACATACAGTATAGAAACAAACTCCATATTTGGCCAAAATGTAGGTGGAAGTACTGTACATAAATACATACAGGAGATGTAGAGACATGAAACACTGTTCTACACGGCAGACCGCATCAGTGTCATGCCGTTTAAAAAATAACCTTCTGGGATCGTCTTTCACTTTCCTGTCAGCATCAACCGCTTGTTCTCATCAAAACCTTGAGGGGGAAACCGAGAAAGGATTGGCTGTGTTTAGCCCTCTCAGCGGCGGCCCTCCCATATCTGTGTGCACCGATGCACCGACCACCGTGCCTCCACCCCGCACTGAACAATAGGGATGGAGACGCTGCAGCTGGAGATAGCGTGGTTGCAAATTTAATATCGAAAAGGTAAGTCCTCAGATGATATGGCGCACGCGGGCGCAATTAGAACGCTTCTATTAGTGTTGGAAGTGAACCGCAATGTCCTCGGAGGCAAAAGATCACACAATGCGGCTCTCACAGACCATTTCTACATGTAGTATTTTCCTATTGTACAAACAGGCATAAAACTTGTGTCTCCATATTTCAACTTTTAATGTTTTGTTATGTCCTACTTCATCGTACAACAGTGCCGTGCACAAAATAGCCGATCTACCCAAGCTTGCAACATTGTGAGCTTGTTGATCAGCTATTTGTTGCTATTTTGGAAATATCTGAATAAATAATAACTACAGTGGATCCATTGGTTATGTTTTCCATTTCCAGAAAGTTTTGGACATACATGTACAAGGTTTCCACCCGACAGTGAGCGATATACAACAGTGAGTGACACAGACACTATATGAATAAAATATCCCTATATCGCCTATGTCGCCTTGAGAGCCCACGCAAAACTGCCCAAAAATCACTTTCACCTTGAAAATCCATTCACATTTTTGAGTGGTGTAAACCACTCCTACAACTGGCTTTGTTAGTCTGTCTGTGCTCAAAAAATGAGTACGGTTGCTATGGTCACCCAGTTCACACGGGTGTGATTTCATTACGTCAGACATTACGTCAGACCACAGCTGATCAGTCTATATAAGACCTTAAACCACTCAGTTCACACGGGTGTGATTTTTTATAATTCAGCTGACTGTGGAGACACATGCTGGAACTTTTTACTTTGAAATGTTTTATAGTTTGAGTTATTTAATTTAAACGCCAAATGCAT
The DNA here is from genome assembly GCF_951216825.1 of Electrona antarctica. NCBI lineage: Eukaryota > Metazoa > Chordata > Actinopteri > Myctophiformes > Myctophidae > Electrona > Electrona antarctica. The sequence continues at coordinate 40,498,297 of NC_136789.1, read as the reverse complement.
TCTCAATGGCGAAAACACTAACTTTGGCACCACTTATTAAAAAAAAAAAAAAAATCATTGTTTTGATTTTTTTTAAATAATAATAAAAATGTATATATATATATTATTTTTTTTTCAAAGACGTCCACAGACGTCTTGGGCTCTGCACGTGCGGTAATACCCAAGACGTCCACAGACGTCTTGGGCACAAAATGTGTTAAACAAGCCTATCCTCAGCTACAAGAGACACGCAAAGGCAGTGATGAGAAAACGATACAGTCCATTTGGTTCCTAACTATCAATCGTTCAGCTACGGGGACACACGGGTGTCTTTGAGGTGGTTCCCTGCTAGCGGGATGTGGCCTGCAACTCTGAGAGTGTACGAATGGAACCAATATACCGGGTGCAGACCGTGACTCCGATACCGAACTGGGGGGACGGGGACGGGCGACTTGAACGCTGCCGTATTGCGGACCCGTACAGACCAGGCCAGTGTTAGAGAGCAGTAAAGGGTCCATTTGGTTAATTCAGCTGAGAACCAATTTAGCTTTTGAGAGAACCAATGTACTGTATTAGAAGGCTGACTTGTTGTCTGTCTCTGTACATAATTTCTTCGCTGAAAAGGCGATATAGTCTGCTGCGGTAAACACTGCACATGCACGCCCACATGTGTGTATGGATAGTGTCAATTAGGGGTGGGACGATATGGGTTCCTCACGATACGATATATATCGCGATATTAGGCCCTCGATAACGATATCACGATATTCGATATATTGCGATATTTGCGATATATTGTATGAAATTTCATCAACGATATCTGCAACTACAAAATACATGGAACTGAAAAAATGCAGCATTTTGTATTCCCACAAAGCTGTGACTTTGGACAAATCACCATCCAGTAATTCAGTACTTCTGGTTGCTGTGGAATCTGAGTGGTATTTGCTTTATTTTAGCTGTCATTTCCTCCTTTTCTAAACATGTTGTTCATCACTTCATTATGAACATTTCAAATTTCTAAAAAAAAAAAGAAAAAAATGGGTTTTTTTTCCCCGATAGATATTTTAATAATCAATATCGATTATTTATCGCGGGAGGACGTATCAATATATATCGCCATATCGATATTTCAGCACACCCCTAGTGTCAATGTAGTGTCTCAGCCTATTTCCAGGGTTTTGCTGAACAGATAGATAGCCTACATGATGCATATGATGCTAATGATATGCTAATGTAGGGGTATAACTGGGGAAGGTATACAGGCTGACTTCAAACCCATACGCTAATTGGCACATACATAGCAGTATGTAAGGATGCACCCACGCGCACCCACGCCTGCACACACTGCCATGAAAGAGGCATGATCAAAACTGAGGCCTGCACATGCATAGCACACAGTCCTGGCTTGATTCCCTTCCTTGGGAGATGGGAACGGTGCCTAATCTCCTGTCTATTCCCTGTGTCCTTCACTAAGTAGACAGCCTGCATCAATCTATCATTCAATCACAGCTAGCTATGTGGGGAATACATCTCTCCATTTATAACATCTTTTTTTTCTTTTTAAAGATTACACTCTCTATTGGTTTACAGGCTCCACTATGACAAGCCGCTGTATTTTCGACCTTTGGAAATGTCTTCTCTCCCAAATCTTTCTCTCCCTCCCCTTTATCTTTCATCAACTCTCACTGCTCTTCGCTTCACCCGGTATTGGGATTCTTATGAGGGAGTGAAGGGGGAAAAAAGTGAGCCAGATGATTTGAAAACCCCCTGTGACCTATCCACAACTGAATCTTGCCTACTCTTGTAGCGGTCAATTTGTTTTGGGGGTGGGGAGGGGGGCCAGGCGGGGGACGCGAGACATGGGCAAAGCATTTCCCCAGCCAAAAACATTGAGAACCCCTGCGTTAGGTCATTCGATCTGCTCACCTGACAGAGTCTCTACAACTGCAGGTGCGTTTGGTGGAGGTTAACCTCCAAGTACGGCCGGTGTGTGGTGCGGTCCTGGTCCAATACACATCAAGCAGCAGGCTTGTCCTTCCTTTTTTTTTCTTAATTTTTATCCCACCACCGTATCCCCCCATTGTGTAACCCTTTTTGAGTGGTGTAAACCACTCCAACAACTGGCTTTGTACCCGTGTCTGTTCGTACCAAAAAAAATGTACCCGTGTCTGTTCGTACCAAAAAAAATGAGAATGGTTGCTATGGTCACCCAGTTCACACGGGTGTGATTTCATTACATCAGACATTAATTGTCTAATGGAATCCTGGACGCTACACTCCCTCTGCCAACCTGGGGAGAGCAACGGACTGACCTCATGCTTCCTTCAATGAGGAGTCCAGGCCGCTTCATTTCACCTCACAGGGGGGAGATTCTGTTTATATTAATAAACCTCTAAAGACCCTTAAATAGACGTTGAAATTTGCGTTAGCCAATTTTCGGTTCCTCCTTTTGGGGAGGGGGGGTGCTCTTAGAATGCGACTGAACGCTGGCTGTCGCATAACTATCGCTACGGCCCTGGCGATGAGTTAATCTTCATCCTCCTCTTCCTCATCCTGGTCGATCTGGAAGTAGCGCAGCTCATAGCTGCCCTTAGTGTCGGCGACCACCCGCAGCCAATCCCTCAGGTTATTCTTCTTCAGGTACTTCTTGGTGAGATATTTCAAGTATCTCTTGGAGAAGTGAACCTTTGACTTCACAACAATTTTGCTCTTGATCCTCTGTGTGGACACCACACCACCGCCCAGGTTTCCAGCTTTGCCATTCACCTTGATGTGTTCCTGGAGAAACTTCTCAAAGTTGGCGGCATCCATGATCCCATCCTCAACGGGATGGGTGCAGTCCAGTGTGAACAACTTCCCACCCTGCTTCTTCTTCAGAATTGATTTTTTAGTTGGAGCCATCTTTCCAAATAAAACAAACAATTATAAAAAAAGGCTCCTTTTATTTAACCGGGGGTGCAGACGTCTGACGTCACTCTGACACAGCCATAACCATCGAGTAGTTGGTATCCAGTTGTCCAGAACCACCATCCAACCAATATGCCCATAGTGTATATTGGAATACCCATATATAGGTATTCTACTACTGTATACTGATGACATCATAGTGTATATTGGAATACCCATATATAGGTATTCTACTACTGTATACTGTTGACTCAGGGACAGAGACTGACAGATAAATAAATCTCCAGACAGATGGGTCAAATCTACGATTGATATAGTCTGACAAAGCCGCCAACACATGGCTGAGGGAAGTAGGGGTGCTGGGGGGGCTGTAGCACCCCCTCCCCCCAGGCACAGCCCCCCCTCGAACAGGAGGGGAAGAAGAAAAAAAAAGAATACAATATGCTGTATCACAGTATTGGCACCTTATCCTGGTTAATTGCCGGTGTCAGTTCGTTCATATAACTTGCGTGTGGAGAGGGAAAGTAAAGGCCACGTTTGCGCGTGAAAATGCGCGAAAATGCGCGTGCACGCGCATTTTTGCGGCGCACGCGCGCGCACCCCCTACTAGACGCTCAGCCCCTGCGAGTGTAAAGTACTTCCCGCGGGCCTGCAACACTATGACTAAGACATATTGAAGTGTGAGGTCTGCGTAGCAGCCCGGACCTCTAGTTTTGTGAGGGGCGCTATAGCCCCTATTATAAACATCTATAGTGTTTAATGTTTGCGTTATCTGAACAAACATTAAAAAATCACACCTGTGTGAACTGAGTGGTGCAACTACACATTTATTGTTATAGTTACTGTACATCAGAACCAGGAAAGCATCTGTGTCATAAGTACTCTCCGCATGAATGTCGGTGATGTCAGTGACATCACATACTAACCATAGCAACCATGCTCACCCGTACAGACACAAACACACACGGGTACTAACAAAGCCAGTTGTTGGAGTGGTTTGCACCACTCAAAAAAATGCCATTGACGATGAATGGAGAATTTACGTCATATGTGTCTGAGCAAATCGGATGGGTATGTCGGTGGGAACCCTTGGCCAATAAGGGACCACCATTCTTGATGATGATGTACGATGATTACAGCGCCCCTCACTTCACACCGGTGTGTTTTTTGAGGGCCTCCTATATACAGCTTTTGTCCCCACACGTCTCAATATTTGCCATTGACAATGAAAGGAGAAATTAGGTCAAATTTCCGCCAAATGTGTTGTAAATTTAACCAACCAATCACATAAATTCAGTTGTTCATGAGATTATGTATGATGTATAATGATAAGAGCGCCCCTCACTTCACACGGGTGTGATTTCTTAAATTGTACTTATTTATGTATCTGTTCTTTTTCAACTGACAACACAGAAGCTTGTGTAAAGCATGTAGATAATGTGTCAACTCTTGGGGTCTTTTAAGGCAATGTGTACAGCTCATTTCATACACAAGGGCAATCCAAAGTGTTTGTAAGCTGGAAAGTAGAAGGCAGTATAGAACATAAAGGTTTTAAGACCTTGTCATTTGTTCAGTTTGTTTACAACTCATATACTGCCGCTACTGCGCATATCTCTATGCACAAATAGCAATAAATAATTTATATTTTTATCCCAGGGTTGTTGCAAGCTTTGCTTTGTGAATTTGTTTCTGGCGGATTATATTGTTGAGGCGCGATAGCCCCTCTTATGTCCAGTTTTTGGTGTGTATAACCCAAAATGTGTCCTAACACTGTAAACAACCTACCTACAAGCTCACAGGTAGGCTATTAAGTGGAACTAAGTGATTTGCTGTGGAGGGGGGGGGGGGGGGGGGGGAGCTTACCAAGAATAGACCAATGCCATGGGGGACCCAGCGTGTGCATACAGTAGGTATTCATTGTCTGGGTTGTATGGATAAGCATCAAACCTATGGCAGAAAGACATTGGAACTGCATACTATCCCTCTTCCTGCAACTATCTTCAGATGATGCTTCCAAAACCAACAGAAATTCTATGTTTTAGCTCTTTGTTTTAGCCTATAAGCATAAAGGCTTAATGTGTTTCTTCATTGGTATTCCACAGGATGGACTGGAGAACCACAACACATTAGCTCTTTTAATAATTAACTAACCAACACAAGGTAACACTTTCACTGTGATTAGAGACTCTTTGAAAAAGTGATGTTGAATACAAAGTGTTCAACATCAGCAGCCGAGATCTTCATGGTAGCCTTTTCCTCCTTAATCCAGTGCTTCTCAAAGTGGGTTCCTGTTTGAAAATAGCTGATCTACAAGTTCACAAGGCGCCACGGCATGCCTTGTGAGCTTGTACATCTGCTGTTTTTGAAGATTTTGTTTTGGGGGGGGATAATCTTCTCTTATGGGGTTCCATGGCACAAAGTCTATTCTGATGAGGGTCCATGGCCAAATACGTATCAATTTGGGGGTCCTTGACATAAAACTGCAAGACAAAAATAATTTCCCATTTTTCTTAAATGCAATTACCATTACCTCTCTCACAGCTTTACAACATCGTCTTTCTTCCTCTAGGCAAATTTTCAAAGGATTTATAACTTTATTGAAAGATTACGCTGTGTGAGTTATGTGCAATCTGTCCGCTGACATGCAATATAATACGACGTCACATTTCTCCATCCGCCTGACCAAATACCACTGAGATATGATACTAATGATTGATGAATATAATTACTTTCCAGCATTTTGCCTAATGTGGCAAATGAATGGGGGGCGGGTGAAAGATGGGGAGCCCAGCAGGCCGTGATTAGCCTCATCTCTTCATCGAGTCTATTTGTGCGTGTGTGCACGCACGCGCGCACGTGCGTGCGTGCGTGCGTGCGTGCGTGCGTGCGTCAATTCGGACTCATGCTAATAAAGTGCCTCAAATGCAATGCGTCGCTCTTATTTAATAGATGCCAAAATGACTTCTCTCCGGGCAGGGAGAGAATGAGAGAGAGAGGGGGCGGGGGGAGAGAGAGAGGGAGGGTGGGAGAGAGAGGGGATCACTCATTATTGAGTCATTTAACTCTCTGTCACACTGTTTTGAGAGGGTAGGCCTCTCCAGGTCACCAGTCAGTCATTACCGTATTCCTTCGTAAATAGATAGATAGATCCCTTTGGTCTAGTGGTTAAGATTAGGGATGGCCAAATGGAGACATTATATTAACCGGTTACCGTCAGGGCTTGACGGCTAATTAGCCGTTAAGGAACAAATCCATTAAAAAAAGACATAGCCGGCTACAACAGGGTTTTTCGAGCCAGATGCGTAAACTCCAGTAGCCAGTTCATGTGCGTAAATACCGTGACGCACGCATGCAGTGCCACTGGCTATACTTGGAACGATGAAAGATGGAAATGCATGCATGCCCCACCCAGTTATTATGTCTGTGTCCCTTTTATGCCCATATATTGAGTTCTTTGTCAGGCATGCCCAAATATGGAGCTTATGCAGATGTCAGAACAGGCTATAGCTCCATATAGATATAGGGGTGATCGGGTCCAGAACCCGGGCAGAGGCTTTTGTGCTGGTTCTGGACAACCGGCAATCACACTACAGACTCCTGCAACTGCATCATTAACCACTCATGTTTGTTCATTCTTTCACTTTTTGTCTGTAGTTCATCTTCCAAACATGTTTCTTGTGTCAAGAAATGGCCAGCATTTGAACAGTCCGCACAACATCATCCATCCACACACCGACCGACCGGGTGACTCAGAACAACAACACTAATGTTTTCCACAGCGTGCAATAACAAAGTGAATATCAAAGGCCCGGGCCAACGTTTCAGGCAGCCTTGCTGTATTTATTGCCAGGCTATACGGCGGTGCCCAGAGAGAATGGGAGAGTTTAATTTCCGTTCATTTCCCGTTCCAGGCCCATGGCGGTGTCTTAACGCCGGGAACAAATCAAACGGCCTCTTGCACATTCAGGACAAAAGGCAGAACAGCAGAAGTACGAGATAATAAAATATGTAAGAGTAGGTGCGCGGCCACAGTTTGCTACTAACCACCCCCCTCCTCCCCCACCTCGCTCTCTCTCGTTCGACGATGGCAGTCGTTAACATCATACTTGATACAGCTTTGCACACCTCGGGGGACGACTTAAGAGAGTCGTATGTATTTTTCATCATGTCACCTCCCCCATCTCTCCACACACACATGTACTGTACCACGCACGCACGCACAGACAGATGCATTTGTGTATGTGCACACAAGTTACTGTTAAACAGATGCATACACTCACACATACATGCCGGCGCGCGCACACACACACGCACACACCTGAATTACAGTACCCAGACGGAGAGGAGAGGAGACAAGTGCAACAGAGCTAAAATCCAGTGTTAAAATATTCACGGACGCAATATTAATATTTAATGTCACACTAAATCTGCTTTATTGTCTCCGAGTCTAAACAGTGCATTATGCTGTAGATCAGCCCCCTCTGTAGACCTGATCCAATAGGAAATTATACATGCATTTATTTATATGTGCACGGAGTCGCACCAGGGAGAGAGCGAAACCGTGTGTGTGTGTGTGTGTGTGTGTGTGTGTGTGTGTGTGTGTGTGTGTGTGTGTGTGTGTGTGTGTGTGTGCATGAGGAGGAAGGAGGTGAGAAACAATGGGGAGAGTTAAGTATGTGCATAACCATAACGGACCATAAGAGCCCATTTGTGCCCAGCTCACACCGAGTTCAATTAACACTAGAGATTTCTTTTTACTTTGTATCGCCAGACAAACAAACACAAACAAGTTGGTTAGAATTCTGGAAGCGTGGGGAAAACAGAGAGAGAGAGAGAGAGAGAGAGAGAGAGAGAGAGAGAGAGAGAGAGAGAGAGCGAGCGCAGAGGAATTATGCATTCCACACAGACAGAGGAGAGAGAGATATTTTCCATATCCACTGCCCACACCACACCCCCGTGGTCATTATGAATGCATATGTTGTCATCAGGGTCAGGCTGGTAAATTGCTATTAAGGTCAGGGTTGTGGGGAAAACCCGCCCTGAATAACCGGGCCTGGAGTAATGAGGTGTTCCTCCAGACATGCTAGCCGAGGGGAGCCGTGGCCTTCTGGTTAGCAGACAGGTGTCTGAGTGTACTGTCACTCTATGACTCCAGGAAACACACCCATTTGCACCCGTTCCCAAATGGATGCCTGATTTATAGACGTCATTATTATGATGGTGTCGGAATTGCCGAAAATAGCTGATCTATAAGCGCATGCCTCGTCTCATCGATTCGAGACGTGTCGTGAGCGTGTGGATTTTATTGTTGGCATCAATTAGGCTTACGAGAGTGCATAACAGCCAATTAGTTGGGTAGCAGGATAATACTGTAAAAGCATACTGTGCTACTGCCCAGGGAAGCGCTCACACACACACTTAGCATAACATACAGCGCGCACACACACACACACACACACACACACACACACACACACACACACACACACGGCAACAACAACATAGAGGTCGTCTACATGTACTTAGTTGCAAGCAAAGGAATGTTCACCACTTCACCACCATCAGGTAGAATTATTTCAATATAGAGGACACTTGTGCATGCATCCAAAGTGGGGAGGTCCAAATAACACATGTAAATAAATATATGTTTATTTGTTTGTTTGTTTCTTTCTTCCTGATTAGGGTGCCCCACCTTTTAAATGTGCTTTTGAGTGCCACAGAGAATTCATTACATACTTGAGTATTCATTTCTGTGATCGCCAACATACTGTACCTGGCACTGTATGTACATTGAGATGCAGTTTACAATGTGCTGATGTTGTGTAAGAAATCATGATTACAAACATTCAAGGGTTATAGTTTGTTTATAATAGTTTTCAGTTGGTTTATAATCCTTTTCTTCAAAGACATAGCTATACAATTAAATGACAAACAAAATGGGATAAGATTGCAAATGATTTTTGATCAATTTCACCAAACCTATAATACTGCAATAATGACAAAATAATATACAATATTCTGAAAAGTCGAGCCACAAAAACGCAGTAGACAAAAAAAGCAGACCAATATGATAGGCCAAAATCAAATCCCCTCTAATTAGCATCAACTTATTTCCCCGTAAGCATGGTCGCATTTGATTTCTCCGTTCAATAACCTCTTTAGAGTGTCTGAGAGAATTGTTGTCATCACGTCGCCTGCGAATGACAGCTGAATTATCACGCATCTCAGCGAGAGACAGCTCATTCTGCCATGTCAAGCTAACCACATTACCCACAGCCAGCTCCATCTGATTACACACACCAGATCTCCTCGCCTAATCCTGCTTAGAATACAGCGGTGGAAAGTAAGTACACATTTACTCAAGTACTGCACTGGAGAACAAATCTGAGGTGCTTCAGTACTACTATACGACTCTCCAGTCCAACTACATCTCAGAGGCAAATATTATACTTTTTTACACAACTACAGTTATTTGACATCTTTATTTACTAGTTACTTTGCAGATCTAGATTATGAATACAAATCATATGCATTAAAGCACTCAAACCCTATTTCATACTTTGGCTATTCAAAGCTAGCTAGATCTACAAGCTCGGCCTGGGCCATGGCTCAATGGTCCAGGCACCTTGGCTGGTAATCCAGTCTGGCAGTGTGCCGCGGGTTCGACTCCCGATCCCGACGGCCTTTACTGCATGTCTTCCCACCCATCTCTCTCCCCATTTCCTGTCAGCCTACTGTCTGTCCCTCCATACAAAAATAAAATAAAGGCGAAAGCCAAAAAAAAAAAAAAAGATCTACAAGCTCACAAACGTGCCGCGGTGTGAGCTTGTACTGTAGATCTTCTTTGGTACAGTAGGAAACTATGTTGATGCCAGTTATTTAGTAGGAGAGTATTATTACATTATGGTACTGCTACTAAGTTTTAAAAAAATTGTGTGCATTTTCCAACACTGGTAGAATGCCAAGCTCTCTCTCCCTCTCCCTCTCTCTCTCTGCTGATGTCCTTAACCAATGACAGCCCTAATTCATTCCGTGCTCCATTTCCGTGGGCCCCGTCCAGTCCCGGCCGTCCGTTGGGTTGCTGATGCGTTCAGGGTTGAAAAGCAGGGCCAGTCCGCTGCCTGCATGGTCACAACACCTGGGAGTCTGCATGCCCAACTATTACGCATGAGATTTGCACAAATTGCTTTATTTGTGTTTTGAATGTGAAATAACATATCTTCAGAATATGAGCGGAGAGAGGGGAGTATCAAGACGTGAGCGAGTGTTATTAGCTGCAGGCAGCCACATTGTAATGCAAGTAATTGAGGGGTATGGCTGGGTTGCCGTTGCTTATCATTAGCTTCCTGATGCATCTCAGCATGGGTCCTGTGTTAAGTGGTAGAAATGGGGAGAGTCCGCAGTTACTATTAAGGAGTGCAGTGGACTATAAGACTGCACTGTGAATCTTTACCGCAGTCATTCTCAACCTTTTTAATTTCAAGGACCCCAGTTTGTTATGCAAGCCCTATAGAAGACCCTGTAGATCCTACTATAAATGTGTGAAATATTATGTAGTTTATGCAGCCTATCTTGAGAACTGTCCGACCGTCCGACTTCAAACTTGATGCGTGCGTAAATGACCTGAGGGAGTGCCCGACGCCAAGTTGTTCGGATAGAGACGGTTGTCCAGAACCACACCATACGCCCATACCCCATGGAACCCCTGGGCGGACCCAACTTTGACTCGCACGCATGCGCAGTTTGCGCGCACACAAGTACACGTACGCACGCACGCACGCACGCACGCACGCACGCACGCACGCACGCACGCACGCACCTTACTGTTCCGGCCTGGCGAAGATAATAATGCATATGCTGCAGTGCTCACAAATGCCTTTTGGGTTTGACCCTGACACTTTGATTTATCATGCACATTCATATCATGTAATGTATTTTTTTGTGTGCATTAAACATGCTCACATGCTGAAGTAAAGTGTTGTCTGACTCGTGTTGATTTATGGTGTGCTGCTTTACTGTTGCCCTATACAACATAATGTAATAGTAGTGTTTCCGTTGAGCCTCGTCCATATTTAAACTTTTTATGTTTCTTCATAAATTAATGCCCTACTTTAGTCAAAGTAGCAAAAATAGATGATCTACAAGTCACAACGGGCCGGCGTGTTGTGAACTTGTAGATTGGCTATTTTTCAAAATGTTTAAGTGAAAGTTCAGTGTCTGTGTGGGAAAATAATTAACAAGTGATTGTGACCACCTGACAGCCACAGTATGTAGCTTCCTCCAATTTCAAAACAACGTGACTGTATATCCGTAGACAAATGCAATACCTATACTTTGCTCCCACCACAGAAAAACACGTCCCTCAAGGGATGAATGTCAACATAAACAGTGGAGCAAAAGCTTGCTCCATGGGGGGGAGGGCCGAAGACAGCCATGGAGCAAGCTTGTATCGTCAAAACCACGTCACTCCCATTGGAAATGAATTGCGAGCTGCTCTGCCCCCCCCCCCCTTCTCCCCCAAGGACAGCGAGAGAGCACCCTGTCTTTTATATGTGAGCGAATCCCGAAGCGCCGCCTACGCCCGTGCTCCGCGGCCGCGATAAGTCACTGACCTTCCCCTGCGTTTTCAACCCAGCTCTGTGGTTTTCCTGTCCGTGATGCGATGCAGTCGCTGTCTACTCTCCCATCCCTCTCTCTTTTTCTCTCTCTCTCTCTCTCTCTCATATATTCACGGAGAAAAAAAACAACAACACGAAACAACAGACGATATTCACAGAGAAACAACACGGACCGCATGGCGCTACAGTGCATTACTCTGTGTTGATAAGTGGCACAAATGCACCTCATCCAATCCAAAAGAATACAAAAAAATGACATCTTATACAGATCTTAAGGCGGAAATGACATTGTCCCTGCTACGGATAACAAGATTACAAATAGCGGGTCAGGTTTCAGGCAAATGTTTCTCTGCTCTGGTCTGTTATCAGTAACATGTGAGAAGAGATCTCTGCTGAAATAACCCAGCTCCCTTCGTCATGCACCTCTTTGCCTGACAATTTCTGCACAGTGCACACTAACATTCAGTGGTGGAAAGAAACTAAAAACATTTACCTTTACAAGTACTGCATGTTCTTAAGTAGGCCTACAATTTTGAGGTACATGTGTTGTCTCTACTTGCACAAGAATAATACGAGCCTCGTTTCTATTTCGACTATGGACCTTATGTACGGTTTGATTGAAATTGATTGAAATTTGAATTAACAGTTTGTAGAATGGGTACACTTCAACGACAGTATAGGTCAATACAAAAACTGCTACTGAGGATAACACCAGGAAAAGCACCAAGACCATTTTCAATTCATCAGAACGTTTAAAGATAATATGCAAAAAAGGAGGGGGACTTTAACTTTTTTACAGGGGCCAGGTTCAAATTGCAGCCGCTCGTAATTGAGAGCAGTTTTGAAGGAGTCTAGGGATTCACATTTCTTAACGGCTGTTGGTAGGGCATTCCACATTTTAGTGGCATAGGAGCGAAATTAATTCTGGTGTTGTGACCGGTATATTGTACATTGTATGTTTGACATTGTGTCTTCTGGGTATTGGACTTTGTTTCTTACTGGATGCCCATGTAAAACGTTGGAAGCTTGTAATAAAAATAAAAATAAATAAATCCCCTATTCGTTTGCAACTGTAAATGTGTGATGTGACAGTGGAGTTGGCGTTGCAGTTGAAGTTGTCTGTGGCGGGAGTGCAGTCGAGGCGGGGGAGTTGAGCATCATCCAACCCATTTGTTTTAAGTGCAAATGAACACTCCGAAAGAGAAGTGATAACGCCTCCCCATGCTTAGAGTTCATCTCAACGCTGAACGCGAGATGAAATTAAACGACATATTGCTAGATGTGATCCAAGGGAACTCAAGAATAGACAGTGAGAAGAGAACATTATTGAAGAGAGAGAGAGAGAGAGAGAGAGAGAGAGAGAGAGAGAGCGAGAGAGAGAGAGAGAGTCAAGGAGGGCCAGTGGGAATTTGAACATGTTTCAATACTGTCTCTGCCTCTCACTTCCTGACTCTTATGACACTAACCAATCTTCAACCATCTGTCTCTCATCGTAGAATCAGGGCCTACGTTAAATAATCCCCAAAGCGTTCGCGGCCCACCCATCTGACCACTTAACAAAGCTCACGACGCGTTGCATCGCAACGTGTTGTCAGCTGTGTCGCTTCATTGTGAGCTTTGTTATGTTTTCACATTTTTTTTTAAATAGGGCTTAAGTGGTTATTTATTTTTAATTTTTTTGAAATGTAGCAGTCAAAAATACAATATTTGTCTTGTGGTGGAGAAAAAGTAATTAGAATAATAATAAAAAATACAAATGCCCAGATGCTCAAAAAAGTACTGTACTCAAGTAAATTAAATTCTTTACTATTCACCACTCAATTAAGACCGGGTACTATGTCCAGTTCAAAACCATGCCGAAAGGCGACCTCATTCCCATGAACAGAGGGAAATCTGGATGTTTTTTAGCCTGATGCACGCATATGTCAGGCTGGAAGCAAAGTCCCTAGACTCCCTACAGTCTACACGCTGGAAGCAAAGTCCCTAGACTCCCTACAGTCTACACGCTGGAAGCAAAGTCCCTAGACTCCCTACAGTCTACACGCTGGAAGCAAAGTCCCTAGACTCCCTACAGTCTACACGCTGGAAGCAAAGTCCCTAGACTCCCTACAGTCTACACAATCACAGGCAGACATGATTGCAGTATATACTAATACTGTAAGAGCTATTACAAACTGTAAAATGTGAGGTGATAATTACCCCTCTGACGTTGACAACATGCTACAGGTTATAGTTTGACCCATGGTCCATCTGTTCCGTGTCTACTCAAATGTTTTATCTAAGTAAAAGTATCAATACAGCATTGTAGAAATACTAGTAAAAGTCCAGAATTCAAAATTTTGTAAGTTGATTAAAAGTACAAAAGTATTGACATAAAAATGTACTTAAAGTACCAACAGTAGAAAGGACTCAAGTTTTCAAATATATAAAAATCATTTGAAAATAGCCGATCTATCGGCTATTTTCAAATGGCCGAGATGTGCCTGCAGTGGATAATGCATATGTTTTGTAATAATAATCAAAATCTACAAAGAAACTAAAGTTTCCAAATAAATGTAGTGGAGTAAAAGTACAACATTTGCCTCTGAGATGTAGTGAAGTAGAAGTAAAAGTATTGGAAATTGGAAAAAGTACAAATACCTCAAAATTGTACAGTACTTAAGTAAACGTACATAGTTACTTTACACCACTGGAGATTGTTCATGCATGAAGTACCCGTCCGCCCAAAGCTCCTCTGGGTACACCTACTCCACCGGGTCTCACAGGACAGAAGCACAGCCTTATAATTGCTATTATTGCAGCTGCACCTGCTGTTCTGCCCGCCTTAATGGCGACTAGCAGCTGAACCCCATTCCTTTTCCATTTACAGTATAGCTTGAATAAATAAATTATTCAACGATTTCATTATTACAAAAGAAAGTGGCACATATTTTCAGGCAAGGCAACAATCAAGTTAACCCGCCCAACAATCTGCGGGGGGGTGTAATTTCTCGTTTGTTTTATATTCCACATCATTGATAGGGCTCTCATTAAAAGCTCCATGTCTCTCAGCGGGGCTGAAGGCATCATTGCTATCAAATGCTAAAAATATAACTCTGATGTGCGTTCCATGACAGTGATCATCAGACTCTGAAGTCGGCGCGGGGCTATTTTGGGAGACAAATTCACGAGATAATATGCGCGCGGCGTCGTTTTGTTCAGATCACAGTGTCTGTCAGAGCGGCACACTTTTATGCAGCGCCTTGTCGCCGCCACAAAAGCGGCGGATGTGGATAAAGAGGCTTTGGAGGCACACAAATTGCCTATTGAATAGGAAGAGCATGCAGCAAACTCCTCAAAAGAGAGCAAGATTCCTGGCAGGGGCCCCTCCTCTCTCATTCTGGCTGCCAGAAATCATGGACAACGGTAATTGCTTGTCATATTTAGGGAGAGGATGTCGGCAATACAAATATGATATTAAAGCCTTCTTTACATTCAGTTCTGTGGCCCGTTGGACTCATTTTCAGCCCGCTGGAGCCGGGCAGGGCTGGCTCACGGTCTTATACACAGAGGCTAAACACTGGAACACTTTCACCCTGAGCTCTCAGCCCCCCCGGCCCTATGATCCCAGGGTAAGGTTCTTTGAGCTCTCAGCCCCCCCGGCCCTATGATCCCAGGGTAAGGTTCTTTGAGCTCTCAGCTCCCCTCCCGGGCCCTGTGATCTCAGGGTGAGGTTCTTTATCCTCGTGTCAAAAGACTATTTTATTTCCAAGCTGAGATACACTACAGTATGTGACACATCTACTGTAAAATGTTAATTTAACTCTGAGAGTGAGACAGCTAAATTTACACTGAGGGATTATACTGTGTACTGTACTCTAGTCTAGCAGGATGATTATTGTTATAGCAAGGTTTGCAACTTAGGCTCCTTTTTTAAATGTAAAATAGGCTATTAACAAATCCATGACCCTAGAACAGTCATGTCTTTAGAACAAGAAAATGGCTACACTTGACATATACGGCATATACAGTATAACAACTTTACAACGAATATACCAGGCATCTAGTCTCATTGCACAATATCGATATACTGTAACAGCAAATTGCCCAGCTCTACACCCTAATGACATCAGGAGTTGGAACCGGTTCTGTGTAGCACTCATGTTTGTCTTTCCATAATTGTACCAGGTGGTTTATACTGTACGTACAAATCCTCTCTCTATCTCTCTATTTTCACATGCACTTGATGGCAAAACCTTGACTGGAACCTTCGCAACGTGTCACAAATCTATCAAGCCTAACATGACAGCTGCCATGTTGCCCCTGAAACGACATAAAATGTCCAGACAGTAACACAGGAAGGTGACTTGAAATGCCATATCCGTAGCAAACCGAATGAGAAGCATTCAAATGTAAGGCAATGCAGAAGCGCAACACAATGCAGCTCAACGTAGTGTAATGTAACATAACGTATCGTAACATAACACCATAAATCTGAAAGTCTTTATTGTCATTGTACTGTACAATGACATTAAGGGAGCATTTTAAAATATATTTTCCATTCATGAACGGAAATGGCAGCTTCCTTACTTGGATTTCAAGAGGTGTAGTTCCAGACTCTATCAGTAGCATTCAGAGATTGTGAAATAGATGTCTGGCTAGTGGCTACGCGAGACTAGTAAAAACTGGCAGTGGCTGACAGGACTGTTCTAGAGAAACCCCGAATGACAGAAGTGTTCAGCTGTGTGCATATTCAGATGATGATATTACTATACTTAATAGTATAGATGATATTAATATACTTAAATTCCTATTAATTACAATGACAAGCCTTTTTTAAAGATAGAGTGCTGTGATTTTGTATTTTCTGTTTTGTATGTGTCCATGGAGTTAACATTACTCTAATTAGTCTAATAGACGCCCAGGTGTGGTTAGAATATTGAAATATGTCTTCCCTGTGTATTTTTGGTTTCTTCCTGAAAGCCTTTGAGTCAAAAGGCCCAATCTAAATGGCAGTGATATAGTGACATCACAATGTCATCCCCTCCACTAACCCCTTCCCTTCCACTTTATCATCACCACCCACCAGGCAAACTAGGCATACTTAATGAACTGGTGTGGACACATAAAAACATCATTTTTAACACTTTCTGTACACTTAAAAAAAACACTCTCTCTCTTAGTATAATCATAGTACCTGATGATCAGGTTTAAGGGGGGGGGGGGGATCACAGCATTGCATCTTTAAGGAAAACGCACACACAGTGGGCCCTGGCCCACAGGTTGAGAAACAGTGGTCTATATGACCCATCTATGACGAATCACTCTCTGGTAAGATTTCAGCTCAGTCAGAGTCCCATTGACTTCCAATACAAAATGTATGTTAATATTACAAAACAACAAAATGTGGAAAAAAAATAAACGCAGACGGCGAGCCTACTGCAATGGCAAAAAGCACAAAGAATAAATTGAATAAATTAAAGAATTGTGTCAGTGACACCAGATCTGTATAGCCAGGTATGTTAGACTGAGTGGGTGTTTACTAAGTCTTATAGAGCGAACGTGACAGCATCTTATTAATATCCTCCTCTTCCCTGGAGGTATGCAAATATGCCTTGTCCTCTCTGCAGCGTGTGACAAAGTGCTGCCGAGGACCTCGCTGGTCCCCAAGCCCATCTCAATAACTTATTGTCAAACCCCAGCCATGCAGGCACGAGTGTGTGTGTGTGTGTGTGTGTGTGTGTGTGTGTGTGTGTGTGTGTGTGTGTGTGTGTGTGTGTGTGTGTGTGTGTGTGTGTGTGTGTGTGTGTGCATGCCTGCGTGCGTGTTCATATTTGCTGTAGGAGTGGGAGTGGTTGAGAGAGAGAGAGAGAGAGAGAGAGAGAGAGAGAGAGAGAGAGAGAGAGAGAGAGAGAGAGAGAGAGAGAGCAGAGCAGCAAATAATTTGACTTTAAGTCAGTATCTTTTGCTTTCAGCTCGTAAAGCCTTCAGTTGCTGATGGGGGCGGCAGTAAAGATTGAGACATAAGCATAAATAGTAGACTTCATGGTTGCTGTGGTCCACTGTGCACCACAGTTATTAAAGTCTGAAATTTGTTTTTGTTTTTCTTCCTTCCTATTTTTCCTTTTTGTAGTTGTCGTCATTGTTCTGTATAGTTTTAGTTTCCAAAGTGAGTTATGATGTTTCAGTTCAGTTTGTTATACCACTTTGTGAAGGCAATGGACTCACAGTCCCACAATTTGGAATCCCACCAACACTTCAGGATCCCACCGCCATTGCAGGATCCAGGACCCGCCTTACCATGTGTCTGATTGGCTCTCGGGCAGGCATAGTTTTACTGAGGTTAGGTTTAGGGTTAAGGTTAGGTTTAGGCATAGTTTTATTGAGGTTAGGTTTGGGTTAGGTTTAGGCATATAGTTGCAAAAACTGTTAATCACAGAAACTACCGGCCAATCACAGCAGGGTTTTCCTGGAGCTGCGGTGGGATCCCAAATAACACATCAGTCATGTTAACATCCCATTATGCCTCCTCATACTTGGTTGTGTTGACACTTTTCTGTATCTTATTGTGTGTTAATGTTGTAAGTATAAGTACACAATATACTTTCTGTAATGTCTAGTTTGTATACCGGTATATTAAACTAAAATGCTTTGTTTCTTTTCTTTTCCACCCCCACAGCTAGCTTTTAGTTTAAGTTAACTATAATAACCCTGCTGTACAGAAGGCCTCCTCAAAAACTCAAAGCAGACATTGTACTTTCTGAAGAAGTGTCTCTAGAGTTTTGTTATGAGTAAAAGCTCCTTTGAACTTTGTATCGCTGTAGCATTGAGTGTGTTCCGACAGGCGGCATCACAGTGGGGGGTCTGGCACCCTTGACTGCTCATGTAGAGATCTGTTACACTCAGGACTGCAGCTAGACTACTACAAAGAACAGTAAAGACAGCAGCTGAAATCACTGACTCGGAGCTACTACTACTGTAACACAACTCCATGCTGTAGAGCTGCAAAAGGAAAGCCCAAAACATCATTAAGGACACGACACTGCTTTTTAAGTTCTGTTCGCACTCCTTTAATAAAAATACATGTCACGGTAGCATTAAATCGCACACTACCAGTTTCTCACCCACGTTGTTGCATAGTTTCATATCGTGTAATGTATACATAGCCTATACTGTATGGGTACATTGTGTATAGTCTATATACTGTAGTAGGCCTATTTATTTTATTTTTCCTCCTTTTAGCTTTATCTCCTTTTTTGATGGGGGGTCCTTCCTTTGTGTTAAGGCAGAGAACCAGAGCACAGGTTGTGTTAATAATATGACAATTAAGTTAAACCTGAACGTGAGGAGCCAGTGGAGTACAACACGTGATGAGATTTAAGGAGCAGCCAACCACACGTGTAAATTACATTCACATTACAAACACGTTCCGTCAAGTTTGAGTAAAGTATATGCCACTAGAGAATAATCAGATTTCACTACACGTAATACACTTAATACAGAGATATGTCAGAAATATGCACCATGGGGTGCTCAGGAGGTGCAGCGGTGAAGTACAGTACCACCACGGAGACACGGGGTGCATCCGTCTTGGCCGAGTGTCTATACAAACACTACTGGCCGTGTTCAGGGGAGAGAAGCTTGGGCACGGGGGTGAAATCAGCCCTCAACGGCTTCTGACATACATTGTAGGGCTTGGCCCTTGCATCCAGCAGCCAAACCCAGTAGTTACTTTCAGTGGCACTGCACGAAGCCACGGGTGAACATGTGTCGGACATTACGAACCCTATACCCCTAACCCTAACGCTAACCTCAGTCTTAACCGGCCACGGTCTAACACTTCACTGTATCGGCAAAAAAAAGTTGTTTGCGGTTGGCATAAAAATAGTGGCATAAGTAGGACTCTAACCCAGGAGGTATGGATTGAAAGTCTATTGACTAATGAGCCATGCTACGAGCTGGCTGCCAGAGTGGGTTTCCAGGCTCTAGTAGAATATGACAACTCATGTAAATAGAAAGAACAGCCCCGCTTAGTAGGGGAGGGGTAATAAAAGCCCCACCCAGTAGGGGAGGGGTAATAAAAGCCCCACCCAGTAGGGGAGGGGTAATAAAAGCCCCACCCAGTAGGGGAGGGGTAATAAAAGCCCCGCCCAGTAGGGGAGGGGTAAGAAAAGCCCCGCCCAGTAGGGGAGGTGTAATAAAAGCCCCGCCCAGTAGGGGAGGGGTAAGAAAAGCCCCACCCAGTAGGGGAGGTGTAATAAAAGCCCCGCCCAGTAGGGGAGGGGTAAGAAAAGCCCCGCCCAGGAGGGGAGGAGTAAGAAAAGCCCCACCCAGTATGCAAGGGGAAGGGGAGGGGAAGCCTCGCCCCGTCCCAATATTTCTGGCCCTTCTGCGAAGCTTGGTGGGGACGGTGAGAAATAGCAACACAACGTGTCACATTGTGACGCGTTGTTAAACAGTAGCGACTAAATTGGGATTAAAAAGGGGGGTACAAAAATTACACTTAATTACAAAAAGGAGAAAAGGAATGTGCACCAGATTACATTATGGAAGTAACCTGGATGTAACTGATCAGATTTGGCAATTCGTCTTCTATCACTTCAGAGATTGTTAAATTACAGCAGGGTTTTACACTGCACACATCATCCAATTCCTTCCTTTGTTTTCGATGATTAATATATCACATGGTATTAATAATGAAAATAAATATAATATAATCCAACTAGAAAAAGCAGTCACATTGTGGGTATTATACAAACTGTCACGGCACCTATATTTTTTACTGTCACTCTCGAGGTACACAAGTCGCTTTTAGCGGTACACTGTACATTGTAAAACGGTGATATCTCAAGTGACACCGCAAGCAGCTGTGTGCGTGCGTGCGTGTATGAATGAACCATGTGCACCTCTTACCACAAATACAAAGACACTTCATTAACATTAGTCTCCTTTTTTTAGCCAAACAATACCACTTTAACTTGTTCAGACTGCATACAACCAACCCCACTCCAATCGGGATAGTGAATCAGATTTGGACTGCCAGGCTGAACAGGGTTGATACTCTTTGGATCTGATCTAATGCTAAGCCAGTAGTAGTGGTTCTCAAAGTGGGGTCAACAGGGTTCTTTGAAGGGGTTCTGTTTGTACACTCTCAAAGTTATGGGGTTCCTTTAAATTAAACATGAACCACAGTGCACCTCTGAGGTGACTCTGAAGTTACTTACTTCCCAGAGAATGACACTGAGTGAAAGTTAAATCAAAGGTAAATCAAAGATAAATTAAAAAAAGAAGAATTTCTGGCTAGGAAATCCACCTTAATAGAGGGAAGTGCTCCCAAGATATTGGCAGGGGCCCTTGTTCAATGTCACTGTGTCTGTGCCTGCAGATTCCGGTACACTAGCATACTCAAAAATAAATTAGAGCTCACAAAATAAATGAGTTAGACTGATACTTAAAACTCTCATCTCAGAACACATCGTCGGCTCCCAGCTCACTTTATTAAGTGGATCAATGTGGAGGAGAGACTATCTATATGTGTATAATTCGCAGGATTGCAAGCAATTAATGTACTACCCAAATATGAATTCAACTGCTTTTCCACGTTTATACAGTTATGCTACCAGAGGAAGCCAATTCAAGAGCTGAACGGGAGAGAAGTATTTTGTTCAGACTCAGTGGAAACGAGGGCTACCTGCAAGCCTCAAGTCTATTAGTGTTATTGTTAAGTTAAAAGTCCTCCCTAAAGACTTCTATCACACACACACACACACACACACACACACACACACACACACACACACACACACACACACACACACACACACACACACACACACACACACACACACACACACACACACACACACACACACACACACACACACACACACACACACACACACACACACACACACACACACACAACATGCATACACAAGCAGGTACATTGACAAACTCACATGTGATTGATTGACTGACATCATGGAACAAAAGTGTGTGTGTGTGTGTGTGTGTGTGTGTGTGTGTGTGTGTGTGTGTGTGTGTGTGTGTGTGTGTGTGTGTGTGTGTGTGTGTGTGTGTGCAAGCCCCAGTATTGATGTCCAATCATGCTCACACTATGTGGCCTCTGCCAGTTGGAGCAAAGTGCTGTGCGGAGTGCCACCATCAGTTCATCTCCACCCCCCAGGGGGCACATGCGTCCTCCTTAAGTCCTTCAGCTGTGTGTGGACACGCTCGGCACACAGCTCACACCCACGCCACGTACTGCACTGCTCTGGCCCCTCTTTGTCTTTGACTTTCAGACTTTTGGGTGAAAATGATCGCGGTGCAAAACTCAGGCTGCTCCTTGATTAAATTACAGGGAGGGAAAGTCAAACACCAGACGGGGCCATAACTCTTGCCTCGATCGACAAAAAAAAGGGGGGGGTACAAGATGACTGCAAGAGAGAGAGAGAGAGAGAGAGAGAGAGAGCTCCGATTTATGACGCGAATCACAAACGTGTATAACTGCACTTGCAGAAGATAGTGTAAATGTATTAGCAGGTCTATGTGACGTGGGGGCAAAGCAGCAAATCCTATTATATTTTACTATTCTGATTAAAGCTCCAACGGATCAGTGGTTTCCAGGTCGGTATTTTATGAACTTTATGGCGAGTAGTCTTTATTGTACGACGGCGTAATGAAATCATATTTCATGGAGATTCACGGTGTGACATTCTGATAACGAATTATTACTACCTGCAGTGAAATGATCCTTATTGCTTGTTTTAATTATATGGGATGTCTTCAGGAGACGGAGCGTAATCTCCTGTACGAGAGTACCAGGTCAGCTCTACACCTAGCTGAAGACTTTAGGTGTGTGTGTGTGTGTGTGTGTGTGTGTGTGTGTGTGTGTGTGTGTGTGTGTGTGTGTGTGTGTGTGTGTGTGTGTGTGTGTGTGTGTTCAGAACACACACACACAGTTCAGAAATTTAAAAAGGAACTAGTTCAGTTCATAGTTCAAAATTCAACATTTTGAACTGAAGTTCATGGTTCCAAAAAATGAACTATTTTAGTTATTTTTCGTTCTTTTATTTCGTTCATTATTGCCACAGCCTATAGCCCTTTGCACACCAGCTGAGAGACAGGGATTTAGAGAATGCTGACAGGCACTCAAATGAGATGTTCTTCTTCTTTCGTGTAGATGTGGAAATAAAACTAGTGTTGACTAATCAATACAAGTGGCTCTTATTTTGATGAGGCCGTTTCTGCACAGAAAGTCTGTTTCACTTGTAAACAAGCTACGATGGATGAGCTGTCAAAGTACTAGTCGCTAAACCACGTTAGCGACCATATTTACAATATGAAAACTGTTACTTAGACAATGTAGGTTACACACACTGGAATTAAACATGGAACCTGCAGGCAGCATTAGGTGAGTAATTCATTCTATATGTGTTGGACGTTCGTGGTTGTGCTAATGATAAACGGACAGCTGCTGCTATAGTGGGATCCTCCTGCTGCTTAACGACGACACTGTGACTAGGTGTACTAGTGTAGCTTTGCATCTGTTGCATCTGCCCGTGTGAAAGCAGCATAACGTTGTGGCAGGATACGAACGTCTGTAACCCCCCCACTCACTCTTGAACGAAGTTGAACGAGAAAAAGTGACGTTCACACATGCCAGAAATGAACGCGTTCACAATGACGTTCACAATGACTATTCTTGACATTATTCCTCGAGCTGTACTGGAGCCTGTATCGGATGAGGATGTCACGACAAGTACCAAATATCTTTTTTTGGGAGCTTTGCTTCTGCTTGTGCCCTCAAGCCACAGTCAGGAGTTTTGCTAGAGAACACACATCGGGATCAGGTAAGGATGTCTGGCTTTGCAGTGAGTTGGCTGTGTTTTGCCTTGAAATCTGCGGAAAACCGTGAAAAATCTGTGAAATTCACACCCACAAGCTAAAAGCACGTGTACAATTTTGCTGCACCAAATCGGACACCCCCACTTATGATATGCCCTCTGCGCACTTGGTCAGCATCATATGAAGTGTCAAATGTATGTATGGAATATGAATGTATATCCTACCTAGCTATCCATCCACCCATTTACACACACCTCCCACGCACGTCAGAGAGAAGAAAAACACAGGGAGCAAAGTGCGAGCGGTGTGATGAAAGGCACATTTCACGTAATATCCAGCATTAGATGCTTAGTTGCAGCCTCCTGTGCAAGTGTGTTGCTTTGAACGTGTGAGGGAGGTCTCCTGACCGAGAGAGACAATGTAAACGTGGGTGGGATTTTCTTGTTTCTTGCTTTGTGATTTAATGATCGCCTCTTCAGCCTCCAATAAACAGTAAGATGATCGCTCTCCACCTCCTGTGCGCATCCGCCCATATCTCTCTCTCTCTCTCTCTCCCCCACCCCTACACATTCTACAACTCCACCTCCTCTTTTTGCCTCTCACCCTACTTCTCCTCTCCATTATTGTGTTACCTGCTGCCTGCTGCTGTAGCCTAGATGCAGCTCCATGAATCACTTATTTCCGTGCGCGTGCACAGGGTCGCCTGTACCTCTGAGGAGGCACTTTGTGTGGATGTAGTCTTCAGGACGACCACTGATTGGATGCAACAGCCTGCGGGAGTGTGTGTGGTGTGGTGGGGGGGGGGGGACACCAAGGAAATAAGTGTTTTGGTTTCACGCGGCAGTGGAATTTACAGATCACCCCAAAAAAAATAATAACAACAATAATATGGCAGCCGCAAGCCACTTTGGGCAAATACACTTAACTCCATCATTGCCCGCTAGGTGGTAGCATAAGCACACCTAACCTGTGCCACCTGTCCGCTCTCGCTCTACGATCCTCGTAGAGCGTTTTCATTTCCGGGTTATCAGTGAGGTGGGGGCTGTTGTTGTGAGGACATTGATAGTTAGCCGTAAGCTCATACCCATTAGCTCTCGTCAGAAACAGTTACATGTCCGTTGCGATGCGAGACAAATTCACAAATGATTTACAATCGTCGGGATGCGCGACAGCTCACCATGGACAGCGCTCAAAGCTTTAGAGATACAAGACGGTTGCTATGGACGGAGGCGCTCCATAGCAACCGGACCAATGCTAAAAGGTAAATTGACGGTCGCCTCTTTCATATATGGAGTATACGAACATGTACGTACTGTAGGTGGCACATGCCGTACCCTAGCCTAGGGGGTACGATTATAAACGTAGATAGTAGAGAAAAAGTAAAAATTATTTCACAGATTGCAGATCTACTGTACAATGTGTTGCATCACACAGACATTGAGTGTGGATAGCTGATTGTGTGCATCAGCTATTGTCACCATTCTTCGCATGATCTCAACAAAAAGAAGAAAAAAGAAAATCTTGAAAAATTGTGCAACACATTCCTCTCCAGTTACAATAGGTGGGATCGTGAGGCCAGTGTAATGTGCGAAAAACGCACAGCCCGGAAGTGATAGCCCTTCATTCTAGGCTGTGTATCAATGCGCGATGGATTAACTTTCTTATCGGGATCAAAGATTAGGGTTTTATAAGGTCCCAAAGATCGCAGTTTGTTTGATTTTGAGGAGAAAAAGGATTATTAAGTGTGTGTGCGGCCGTGTGCGCGTCGATCGGGATATAGGTGTTTCTACCACACGAGTAAAATAAATAAATAAATAAAAATAATAATATTTTTAATGCTGGATTAATGCTTATTAATCAAATCTCATAATCTCGTGGATGGCACAGATGGGGTACAGTAAAGTTACTATTCACGAGATTATCTGGTTCTGGCGCAAATTCGGATAACACAAATCTTCTATTCTGGCGGTCCCCGGGAACAAAATAAGTACATATGAATGTACACCGTCATTTTTTTCAGAATATTTTGATTTAATCTTAGTCTTTTGAAAAACGCACCATTTAGTCTTAGTCCTATTTAGTCTTCTGAAAAACCTTTCTTAGTGAACAAAATGAACACTGCTTCCACGGTGAGAACCAGTAGTACCCGCCCGCCGTCTTCCTCCCTAGTCGTCCGTGACTTGTTAGAGGAGTCTCTCTGTCAACCTTGTCCCATCTAATTCTCACCCAATTACCGTCTAAATGAACCAAAGGACTGCCTAACTGGCTTTGCCTCTTCCCATTGTTTAATTTGTGACGGTAACGAACCCTGATGAGGCCCCCACACGGGTTCATAAATTAATCCATTGAGACCTGGAACGCATCCATGTCACGTTAGCGTTAGCGTTTTAAACATTATGTTATAATTTAGCTATTGAAAAATAGCAGATCTACAAGCTCATAGCGCGCCACCGAGTGGCGCGCTATGAACTTGTAGATCTGCTATTTTTGAAAAATCGTTAAAATGTGCCTCAAATCTTTCCGAAAATTGTCATGATTTAGAAAACTTTTTTTTTTTTAATTTCGACGTCAGGCCTGAATGGGTTAACCACTCAAGGCCAAATTAATCACCACGCCTCATGAAGATGAATGTCTAATATTCAGCTTTACATACAGAATGGACCTCTGCGACAACAATATTCAGTTTTACATACAGAATGGACCTCTGCGACAACAATATTCAGTTTTACATACAGAATGGACCTCTGCGACAACAATAGCAAACAGTGGAATGAGGAGCTATAGCGTCAAGTAATAATGAAGTAATAGTAGCAATACCAGAATATAAAAATACTAAAAGGCCTGTATTAAAGCAGGGGTTCTCAACCCGTGGGTCGCGACCCCTCGGGGGGTCGCCAAAATATTTTAGGGGGTCCCCAAATTATTAAAAAAAAAAAAAAAAAGATATATATTTTTTTTTACGATTTTTCAAAAATAGCAGACCTACAAGCTCGTAGCGCGCCACTCGGTGGCGCGCTATGAGCTTGTAGATCTGCTATTTTTCAATAGCTAAATTATAACAATGCTTAAAACACCAAAAGGGGTTCCCGCCCAAAATGGTTTAAGGTTATTGTAGCAGTCAATTTATATTGGGGGTCGGGAGGGGGCGGGGCGGGGGTCCCGAGACATTGCCAAAGCATTTCCGGGGGTCCCCGGCCAAAAACGTTGAGAACCCCTGTATTAAAGGGTATGCTTTGGATGAATATCAACATCCAGGCAGTTGCTGCTGTTGAAATATGACTCCCCAGTCAAAAAACACTTTGTTTTTGAGGGGCGCTAGCCCCTCCTATATTCAGCTATAGTGTAGACGTTTCTCCTAACACAAACATTAAATGCCATTGACAATGAATGGAGAAGTTACGTCATATGTAGACGAGCAAACCGGCTATTTTCGTCCTACATAAACATTAAATTCCCATTGACAATGAATGGAGAATTGAAGTCATATGTGTTGAGCAAATCGACATGTTACGTCATGATGATGTACGATGATAAGAGCGTACATCATCCATTCATTGTAAATGGGAATTTACACTTTGTGTAGGGCAAAAATAGACGATTTTCTCTTCTACATATGACGTAACTTCTCCATTCATTGTCAATGGCATTTAATGTTTGTGCTAGCGCCCCTCAAAAATGTACTTGAGTAAAAGTACTAAACTAATGGTATCAATATAATACTTACTACAATAATACTATACAATATAAAACTTATACAAAGTACAAGTGTATTTACAAGTGTATTTACTCAAGTAAAGTAATATTACCTCAAAACTGTAGTAAAGCGCTTGAGTAAATGTACATGTTACTTTCCAGCACTGGAATACGCGACACGCAGTGTTGCCATCAAGGGGCCAGTGAGGCGCTCCAACGTTGAAGCTCTGGGCCCTAGTGGTAAGAGGAAGGACTGCAGGCGGACCCGTGCACGGACACGTAGGACCATCACTCCCTACGTCACCCATACGTCACCCCGGACCTCAAATTTGAGGTCCTTGAGGAGGTACTTCCGGCAGTCTTCCGGGTGCTTCAAAACGCCACTGAGCAACTTCATCGAAATTAAATAGCTTGGGGGCGGGGCTAGTGCTCCAGTTCGGTCTCTATCCTTTATATACAGTTGGAGGCCATCGATATTGTCCTTTTCTTTTTGCTGAGGTTTGCGTGATCTGCGCAAAAGGACAGTTAACCCATTTTGGGCGGGAACCCCTTTTGGTGTTTTAAACATTGTTATAATTTAGCTATTGAAAAATAGCAGATCTACAAGCTCATAGCGCGCCACCGAGTGGCGCGCTACGAGCTTGTAGGTCTGCTATTTTTGAAAAATCGTGAAAATATTTATTTCAGAAAACTGGAGGATTTAGAAGGATTTTTAAAAAATTTGAGGTCAGGCCTAAATGGGTCAAATGATAAGGGACAATATCGGTGGCACCCCACTGTACTCTATGGTTGCCATGTGTGCTGGTAACGTCTATCCTTTATATACTCTATGGTTGCCATGTCTGCTGGTAACGTCTAGGATCCTTTATATACTCTATGGTTGCCATGTCTGCTGGTAACGTCTAGGATCCTTTATATACTCTATGGTTGCCATGTCTGCTGGTAACGTCTAGGATTTCTGTGCCTGACGGCTGAATATCTACTGCGTGCCGCGTGCAGTGTCAAAGCAATTTTTCGGGGAAACAAAACTGGGACAATTTAATTAATGCCACCATCTCAAAGTGAAGATCACAGACGGGACTATACAGTATAAGGCTTGTCACGCAAAAGCTGTGAGAGAGACCTTGCGGGGAGACGAGTATATAGTCACTGTTGGGTGGAAACCTTGTATGTCCAAATCCATTACTTTCCAGGAAATGTAAAAAAGAACCCAATGGATCCAATGCAGTTATTATTTGGTCACAAGCTCTTGTTGATACTTCTCATTGGTTCAATATTTATACCCCTCATTGGTTCAATATGTAGTATAGACATTTATAGACAGAATGCACTACACATCAGAAATAGCTTAAAGGCGTAGTGAAACGGAAATGGACATTTTATTTCAGACGGTCTCAAGTTGAAACACCGCTATGAAGTTTCTGAACCAATCAGAGCGTCGCATCACTTCAGGGGATGGGACGGTAGCTAGGGACGGGTAGCTATGCTACGCAGGACAGCGTGTGTATGTTTGTTTACAAATCAGATAGTCGGCCAGCTTTACCAGTTTACTCTTAATGTGGCTTATTTCTACATTTTTTTAGCGTGATTAAGTTGAAACCGAGTAATACACTCTCTGGATGTTATCTAGAATGGGAATAAAAACGGAAGATTTCTGTAATCAGTAGCAGCTGTGCAGCCTGTGCTGGACGGATGCGGAGATATGGGGAATTAAACTGGTGAGCTTCATTTTTATTGGCTTTTATCGATGTGGGCCTCGACACGTCATCACGCAGCACGTTTTCAGGAAGTAATAAAAAATATTTTGTATGGACTTTTGATATAAAAACACACAAAAATGAGAATTTTCCCATTTGTTTGGCATCCATTGTTAGGTATGCCCATATGATGACCACGGATATGGTCTAAAAGTGTGAAAAACGTATTTTTCATTTCACTACACCTTTAATACTGTAGCTGTAGATGTAGATAGGTGATTTTTGCTACTTTTCAGTAACTCTTTTATAAGATGAAGTAGGGCATTCATTTATTGGGGTAAAAAACCTAAAGAGTTGAATTATGGAGATACAAGGTTTCTGCCCGAGAGGAAA
This sequence comes from Electrona antarctica, assembly GCF_951216825.1. NCBI lineage: Eukaryota > Metazoa > Chordata > Actinopteri > Myctophiformes > Myctophidae > Electrona > Electrona antarctica. The sequence goes on along the minus strand of NC_136789.1, from coordinate 40,469,181 downwards.
TGTGGAGGGGAAAGAGCGAGAGACAGAGACAGAGACAGAGAGACAGAGAGACAGAGAGAGAGAGAGAGAGAGAAAGAAAGACAGAGAGAGACACAGAGAGACACAGAGAGAGACAGAGATGCAGTGGCATCGGCAGACAGCCGATCCCAGTGAGGTGCACTGATCATCTTCCAAGACAACGAGCGCAGAGCAGGAGGCAGGAAAGCACACCCGTGAAATGCATTTGCATGTTTTTTCCTGACAGCGGCTCTCGTTTAGCATGCAAACCAGCGACGAATAATTAGTCTCAAGAGGGAAATAAACCACACGCTGCGCACGGAGGGACAAAACACACAAAAGACGTCGATATCAAAGAGATTGCTCTCACAACGAGCATACATCTCATGAAGTTTTGAGACTCTTACGGGTATTTGACGGGGCTCAATGGCGGAGGCATTTCTCTCCTCCATCTCACTTCTCCAGTGCTTTGCTCAGTTTTCTTTTAGACTATAGCTGACGAGCGTTTCAGGGTTTCTATACGCCAAATACGATTGTACATTGTGCGAAGGAGGAAAAAAAGAGACTGAGACTGGCACGTCTGGTGACTTTAAATTCAATGAATGGGTTACATTCATTACGTTACATTACATTAATAAATCAGCAAAAATTCTGTCAAAATAAATAACAGCGTCACAGAACCAATGCGAATACTTTAAGGTGGTCCTTCAAATGGGAGAGTATCAGGATGGTTTCGTAACAGTGGGCATAGTTTTTTCTTCTTACAGCTGGTTGGAAAAGACAATGACCGATGTTTCGATGCTACTGCATCTCCGTCAGAATCATGACTATGCGAGACCACCAAAGGGCTGACCATGTGACTGGCTGCAGTTTAAAGTGTGATGCAAGCCTGGCATCAGGTCACATGTAGTACTGCATCCTGTTGATCACACACACATCTCAATAGATCATTCTGTCAGTAGCTATGTGCTCCTTCAGACGCACACACACTGGAAACCATACAGACACCTGAAAAGCTAACACACACCACCAGTTTCTCTATCTTGACATAAAGCACACACACACACACACACACACACACACACACACACACACACACACACACACACACACACACACACACACACACACACACACACACACACACACACACACACACACACACACACACACACACACACACACACACGAAAAGGTGAAAAGCTAACGCACACCACCAGTTTCCCTCTCTTGAGTCTTGACATAAAGCCTATTGTGTCGACATTAATACCTACAGATTTCCAACCTGTCTGCTGCTGTGGAAGACACAGATTTTAGAGTTGCTTAAACACCAGCTGTACATCACCTTGCAAAGCACTTGGTTTAACATTTTGTGAAAGAAACTAAAATGCTCTCATCGCTGCCTGCGTTCACTCACACCACACACGCCCATCACTGAGCAGGAGGTCTGATTCCAGCTTTGAAGAAACTTTGGGTTGGACAAAGTTAACAATAGTACAACAGTCAATGTTCCATTAATCTAAGCTAGGGCTTAAGGTGAGAAGATTGATGTGTTGGGTCCAACCATTTTCAAATGTTTCCACCTAACTTCAGAAGCTCTGAAGATTCGTTGAAAACGTATAGCAGTTGCCATGTTAACTCCCTATTTCCGGTTTGCCCGTGCAGTCGCGTATATCACCGATTCCCTAATATACTAATACTATTGTCATGCACTAGGGGATGCATGGCAAAACAGGGAGTCCACACAAGAGCACAAACGTTTTGTAATGATATTTATTATAGTCAAGTAATTAAAGAATAGCAAATAATGAAGTGTGGGATGTGAGGATATCAGTTATCAGTAATGTCTGCAGTGTATGGATGTTTGGAGAGTGCTGTGTGCGTGTTGTATTAAAGGGTGCAAAACATAACTTAGACAAAAGGTTGGTTAGGCCAAGCAGCTCTTGCTTGCAGGGAGGACAGAGAGAGAGTGAGCTGCAGCCAGGAGAGCTCCCTATATACTGCCCTAAGCTCCACCCACCTCAGGTGAGCACAATAATGGGCTGACGGCCTGCTCCACTCTGCCATCACAGAGGCTGCCGGCTAGCCTACAGTGAGGCAGAGGGGGCAGGGCCGTCACACCCCCCTCCATAAGAATGAGGTTCCACCACATTATCTAAGGAAAACAAAGCACAAATTAGCAACAAATAAAGAACCAATATTATCACAACTTGACCAAAACTAAACAATTCAAATAGCCACCTTGTCATCTTTTTACTTAATACTGTATGACAATGCCCCTACAGCCCAAAACATACAAATGTAAGGTTTACCAAAATCAAATGTGCAACTGTATGCTACGCCTGAATACCTGCGACTCCACTTTGCCACACCATCCTGCCTACAGCCTCAGCAACCTTGTACACAGGAGCGAATTAAGAGAGCCGAAGACAGGACAGTCTATAATGGAGAAAACAAGCAACATAAACATTAGCAAAACAGTTCAACACAACAACCTAGGGTAACCTTTTATGTTATGTGGTGAGCATTCAAAATGTAAGGCTGCAAAAGCCGTCCATCACATCAACCTCTAAGTCAGTGGATTGTAGTCTGTGCCCAAGGATTCAAAATCATTCAACCACTCTCGCAAGGTGACCTCAGGAGTTTCCCCCTGTTCTGGTGTTGGTTTTGGAAATGAGGACCCAGTCACTCTACCTGTACAGGCTTTAACATCACCCCCCATTTCTACCCTTTCCAACAATTTGAGAGAGCTTTGGCTTTGTCTTGTGACGTTTCTTTTTCCGCTTTCTGATACTGGAGATGTTGGCATGTGAAACAGCACAATATTCAGGTACACTTCCTCGCTGACTTGACCCAGGCCATTTCCTAGCAATCACATTTGGTACCTGATCTGCCCACACTCGCTCCCCACAGAGATCATTGCCCAGAATGATGTCCACGCCTGTAACTGGCAAGTCAGGCCGCACCCCCAGGCGCACTTCACCATTAACCAAATCTGAACTGAGACACATTTTATGCACCGGAACAGGAAATACTTCCATACCCATTCCCCGAATCAACATGGTCTCCCCTGTGTCCGTTCCAGATGAAAATGGCAACACAGATGCACGCACAAACGAGTCCAGTGTACCACAGTCTCGTAGCACCTTCACTGGCACTTTTGTCTCACTTCCTTTGACCGCCAAGAACCCCTCCGAGATGAATGGTAGATAACCATCCATCTGCGGCTGCAAGAGTGAACTCTGCTGAGGCAATGCAACTGGCCTGAGTCTATTGGCCAGTGCAGCAGGTCGAATCTGTGAGCTTGTGAACTCTTCCTTAGACTTAAGGACTGGACACTCATTTTTCCAGTGCCCATTACCCTTACAGTAACGACAAACTCCCACCGAGTTGTCCTGTATGCTTTGTGCCACCCCATGGTCAACTTTGTGTCTATGGACCTCTGGACCAAGTGTTGCATGGTAAAGTGTATCCCTGTACATCTTCTCTGTACCCTGACCACTGAATTTGCCTTTGTGAATTAAGGCATACTCGTCAGCCAGAACTGCTGCCTCGGCTGGAGTTTTTACCTTACTCTCTGTGATGTACGTGGCAACATTACAGGGCACGGTGTTTTTGACTTGTTCCATGACCACAAGGTTAAACAGTTGTTCAAAGCTTTCAACATCTGAAGATGAACACCAGCGTGAAAAGTGTGTAGTCAAATCTCGTACAAACTCCACATGAGACTGTTTGTCCCGTTTTCTCCATGTACGAAAACGCTGCCTGTAAGCCTCTGGCACCAATTCGTAGATTTTAAGCACTGCTGCTTTAACCTTTTCATAACTCCTACAATCAATAGGACTCAAAGCAGCAAATGCCTCCTGTGCTTTGCCTGAGAGAACACACTGCAACAACAAAACACGGTCTTCGTCTGGCCAGTTTCGCGCATCTGCTACTCTCTCGAATAACAGAAAGAATGTGTCTGGATCGCTCTCATTAAACCTGGGAAGTATCCTCAGATTCATACCAATGTCCGAAGATGAACCTTTTGTGCTCACACCATTTGCACTATTGCCAGTGTATAGTGAGTCTGCTGACAATTTACCTTGTTGGATCAAATCAAGCTTTCTGCTTTCCACATCCAATTTGGCCAACTCAGTTTTTTGTTTAAGTTTTTCCAATTCCATCAAATGTTCCTGTTTTAACATCAAGAGTTCTCTTTTCCATTTGAAGTCAACCTCTGACTGAGCCTCATCCTCTTCAACAAGCTGCAAAATGCCCTTGTCTGCCAAACCTCTGACTAGACTGGCCTTCATTGCTGGCTTGAGCTTTTCTGTCACTGTGATATCATAATGTGCAGAAAACAACAATAACTGCTCCTTGGTACACAGATCTAACAACTCCACTGACGGAGACTTAACAAAATCTATGACGGAACTCATATTTGTTTGTGTACAGATTACAACAAAAAAAACAACAACAACCTTAAGTGTTGGGGCTGTGCCTTACAAGGTGCAGTATAACTTCAAACAAAATGGAACAAACCCCCCCCCTAACTTACCTAAAATTCCTAAATTAACTTACCTAACTTAGCCTACGTTCGGCACTCGGGCATGAGGATTTCTCCCCTCCAGCCACCTAGAGTGACCCCCAAGATCCGCCGCTAAACCAAAACTCCACTAAGGGTAAATTAAAGAAAGAAACAAACAACCAATACCCTAATGGTAAAGGCCGCTCAGAGATTTGTTCCAACTAACAAAATGTAACTAACACCTGCAAGTCACATCCCAACACTTACCTCCTGTTGCAAATCTACACGCTGGGGCCAAATGCTCTCTCCATCCGGCTCCGAACCAAAAACAACCAAACAAACTCAAGTGTGAAACTCCCAACCAAGACAAACTCAAACAAATTAAAAAAGAAAAAAATCTGATTTTTTCTCTTTTTTTTTTAACCAAACAAACTAATCAATTAATCAATTATGTACGGACGAGCCCCCATTTGTCATGCACTAGGGGATGCATGGCAAAACAGGGAGTCCACACAAGAGCACAAACGTTTTGTAATGATATTTATTATAGTCAAGTAATTAAAGAATAGCAAATAATGAAGTGTGGGATGTGAGGATATCAGTTATCAGTAATGTCTGCAGTGTATGGATGTTTGGAGAGTGCTGTGTGCGTGTTGTATTAAAGGGTGCAAAACATAACTTAGACAAAAGGTTGGTTAGGCCAAGCAGCTCTTGCTTGCAGGGAGGACAGAGAGAGAGTGAGCTGCAGCCAGGAGAGCTCCCTATATACTGCCCTAAGCTCCACCCACCTCAGGTGAGCACAATAATGGGCTGACGGCCTGCTCCACTCTGCCATCACAGAGGCTGCCGGCTAGCCTACAGTGAGGCAGAGGGGGCAGGGCCGTCACAACTATCTACTTGACATCAAAGCCTATAGCTATCCAGCAGTTTAGCAGAATTGGGAATTATATTCCATTTGGGGAAGACTGGATTACACTGTTCCATCTCTTAAGAGTCGATGAAAGCTTCATATTCTCAATGTTTTACTTGAGAGCTAGCTACAGTTGGAGGCCATCGATATTGTCCTTTTCTTTTTGCTGAGTTTTGCGTGATCTGCGCAAAAGGACAGTTAACCCATTTTGGGCGGGAACCCCTTTTGGTGTTTTAAACATTGTTATAATTTAGCTATTGAAAAATAGCAGATCTACAAGCTCTTGTAGGTCTGCTATTTTTGAAAAATCGTGAAAATATTTATTTCAGAAAACTGGAGGATTTAGAAGGATTTTTAAAAATGTTGAGGTCTAAATGGGTCAAATGATAAGGGACAATATCGGTGGCACCCAACTGTAACTCTCACTATAGTCACACTAGCTTTAAGAAAATACCTCGAAGGCCAAGAACATTGTCTTCTGACTAAAAGCATTGGGTGCGTGCACGACCGCGCGTGTGTGTATGTGCCCTGGCGAACACGTGCATGTAGCTTTCCTTTCCTCTCTAGCGCTATTGGGGAATAACAATAGCGTTATTCCACTTGTCAATCAACTTACCCTGGGGCGGGTAAGGGCTAAAACAAATGAAAACCTCGGGGATTGACAGCATCCATGTAGTGATACCTGTTCAAAGCCGCTCTAAAACAGGAGGGAACAACAACGCTGATACCAGGGTGCTTTGTACGATGAAAGGGGTAATAATGTCAAGACAGACGCTTGTCATCGTTGAACCTGACACAATACGTTGCCGTTTCCTTTCACCGTTTTTCGAGTTCTTCCGCAAAAAACCCAGAAGAAACCCTTTTTCTTTCCCTCTTTATTTTTGAGGGGCGCTACAGCTTTTGTCCCCACAAAAAGTCTGCAACACAAACATTAAATGCCATTGACAATGAAGGGAAAATGTACGTCATCTTGTCCCCACACTCATATTTACCATCGACAATGAAAGGAGAAATTAGGTCAAATGTCCGCCAAATATGACGTAAATTTAATGAATTGCATTTTTAATAATGAATTGTAGCGCTTTTCCAAGTGCTCAAAGCGCTTTACAATGGTTCATTCATTCATTCATACATTGGGGGGTGAAACGGCGAACAGTCGACGCCAGCGTCCTCACTTCCCACATCTATGGTGGCAAGCTCACACCAAGCTCACAGGCAATGTAGGGTTCAATGTCTTGCCCAAGGACACTTCGACATGTAGACAGGAGGAGCCGGGATTCGAACCGCCGACCCAGGGATCATTGGACGACCTGCTCTACCTCCTGAGCCACAGCCGCCCAACAAATTTGTGGCAACAGGCAACAGGCATTCTGATTGGCCAGTATGTGATGATGCATGATGATGTACGATGATAAGAGCGCCCCTCACTTCACACAGGTGGGATTTTTTTATTTATTTCACACAACTTGGGATTTCAGTTCTAGTCGGGTATTAAAAATGCATGGACCTACTACAGAGAGTTGATCCAAAGCCATGCCCCATTATTTCTGGTTCTCTAGTGTTTTTCTTTAACCTTCATACATCATAGTTGTCATTCTGTGTCAGGTTTAATCCAGGTCTGCAGACAGGTTCCGTGCCTTTGCTGTCAGGGCTCCTTGCCTCTCAAACGACCTGCCTGCATTGGGAGCTCAGGCTTGATAAATCGGTCATTTCTTAAAACGTACAGTACTTCTATTAAAAGGCCTTTCCTCTTGATTTAATTAGTATTTTATTTCAGTGGTTCTCAAATAATTCCTTGTCAAGGACTCCGAAATGAATATGTATTTTGAAACAAGACTCCCCAGGGAACCCCCATGTAAGATTTGTGATGATAAAATGTTTCAAAGATATTCAACACGTATTCTCATTTTTGAGTGTTGCAGACATTCTTTGTATGTGTGTCCCTGGCTGGCTCCCTTGCTGGGTCCGTCCGAACATGGAAATAGCGTTTCTGTGTCACTGAAACGTGCAGTCACAGTCACAGTCACAGTCACACACACACACACACACACACACACACACACACACACACACACACACACACACACACACACACACACACACACACACACACACACACACACACACACACACACACACACACACACACACACACACCAAGTACAGTAAAAGTACAGTACGAGTAAAGTACAGTACAAGTACAGCACCACTCAGTTCAGACCGGTCAGATTTTTCAAGATTGTTTAGCAAATAAGCTTGCAATGTGCCACAAAGCTTGAAGATTGTCTACTTTCAAATATCCAGTGTACTGTATATATACATTAGGGTTAAAGTGGTTAAACTGGAACCCCCTCAAGGACCCATGTGGGTCCTGGAACCCCAATTTGAGAACCACTGTTTTATTTTTTACAGTTTGACTTTCTTAATGATTTATTTCTTACTGTCCTTTATTTAGAAAATTCACACTCATTATTACTGATAACAGTATAACTCAGCCGTTTTGTTCTCTATCTTGCATCTACAATTTGCTCACCTATTTGTTTTTGTCTTCCGTTTTATGTTACGCTCTTTGTATTATTAAATGTAAGTGGAAGGTGAAATGTGGCCCCTCGCCTGCTGCAATGCATAATATTCCATCAAAACATTTTGTTTACTAAAGTATTATTGTGATTACATAAAATAGTTGTCTCTACGACATCATCCAAAGCAGTGAATAAATGTACTTAGTTCCTTCCCGCCACTGGCGGTGGTGTGACAAGAGTTGTAAGCAACACGGAAGCAATACAGACACTAAACTCTAGCTGACGAGGGAATTATCGCCCTGAGAACTAGGTTTATCCAGCAAACTAGACTGTAGGTAAGTCTTGTTCAGCTGGACCCTGCACACCAGGTGGAGAATAGCATACTGCCAAGAACCAAAACAGACTTGTACACTCTTTTCAACCAGGCTTCCACAGAACAGTGGTTCCGAAACGTTTTCAATTTCACGTACCCCCAATAACTCTTGAGAGTATACAAATGGAACCAAATCAGTGTTCATTTTGTTGACTAAGACAAGTCGACTAAGGTTTTTGATATTTAGTCAACTAAGACTAGACTAAGACTAAACAATTTCAGACTAAATAGGACTAAGACTAAATGGTGTGTTATTCAAAAGACTAAATCAGTTACAGACCTGTAAGGGTCCATTTGGAACTCCCTCAAGGAACCCTGAGGGTCCTTTGAACCACTGCCCCAGAAGATACTTCATCTGCTATTGTATCTATAGGGCTGTCCCCATAGAGTATATAAAAGGATAGAGACTGATCTGGCGCGAAGGATAGAGACTGATCTGCCCAAAATGCGGAAGTGCAAACGCACTCAACGTTAAAGCCCAGCTGCACAGGGTTTCCTCGTCATACTTCCACGGGTCCGCCTGCAGTCCCTCCTCTTACCGCTAGGGCCCAGTGCTTCAACATTGGAAAGCCTCACTGGCCCCTTGGCTGTCCCCTAAGACAGTGGTTCCCAAAGTGGGGTCCGGGGACCCCCAGGGGTCCTTGAGGGAGTTTGAGGGGGTCCCCAGCTAAATGATAGTTTGGAACCAAATGGACCCTTATGGGTCTGTAACTCTGAGAGTGTCACCTCTCAGAGTTAAATTAAGTTTGATTTTACAATATGTATTGGGTTCCAGAGAGAAATGCCATTAAATAGGGGGCCGTCGCCTAATTCAGGTCAAACTGGGGGCCCTAGAGCCATAAAGATCTTCTCTAATGGGGGTCCTTGGTATGTATATTTTCAAATGGGGGGTCCGCAGGCTGATGAGTATCATTCTGGGGGTCCTTGACATGAAAAGGTTTGGGAACCACTGCCCTAAGAGTCGAAGAATCGATTAATAGAGCTCTGATCTGATCAGTTTGATCTCAGCCGAAGATCGTTGTATTTTAATGCTTTTTTTATGTGCAGCTTTTTTCTCTACATTTAATGGTATTGTCACATATTGTGCAAATTATGAAAATTGCTCAACATATTATGCAAGTTAGCATCCGCCACTTTCTAAATGCTGGGGACCCATACCTAACATTTCTTACATAAAACCTTGGTGTACACAATGGGGCTCTATGGGCTGGCAAGTAGACTACATCCAGAAGTTCAGAACATTTCGCATCGCATGAGCTTGTAGATCGGCAATTTTCACAAATGATTTTGCGTGACACTGTTGTATGGTAAAGTACGCCATTAAATTACGAAGACCACAGAAAACATTAAAAAGCTGAAACATGGAGATACAAGGTTTATGCCCCGACAGTGCTGTTTACAGAGGGAAGTCACTCATCGAACGGTGAGCAGTCAGCCGGAGAGTGATTGCTGCAAAGCTGTATGCTAATCCCGTCACATCTTCTTCATCCCGTCACACAGGCACTTCAAGGGAAAAACTCGCCAGGCGGGAAGGCGGCGGCTTGACGATGTCATACAAAGGAAGCACGAGAAGTTCATTTCACAGAAGAACAAAATAAATCATCATCTGGACGGTAGATGCCAGCGGCGTCACACACAAGAAACATCTTTTCAGATAAAACACCTACCGCAAGAAGACGGAGTATATAAAACACCTACCGCAAGAAGACTGAGTATATAAAACACCTACCGCAAGAAGACTGAGTATATCAAAGAAACAAAGCAATAAGCCTCTCAGGATATAAAAAACCTCTGGAAATTCTTGAGATAAACAAGCTGTGAATGAAAGATGACAGGGCGAAATAAATGCCCTGGCCACTACCGAGATGTGTTGCAATGGTTGAGAAGCCCATCGTCTGGAACACACCTATACTGTGTTCATGATTCAATATGTCTCTACTGTTTACTCTGCGTTCCTCTCAATGGCGCAATTTGTGCTCCGTCATACGGTGGTGTCGCTTAGCTGAGATAAAGAAAGAATGCAAGATAGAAGACCAAAGGACGGCTTGAAGAGAAAAGTGTCCAGATTTGAAAAAACACTGGGTTTTAAAAAAAAAGGTTTTTCTGTCTTTTCTTTTCATATGAAAGCAGAGAATCATAGCAAAAGCATGAGATAGTTATACTGCAGAATATTGTAAGTAGTTTTGGAACTAGAATATAATATAGAGAATATAGAACCCACAAGAGAGAAAACAGCCTTTCTGTGGTTTGCAAGCTCAACCAGGAATAGTCTCAACTCCAAGATACAGCCAAGGAATTCTCAATTCAGGCCAACAATTTAGCATGCCTGGCAATAATGCTAATCTAAATAAAAATAATAATTTGCGACTTGGGCCGCAGAGAATATAAGTAGCCGATGGGACGGCATGCAGAGCAAACCGTGCTTAATCATATCTGACATGGAATTGAGTGAGGAAACGGCAGACAGTCGAATAATTATTCATCCGCCATACATTATTCAACCTGGGTAACTGTCCATTACTTCAGTCAGGGCTGTCGCTTACAATGAAGAATCTACTCACACACATTGGTATTACTATCCTTGTGAGGACATCGACATTTTAGGACAGCATAGCAGTTTTATAGATTACCTTCCGTTTCCCTTTTGTTAACCCTAACCCTCATGAAGATTCAATGTGAAATGGATTGCGAAATAAATTTCTCTGACGATTGAGCAGGCATGGTTCGTACTCCGCGTTGTTAAGAAACCTGGAGATTCAATGTGGTTTGCAGAAAGGTGAAATGACAAAATGTTTCTTTGGCGATTGGGTTGTTAAGGCACACAGTACCACACAGTATGGCCTATTTTGAAAAAACGCTCTTTGGTATGAAGTATGAACACACACACGCACATACACGCACAGACACACACACACACACCACTGTAAGTGTACTCACATTGATCGATGCTCCCGTCTGCTCTCCCCTTCTCCTGCAAACGAGAGAACACACACAAAAAGCGGTTATTATGGGCTTGCAGCAGAGAGAAGAGAGTGAGAACAGCAGCCCTTGCTGCCTCTCTCAGGCAGACTCCCACATGAACCATACAGTACATACACTTCTTCCTCTTTCAGAGACAAGAGCAAGGACGTAGACACAAACAGAGGGAGAGAGCAGGACGTCGTGCATGCAGTAGACACAAACACATGGAGGTTCCCATGGAGGATGGAGGGAACATTACAAATAAAAAGGGAAGACAGAGACAGAGAAAGGGAGAGAGGGAACATGGCATTTGACATGTAGGAAGAGAAAAAGAAAGAGTCTTGCCTTGGGCTAGTTTATCCGTCCTGAAAACAATACTTGGCATTGTGCGAAAGGCAGAGCTGGGCTGTGGCTTAGCTATACATTAACATAACATATCCCAGTAGTAGCTTAACTACTTTTGAATGGTAGCTTTAAAGTATTCATCTATTTTTGTGTTCTAAATGTATACATGCCTGATATCTGCTGCTAAGTGACGTCTCTCACCAGCTCAAAAGACTCTGCTGCTATATATATATCTTCTGCTGTATTTTGTGTCTACTTTCACTATAGAGGCATATTCCGCCTCATTGTATTTCTATTTTGACCAACTCAAGTATATTTTAAGTGTTTGTTGTGTTTATGTGTTATGTTTGTCGTCTTGTTTGTCTTGTGTCTTGTGACATCAAGGTTAATACAATACATAATTTCACCCACTCTTTTTTACAACTGTAAACTCGTGATGTGACAACAAAAGCTGAAGTGTAGCTTGACAAAAGCGACAACATTTGCAGAGGCGCGTCAATAATAAATGGCAAAACAGAAGAGTTCTGAGTGCAGTCAGTCCTTCACAGAGAATTCTCCGTCTACATCCATTTGTAGCTTTCACACACATCATATGTTTTATTCAATCGCTCAATGTCACAACATACATTTCCCCCAGCCACATCAACAACATTACTGTAGGTACTAGCATAGTGGGTAGGGAGTAGGGCTGTGAGGGCTCTATTTAGCCACATCAACAACATTACTGTAGGTACTAGCGTAGTGGGTAGGGAGTAGGGCTGTGAGGGCTCTATTTAGCCACATCAACAACATTACTGTAGGTAGTGGGTAGGGAGTAGGGCTGCGAGGGCTCTATTTTCCACATTAACAACATTACTGTAGGTACTAGCGTAGTGGGTAGGGAGTAGGGCTGTGAGGGCTCTATTTTCCTCCATACCCCTTATCCCTAAACTACTTTTTTTATTGTGGAAATTATGAATCGATTTTGAATAGTTTATAATGAGAATCGCAATTTTAATTTGATGTTTTTGACACCCTTACAGTAGAGAGAACATCTGGTAATCAGAAGGTCACCAGTTGGCCCCGTGTCTATGTGTAGAGTAGACGTGTCCCTCAATTAGGCCACCAATTATTCCACTCATGTACTTTACTGTAGATATGAATGTAACCGAAGTTATACTAGCTCTTCTGAAGCTAGAGAGAGGGAGAGATTGAGAATGTGTGCTTGCAAGCTGTTCTGGAGGGAGAGAGAGAGAGAGCGAGAGAGAGCGAGAGAGAGAGAGAGATTGAGAATGTGTGCTTGAACGCTGTTCTGAAGCGAGAGAGAGAGATATATTGAGAATGTGTGCTTGCATGCGTGCATGCGTGTGTGCGTGCGTGTGTTCGAACGCGTGCGTGCAGTATACAGTAGGTGGGCATTTACATTATAGTACTATATTGGTACAGTTAGATTTGCTAATTAATTACTCCAGGGACTGGAGTTATTGTACAGCAGCAGTACAGCGAGCAATTAAGGATTAGTGAGGTTGGCCAAAAAAAGCGTAATAAAATGCACCCAATGAATACAAGACTCTTACACAAAAAAGGTCTTGATGGCAAAATCAATACCGATTTCACCTCCTACGTTTATCCAAAGTTAAAGTAAATTCTGATGGGTTCAATGTTTATTAAATCCACACACACACACACACACACACACACACACACACACACACACACACACACACACACACACACACACACACACACACACACACACACACACACACACACACACACACACTGCAGAGCTATAAGTTCACATTGCGTCGCTTCACGACGTGTTGTGAGCCTGTAGATCGGCAATGTTTTGCTACTTTTGTGTGACACTGTAGTATGACGAAGTAGGGCTTTAATTTAAATAGGGCGAAAAAGAAAACACATAAAACATTGAAACACACATGCCCAAAATAGGGACGCGAGATGGGAAGTGGTTAAAGGTTAAGCACAGTTGGAATCGTTTGCTACTACTAGTACTAGCCTGTTGTGGGCGGGAAATGCTCACATGGTTGAAGGCTAAAAGGACTGGACTGCATTTACTGCAGTACATTTCTGCTTTTTTTTTCTGGTCTTATGACCACTCAAATGCTCTTTATAATGTACTGTACATGCTTCACAATCATCCATTCACAAACAATGGCACACTGTTACAGATTACATGTTACCCACGCACACCGTAGGTAAGTTGTTTTCACCAGGGGGTGCATAGTGGAAGTGGCCACACCCCCTGCTGTGAGAAGAAAAACACACACTCGCTGTTTTAAACCCAGATACAATTACTTGGCAGGTGTTCAAGACAAGTTTCACAAAACTTGTGAAACATTTTAACACAAATCTTGTGATGGGGTCTGCGACCAAATATCAAAGGTTAACATTAATTATTCCGCCCGCGGTTTTATTAGAAAGGACGTGTACACACGTCTTTTCTAATCAAACCGCGGGGGGCCTTGGACGTGTATACACATCTTTAGGTCCTATTTAATGATATCAAATGAGATCACTGTAATTAATATATTTTTTGGCCTTTCCTTCTTCAGCGATCCTAGACCGGTTTTGCGCACTCGCACTGCCATTCACTTCCTTGTTTACGGCCCCAAAACAGCAATAATGTTCTGTCTTCATTTCTGAAGACTTAACCGAGCATCTCGTTTGGAATATAAACGCTTCTAGAGAGACTTTAGATGTGACAGCGCAAAGTAGTAACTAGTAACGGAAGATTACGCCTTCCTCTGCTTGGCACTCTAGCGCCTTTATTATGAAAAATTCCGCAGCAAAAATATTAAGTGGGTCTTTGACATGAAAAAGTTTGAAAAACACAGACAGAGGCTTTGGCTTTTTAATAAGACAGGCAATAACAATGCATCATTCTCTCTCTCTCCCTCTTTATGTTGTAGGCAGAGAAAACCAAGACATTTAAAATCGTAACCTTTATTTGACTGGGAAAAAAAAAAGTATTTATCATGCTTGGCAGATTACAGAGAATGTTAAGGACAGAAATCGATTCATAATTAAGTGTGGTATGGGGATCTTACAAGAACACGGGAGAGCTTGCGTCATCATGTTGCAATATATTATCACAAACATAACCTAATGGCGCAATAATAGCGGCCCGTCAGAATATTTTACAATACAATATATAGATATCGAATAACAAAAAAACTTTTAGTTATGAATATTTATTTTCTAAAATAGTATTTTATTCTCCTATACCCCAATCGCATTATTATCTATTCTATATGAATACCGTGACAGATTTATTTTTGCGTCAGCATTCGTTCTCTCTCAATCGGGTGCAGGTGAGTCCCCTCAGCAGTACCAGTTCCTGTGGATACTGGATAAATATGTACTGCATACTGTACACGCAGACCAGTATATTATTGTTATCCTTTTGGACCAATGTGCTTTGACTGTACCCTGTACTGTCCACGTACAGTACCACGAATAAAGCACCAACCTGCTCACCGGGAGCAGTGAGGGACTCATTGTCTTGCTCAAGGACACTTTCAATACAGAGCCAAACAGGAGCCGGTGATCGAACTATATAGGAAATTATGGCTTTCCCACCGCTGCTCTACCTCCTGAGACACTGTCGCCCCAAGAAAAAGAAAAATCACGCCTGTGTGAACTGAGCGGTGCAACTATGGAACATCCAGACCCACGGGAACGTGCCCAGGGGGGCGGCCAGGTTCCGGCGAGCCTTCCCGCGTTCGAAACGGTCGAGAAATGACAGAGTTACCGTGTGGGGGTCCCCGGGGGGTCCCCGGAACATCCAGACCCACAGGAACACGGCCAGGGGCCCTCTTCCGGCGAGCCTTCCCGCGTTCGAAACGGTCGAGAAATGAGCGAGTTATCGTGCTGGGACGCCTACAGGGACGCGTACACATACATAGGGACACACATAGCTGCGTAATGGAGTGGAGGCACCGCTCAAAAAAACAACCTTGTAAGACCCTGCTCACATCCGTGAGTCACTTCACTGTCAACCTTCCCTCCCCCAACCCCCCCTTCAGCCTGTTTGGTTCACTGGTACTCATCTGAAATGAAGCATGAAATGCAAAACAAAAGGGGGGGAAAAGATACAGCATCAATGCAACTTAAAACACTATGCAGTTTGATGTGTCTCGTATTTGAACAAACAGAACAGGAGTCGAGTCGGGTGTGGAATATAGCAGTTCTTCCGACAAAGGAAAATACACAGCAGAAATGGAGGTGTTGTGACAGTTTGCACTGGTGTGGATCTGGTTGAGTAATGAGGCTCAACGATAAACAATTTGCATATTATCTCCAAAAACCTCTCGACTTTTAGCCTTGGTTCTCACAGTGGCGGCGCTTGCTGAAAGTAGCTATTCTTGTAGATATGCTATTTTCAGCGAGCGACAAAAAAATATATGTTAATGACGTTTAGAAGATTTAGAACACTTTCATGGGGGTCTTTATGTGTGCAATATGTTGTTTTAGATATTTTAGATTTTAGCAGTGAGCCCAGTGTCTCTGATGTCATCGACACTGGGCTTACTTCCTTCCTGGACTACAATCCCCATAATGCTTTGGTGCACTGCTCCTCCTTGTGGATGCGTATATCTTTTCTACGTCCGAGCATAGACATGGTAACGACCCGCCTGCCTCTGATTGGCCTACCGACACTGCCGGCCTTACCAGAGTTTCCTTCAAGGTGGAAGCCTCAAGATACATGCTCGATAGTCAGCCGTGAGGTTACTCCGTGGTGGGAAATAAATAAATAATACAAGTACGATATAATACAAGAGAATGGCAGCTTGGCACGCGGGATCAGTAACTTTTATTTTTGTAGAAGAGACAAACTAATGTTATGCCGTTGGCCTGTTTATTTGTATACATGTGAAAACTTGAAACATTATTGTAAAAAGTTCCTTTCCCTTGACCTTTATCTTTTTTACTATAACAGTATTAGTTTACTATAATAGATTAATACCTTGATCTTTATCTTTTTTAGTATAATAGTATTAGTTTACTACAATTAGATTAATACACAATAATCAACACTAACACTTTAATTTAGAACACAGCCAAATCAAATCATAGTACATACGTGTTTAATCAATTATTCAATCAAAGCAAACGGCACAAACAATAGTTTGCCTCTTCTACAAAAATTCAAGTTACTGTTGCATTTTGCCATTCTCTTGTACACGTATTATTTCCCCCCACGGAGTACCCTTGCATCTCGGAGGACAGGCAAGACGTGCAGTGTCGGTAGGCCAATCAGAGGCAGGCGGGGCGTTACCATATCTATGCTCGTACGTAGAATAGATATACGCCTTGTGGATAGGGGTAACATGTAGTCCAGGAAGTAAGTGAGCCCAGTGTCCATGACATCAGAGATATTTGGCTCACTGCTAAAATCTAAAATATCTAAAACCACCTATACATATATTTGTTTGTAAAAAGGGTGTTAAAGTTCAAGTTAAAGTTTCCCTTTAACTTTTGTTGTTTTTACCAGCTGCTGGAAGCAGGCTGGGCTATTTTCTATCGGGTTGGTAGTGGCAACTTATAATTTCATTGGCTGCCGTAGTCACCTACAGTATCTTTCTGATTGGCTAGCCGACCTCTCAGCCAATGGAATAGTATTGCAGCCAGCAACTTAGGCAACCAGACACTTTTAGCCTCTAGCCGACCTCTCTGCCAATGGGATAGTACTGCAGCCAGCAAGTTGCAACAACAACCCACTAGTTATTTCACCAAGGGATTCTTATGTCAACTTCCAAGTACAACATGCAAGCGAACCCAGGTAAAGTACTGCGAAGCAGACTTGTGTGCGTGCGTGCGTGTGTGCGTGCGCGTGTGCGCGCGCGCGTGCGTGTGTGTGTGTGAGACTGTTGTTCAAACCGCAAATGCGCTGTTTTGTGTGTTTATAGAAGATGTTGGCAATTCTAGTGAGGAGATGGGAAAGATGGGAAATATAAAGACCTATTGTCATTGTTGTGTTGTGAGTGAATGCACGGGACCCGAATGGAAACAAGACTTTTCTTCGGTGCTATCCCTTCCGACCAATGTGCTTTGACTGTACCATGTACTGTTTTGCATTTGTTATTGTCTAATAAAATAATCAATCAAAAAAACTGTATGTTACCTCAATGAAGGGATATATTAGTAACAGACACATGGCCAACAACTCTTACATACATCTAGCCTACTAAAGATTACTAAAGAGATGTATAGTTTCAACTGGACAGTGCTACTGTACGTGGATGAGTGAGCACACAACATCACAGCGTGCACCACGGCAGACAGATTACATTCATTTGGTGATGGACTCAGGTTTACTATGCTTTTAGCAGGACTTTTGGCTTTGTGCAGTGCTTTAGTTTGTTTCCACACACACACAAATACTGTACACAGACACAGATATTTACATTTCATAGCACAATTTTGCAGATATAATAAGGCAGCTGGTAAAATAATTGATCAATTCTTGTTTCCATACATCAAGGCCTTACTTGATCACACTACAGCGTCACACAACAAGTATCAAAAGTAGCAGATCCACAAGCTCGAAACATGGCGTGAGTTTGTCAAACTGAATTTGAATCCTGAAAAGTAGCAGTTTTGGACATATGGACATATTTTATGGACATATTTCCACCTGACAGAGACGAAAGGTCCTTAAAAGAAAGACATATTTCAGCGTTTAAAACACCACATGGATTCCTGTCAATCCCTCTCTCGCTCTGTTTCTCCACTTGTTTTTTTTCCTGTAGGCTACTTTGCAAGCATTCTCTTCAATGTCCGCCCCCACCCCTCCCTCCCCCACCGGCTCTTTTTCACTGCCATCTGGTTGTTATAATTGCAGACATACGTCCTCACTCCTCATCATGACAAGATTACAACAAACTATGTATCTTCTTGGGAGATACACTTGATTTGCTAGACCAATACAATAAAGGTGAGAAACAAGTGATCAAACAAAACATTTACACTAGAGATGTAAAAAGATTGACACTATATCATTAGCCAATAAAAAGGACTCATAAATGGGATATTAAATGTCTCATCAGGAAGTAAAATACACAATATTAATGGTTATTGTATGTTGTTAACCAAAGCTGGACTAAGTGTTGTGGTTATAATCCTGTACTACAGTGTCACCTTTTCATTTTTAAGACAGGCTGAGAGAGTCTGGAATAGGACTGTACTACCGGTATTAGGCATGTAAAATAAGTCGCTGAGACATATCTATTTCTATGCCTCATGATTCAAAATCTGGGCAAAGTTTCACCCGATCAGAGCCCTATTAAATTCCCTTATGAAATGTAGTATTAAACATGTAATGTGAAAAACAGAGACTGATGCAGGGAAGAGTATTAACTCCACACCAGCTTCTCCCGACCAGACCGGTCAGTTTAATCAACCGGCTTTGACATTCTGAGAGCCCTCCACTCTTACTAGTGGGGCTAAAAATAAACATTGTTTTGTATTATTTTTATCAGATATTAGTGACAATGAAATAAAAGGAAAGAGGAAGAAAGGAACAAGGTCTTGCAATGAACAGCAAACACAGAGAAGTGTGGGTTAAACTGGGGAAAACAGCCAACTTACTCAAAAGAACTGCCAACAACAATCAATGGCCTGCGCTCTCTGAAGGAGCAAAGGGCTTAAGTGGAGTAAGTGAAAGGGGCTCACACACATGGTTAGGGCTCATCTTTCATGGAGCATGAATGAACAAATCTCATGGCAATACAACCAACCAGGCTGGTCTAGGAGTTGACACGGTCTACGAGCATTGGGTTGCACATTATTGTTAGGTGGCTGCTGTTCTGCCTGGAACACTACAGCCTAAATTTAATAAAATGGGCCGGTGCTCCGCAAGCCAGGAACGATGACCGTTGGGAACACATGCCCCTCTGCTTATGCAATACCAGGTGCACCTGCTGTTAGAGTACCCATTGGTCTGCCTGTGTCCCTCTTATGCCCATACATATGGAGATCCCTATCTGTCTGTCTGTGTTCTTTTTGTGCCCATATAATTATATGGAATTCCATGTTATTATTATTAGCTGTCTATCTTGCCAGCTTATTCCCTGAGGTCACATGACTGAATGAAACACTGCTTCTTCTTTTTTCTTTTCAGCAGGGCCTGCAGGCTGGATGCCTGGTGGCTTATTGCTACCGCTCACTATTAGGAGTGTAAGTAAGCCTTGCCAAGCCCTGTGGCCCATAGGGCGGGAGCCTATGTCCTGATTCTGTAACGCGAGGCAGCTTGAAGTACACCCCTGGACATGACGCTAGTATGTCGCAGGGACTTACCACCCCAATCCAACCCTTTGATGCCGAGTAGCAAGCAGGGAGGCATTGGGTGACTTGGGTCCCATCTTTATAATCTTTGGTATGAGCGGGCCAGGGTGGACACTCCAACCACAAAGCCACTGAGCAGGTACTGTACAGTATTCAATCACTTGCACTGTTTTGACCCAAAAGCAATATATGATTAAAATGGTTTCGTTGCAGTAAGATTCATACAGGTACGCTCATTGCCATGCCACTGTATTTAACTGTCCGAAATGAAATGATTACTATATTTACCCAGGGTATCTGGGCTAAGCTCAAGAACTTGTTTCCAGCCAGGCCCTGCTCATAGAACATTTCATCGTAGTGGTTCAATGCCTTGTTCAAGGTCACTTCAGCGGTGGTAATTTGAACGTGTCGGACCACTGATTCGAACTGGCGACCTTCCGGTATCAAGACCGCTCCGCTATCCGTTCGGCCACCGCTACTGTATATCATACTCTGCAGTCACTAGCATTTCCACAAACACCTTTTTCAAGAGCTATTTGCCTCCATGTTGGCACCCATTTAAACACACTGAAGGAGTCCAACATCGCCGCTGTTACACAGACTGAACGCATTCAGTGGAAATGCAGTTTAAACAGCAGGGCGCAATACCAAGCCATGCTGTGTCTGACATTATGGGATGTGGGCTGAATATGTCCACTCCACCCCCCCCTCCTCTATAAGGGGTTGCTGTGTAGGCACTCTTAATTCAAGCACCCATATGTTTTGTAACCCGCACGCACGCACGCACACACACACACTCACACACACACACACTCACACACACACACACACACTCACACTAATTCCAGTCAACATAAGAACCCTCATGTGGAATTAGCTGTCTGCATGCCAAGACAGCTGCCGCCGCTGCAGTATATTATTTGCTAAATGACAAAGGCGGTAGCCTCCCTGAGACTTTGATAAGGAGGAGTGTGTTGATACTTTTGACCCAGTCTGTAGAATATACATAATGCTCGGGGGAGGGGAGGGGGGGGTGGGGTGGGGCAGGCAGATGAGGGCAGGGAGAGTGCCAGGAGAGCCAATCCTATTCCGTTTTAATACCCCGACAGTGGCACGCCGCGATAAGCTCGGTCTGTGTATTCACATACTGCATTATTAGGCAAAGAAGGGCTCACCTACCTACAGTGTATTATTTCTACATTTTGTTGCCGTCGGGCAGAAACCATGACACTGGCAAGGTGTTGTCCAGTAATAACGATCCTGTGTGTCGATGTGTGCGTGTGCGTGTGTGTGTGTGTGAGAGCACGCATGGGTTTGTTAGCAAGATGACCCGAGAATGGAAGCTCAGATTTTCATGACACATGTACAGAATGACCAGTATGCTACCCCAAGAAACCTGATAAACCTTGACCGTTTGGATTGAAACGGTCAAGGTCACAATCATGAAGGTCAATGTCTGTCGAGGACGGACGGGCAGATTTTCATGAAACTTAGTGGGAATGATCTTTAGGCTGTCCTGAAGAGATTACTACGTTTTGGGTTGAAAAGGCAAGAGTTCAAGGTCACAATCAAAAGACAAAATAAACGAGAAGATGTATTGTGGGCAGGATTTGCACCCCAGACGCCTTAATTTAAGTTTTAACCAAGAACTAAAGTGGTATGCACCCCAAAAATGTGAAAGTCAAGTATTTTGGAGTATGTGTCTTTATTTCTTTGTGATGACTGCATCATGCACCCTACAGACATTTCTGTGAGCACTCTGGAGGGTGCGGTGATTAAACATACTGTAAGACATCTCATATAATCAGTAGCTGCCATAGCATACATCATGTCCACTGACACAATTTGCCCGAGTGTTCTCAACGGGTCTGAAAATGATACTGACCTGAGTGAGTCGGTTATTGCCAGAAAAGGCTGCACATTTTACATACAGTATGTGGTGGCTCAAACCACAGCACAATGGGATGAGAGAGATAGAGTGTGAGAGACTGTGTGCGTGTGTGTGTGTGTGTGTGTGTGTGTGTGTGTGTGTGTGTGTGTGTGTGTGTGTGTGTGTGTGTGTGTGTGTGTGTGTGTGTGTGTGTGTGTGTGTGTGTGCAATCCAAGGTTCTTCTGACCGTCACATGATGTGTCATCTAATCAACTTCTCATGCCAGACGGTTATTCTAGCAGACGAGTTAGAAACATGGTGAACCAAAACACGCGTACTGTACATGGCTTTACATTGTGTGCTGATGTGAGCTGCATCTCATGCTGATGGGTGCAATAATACATGCACTTGTGTTTCTATTTCTTTTGCGCAGGCCCAGCCTTTCCCAACACGACCAAATAGCATTTATTTCTGGCCCTGTGCGGCTCGGGCTGAAACTGATAACTTTAATTTGCCCACTAAGTATCTTATTGTATAATTATGCTTTTGTAGTTCCAAGAGACAAAGGAGTTTTTGAGAGAAAAAATTAAATTACAGAACCAGACATACTCCTTCCAAATTAATGTGCTAATCTCTTCCAGACAGAAGGGCAAAGCAGGGCAGGTGGAGATGATTTTCTATGGCTAATGACATACGATAACCAGCAGTGGTGTACTGTAGTAAGTAACTATAGTTTTGCTGTACTTTTACTTTACTGGAGTACTTTCAATTTTTTATCATCTACTCCATTACACCTCAAAGACAAATATTGTACTTTTACTCGACTTGCTTCCCGCCGGTCTCGGTCTCAACTCGGACTCAACCCCCTCCCACACTCTGTCTTGAGTCAGACTTGCCCGAGTCGCCCGCTTCGGACTTGGTCTTGACTTGGACTCACCTTACAGTAGGTGGACTCGACTACAACACTATACTCAGTGGTGTCATGGTGATTTTTTTACTGGTACCACGGAACGTCACACGCACGCATGTGCACGCGCGTGCATGACACAGAACAGCTACATAGCCTAAGCCTATTGTTAAATAATGTATGAGAGTTTTAGACACAAACACAAAAGTAGACTTAAAATAGTCAAACATCTTTACTGCACACTACTGAAACTAAAAAGTTTGCTTTGGACGAATTGATCTGTTCTTTGATGGAGGAGGCATTCTTGACACTTGACACGGTGTGAAAACAGGGGGGGGGACGCCAGTAAACCTAGACCACTATGGGTACTTAGTAAGTTGGTGCATCTTGGAAAGTCTGGGGACACGAGGTTGGTGCGTTCTAGCGTGCACGCACATGCACCGTTCCGTCCCGTCCCTGCGCGTGCACGTCAAAGAATTACTGGTACCACGGTGTGGTACTGCATTCTACGAGCATGACACCACTGACTATACTATCCCTATTCATAATATCACCTCCAATAGAATGTATTCTTACAAACAGCAGATTCATCAAGGTGGTGTAATGCATTGTTCCCTCATTCATTCAAAGTATTTTCTTGGGCAAATAACTCTTCACATTGCTTATGTCTGTCATAACAACTCAAGTGTTTTTTAAAGCAACAACAGCAGTCTTCACCCTTTGACCATACTGAGTTGAAAATGAAGTGTCCAATTATTTTATTTTTGTTTTAGCGGTCATGCTCAGTGCAGACACTGTGGGTGTCAAAATAAACACATCGAGGTATTTTGTTTTTCAGGTCTGAAGCTTCAACAGAGAAGATGATTGGTTCTGAAATAACTTTGTCGCTATCTTCTTCATCTGCCATCAGAGGAACATTCCACTCGCTGCCAATGACCAATTTCACACATTTGCTTCCTCTCCCCAATCGTTCAGTCTTATCTCATATCCCTGGTCTCTTCCCCATCTGCCTTCACTGTGTGTGGGTTTTTGTTATTTACCACCATTTTTCACTGTAGTTTTCATTGCCTTTAGATGACGTGAGTCAAGGGTCACACATGGGACAGTTGAATTGAAATGGAACACACTGCAGTGCTCAATTATGTTAAAACGGAATGAATTTTGGTACACAATATGATACATTGTTTTACAATAGGCTATTTACCAGGCTAGACCTGGGTCCTTGCTTCACAACACAAGAATGTCCTGTTACAAAATGTTGACTTGTTACAAAATGTTGACTTCTTTTGTGTTTAGATACTTGCTTAAAACAATGCAATTAACTGTTCAAAAAAATTGTCAACTTAACTAACCAATTGACATCTTGCCAGTTATATTATATGTGACCGAGTCTGGCAAATAGGCCCTCATCTCGACCAGAGCAATTTTTCAGTTGTTTACAGATTATTAAAGTACAGAGTGTAAGCTTTCATATGATGTATCATTCAATGAAATTGGAAAATATTTGAAGGAGATATGACCATTTTAAAATGATTGTGCCGTTTTACCCAAAGCTGAGAAAATCCCCTGTTCACAACATTTCAACACCTAGAGCTGGCTAGCCTACTTTGACTTATAAATGTATACATTTAATTTGCCCAAATCAATAATCTGTTGGAATGAAAACCTTCAACATTCAAACTGTGTTAATATGAAAAAAAACGAAAATCACAAAAAAATAAAAATCAAGTTTATTTTAGATTTTCTGCCTTTTCATTATAGGCGAGATGAGGACCATTTTGCTAGACCTGGTCACATATATGCACCACTGCAGTCACTGATGAAACACTTTGCATTGTGTTACAAATATGGACTGGCCTTGAATTAAAATGGCATTGAATTAAGGCTATTGGGAGATACGTTTGCCTCTGGAACTGGAGGGCTAGACGACTTACATAGATTGTACTGTACGGTGAAAATACCTGAGTTTGCATACTTTGCTGTGATTATGGGTTCATCTCATGATCGGTACAGCTTGGCTAAATATCAATGCTATCAATGCAATGCTGTATAAACCAATGTTTCTCACATGGTGTGCCAAGGCATGCTGGTGTGCCGCGAGACAATTCCAGGTGTGGTTTGGGTTTTGAGAAAGCATGCATGTCAGCTCTATGAAGTGCAGGGCAGAAGTCAAAATCTAAGGTGTGTTTTTGCTATTTCCCTTGCCTGAGGCTCAAAACGTCACGCACTATGGTGAACACATTTTAAATATCATGACATCAAAAGCTGACATCAAAAGCTGCCAGCCAGCAAATTTGTGATGTGGGATCTAACAAACGGGCATCGTTCACGAGGCCGTCCCACATTAACATATGTGGATGTACTCAAGAAAGATGCACATGCACAAAGCACCAGATGTAGATGTATGGAGAACGGGATGACTGGGAGCGACAGTATAGAGGGCTCGTCTGAAGACCACCACTTTGGGATTTTGTGACATAATTTCTGCAATATTCTATACGATGTAACTATACAAACATTATGAATTATCTTTTAAGTTTAAAAGGATCCCTAGCTAAGCCTTATATGCCTTAATACATTATAATTGCCCTCTATACTAGGCCTACATTTAGGAATTAAAAACACTTTAAATATTGTATTTATTTTAGAAATAGGTAATCTTTTACTCAATATGGACCCAATAATTTGCCCATGTGTGGACCAGCCCTATGGAATGTAGGCTATAGAATGCATGTTTAGGAAAAACGTTTTCTTTCCCCTCTTTTTTTGGAAGATGGGTTCAAAGATTGAGTAAACAGACTGGTTTGTGATTGCTTTCATGG
Organism: Electrona antarctica; assembly: GCF_951216825.1. Classification (NCBI taxonomy): domain Eukaryota; kingdom Metazoa; phylum Chordata; class Actinopteri; order Myctophiformes; family Myctophidae; genus Electrona; species Electrona antarctica. The sequence goes on along the minus strand of NC_136789.1, from coordinate 40,443,672 downwards.
CATGTGGACAATAGACACACACGTAAAGAAGAAGAAAATCCATCTCTTTATATAACCATTGCAAACCCCTTCAAGTGTTTTCAGACTGTTGCCAAAATCAGGCCCCCTGTGGACTCATGTAAAATCATGCACAAAGCCTGGAAGCACAGAATTCTTGAATTTCAGGGAGTTTGACAAGCTCAAGTGTAGGAGGCATTAGAGGTTGGTTGGCCTGAATTGGCCTCCGTCAGACTATTTTCACTCAACTTTTCTGGAGGTAAACAACTCAACTTGGCTGACACGGAGCTTCAGAATTCTTGTCTGTGCTTTGTTTTCCTCAAGTTTGTTTCAGTTTGTTCGTCTTTCGTTCAGACTGATTTCCACTGGTCCCAGAGACAAAGGGGACAGTGTTGGAAAAAGTAAAATTAGCAATACCAGTTACAAGCAAATTTTACCTGACTAAAAGAACATTTTTGCCATTAAACTATACTATTATCTACCCATTATGAATGTTCCATTTCACATAGTATTTCCCACACCAAATCTCTTTGCCAACAAATAACAAATCTACAAGTTCACAACGCGCCGCAGCACAACACATACAAAGTTGGTATAGTGAAGCACTAACTGGCATCACACAGTCTCTCCTCAGATGCTGTGAACACCACAGCACCAAGGCACATGCGCTGCGGGATTTGTCAACTCACAATTTAAGCATGAAAGAAAAAGGAAAAGGGGGAAAATAAATGCTGGCACCGGTTATTCCTTCCTGAAGCTCTCCACGACGCATGCCACATAATTATGTGATCCAATTCACCCCGAGGGTCGACTTTAAAGTCTGCTGCCAATTGACAGCTTTTTAGTTCCCTGTTCTGGCTGGATAGACGGGGGGATGCCTGGGACCTGTTCTGGCTGGATAGACGGGGGGATGCCTGGGACTGTGGTTTTTTTTCTTTTGCGTTAAGGGATGTAAGGGGACAGAACCACTGGGGCAAAATGACATTGCGAAGCTAGCTGCCAAAATGGCAGAGCCCGAAGTGAGTCAGACCTAGAACAGACCAGGGGGTGCACGCTTCATTTCACAAAGAATTGGGGGGACCACAGGGCTGAGCGGTGTGTGTGTGTGTGTGTGTGTGTGTGTGTGTGTGTGTGTGTGTGTGTGTGTATTTTTCTGTTGCTGCAAACAGACAAGCCATCCTACAGTATATTTGTTAGAACCTAACATGTGTCTTCTGTTATGTGGAGATTAAGTGTAAAAGGGAAAAAAGATGTCCAAGTACAGTTAACTCAGGTCCAGTTTACCAAGAGATCTAGAGGGTTTTTAAGGATGTTGTTCAAGCTTGGTAGAACAAAAGTTTGAGTAAGTCATGACACCCCAAATGACTTAGCTAAAGTACTGTGGTTGAGCCAATATAAAAAATGCACCCGTGAAATAACAGAAATTAAATATGACAAGAGCTTTTAACTTATTCCCTCCAAAGCCATATTGCATGTGGACAAAAAAAAGAGGCTGGGGTTTAAAAATAATTAGACTTAAATATAGAAGTACATGGAAGATTAAAAACAAATTGGCTGTAAAGCGGACAGCACACTTCAGAAGAACTCCCAATTATGCTTGGCTTTCTGGAACCAAAGAAGTTCTCTGTGGACAAAATTGTTTTGTACTTGATGTGGTTTCACTTTGAGCACTGACCATTCCATCAGTTAAGAGCCCGCCCTATAACATTCTGACCAATCAAACACGATGGTCACATTGGTGTTGTCTGTGGTGATTTTGGCTAGTAAGGTGCAAGAAAAAAAGAAAATCACACCTGTGTGAACTGAGTGGTGCAGGGTCTTATATAGCCTGATCAGCTGTGGTCTGACGTAATGTCAGTGACCATAGTAACCATGCTCATTTATTTGGGTCCCACGTACAGGTACACACACGTACAGGTACACACATACATAGACACAAACATAGATACAGACAAAGCTGGTTGTTGGAGTGGTTTGCAACACTCAAAAAAAGAGGGACCATCCGATCTTATGATTCTTAAACGGCCTCTCTCTCTACCACTTCAGTCATGGCCGGCCCATTTACATGACCTCTTAACTGTAGAGGGATGTTTACATTGACTCGTCTATTCAGGTAAGGTCGCTAACGTTTTAGTGACTATGGAGACAATGTCGAGACACGACTGGACAATGAATTGTTGGTGGTGGTGGTACAGTATGATCCATAAAATATTATCTCAGGCTTATGGTAGATGAGTATAATAGAATAAGTCAAATTGTTTTGTTTGTTTGTTGGTTGTTTGTGATGTAAAGTGTCCTTGGGTTCATGAAAGGCACTATATAAATTCAAGACGCTAAGCCTATTATTATCATTTTCAAATAGCATGGGCCCAAAAAGGCTCATATTGTCAGTGTGCAAGCTCCATTAAGCAGTTAATGTTGCATGACAGAAATGTTGTATGTCTAGTTTTCCCACGCCTAATGCTTAACCACATTAACCTGGTGTCCCTAATATGGTCTATAAATACCAAAAATCACAGATCTACAAGCTTAAGTTACAGAAACAAGTAAATATGTTTTCATCAACTACTGTATAAAGAAGACCCCACACACACACACACACACACACACACACACACACACACACACACAGTGTAAAGTATATAAAAGTTTAAAAACATCCTTAACACTTTGAGTGCCACCTGGTGGACAAAAGTGGTGGTGCTTGGCTGCCGGTGATTTTAGGCTTCAGACTTCAGATTGGATCTTTGAACACACTAGACGATTATTTATCGGGTAGTGAATTGGGACCTTATGTATCCACAACATCACTTCCTCCCCATCCACCCACCGACCGTTTATTTTCCAACTGTTCAAAAGCGATATAATTCAAGAGTTCAATGCTTTATAATTAAAAACCTTTCCCGCAAATGTTTCCATACCCCATTTGCGCATTTCCTTTTTTTTTTTCGATATAGGCCAAAATCCACCAAAGAGTTATTCGCATTTTCAGGTGTTTCCATTAAGGATTTTATGCGGAAGAGCCTTATTGCGCAAAACCATGGCTTAATGGAAACATGCCTACAGTCGTACAATAGTGTCGCGTGAAAATAGCTTATCTACAAGCTCACAGCGTTGTAGGGCTGTTACCCTAAATCGGGAGCAAATCTCAGGCATGATTATCCTCTATGTGAGCGGTTCAAAGATCCATTATTTGGACTTCCATTATTTGGACACTCAAAGTCATACAAGAAGAGGGGACGCTACCGCAGAGAGGTACTTGTGTGTCTGTCTCAGGCATGTCTGACGGATGCACTTGTGAATAATTCTACTGTGTAACTGATAAACTCTTTCTCTCGCTCCCTCTTTCTGTCTGTCTGTCTGTCTGTGTCTGTCTTGTCTGTCTCTCTTTTTGCTCCTCCGTCAGCTAAATTCCTGCCCTGCAGAAAATATGAGAGAGAGAGAGAGAGAGAGAGAGAGAGAGAGAGAGAGAGAGAGAGCTATCCCTGCCTCAGACTGAACGGTAACTATGCCAGTCGAACTGTGTTCTCTAAAAAGCACAGTTTGTTTCCTTTCTTTTGCACATTCACACTAGGATGCCTCAAGATCTGTAAACTGCACTCGCTTTGTGTAAAATGCACAATAAATCTCTGAGTGTGGAGTAAATGAGCTGAGAGGAAGGAAGGGGAAAGAGTGAGTTGTGCCAGAGGAAATGAGGGGATGAGGAGAATACAAGATAGTAGCTTAATGGAGACAAGCCCTGCAGGGCTTTTTGTGTAACTATCCTTTTAGCATTAGTGTATTTACTATTTAATGTCATTTTTATTTAACTGTTAATAAAGTATTCAATCAATGGAGAAGTTCACTAAAGCTAACAAAGTAACAAAAAATAGAATCAAAAATAAATAAATTAGTTAACTGCAAATTAACATTGCTTGACACAAAAAAAGTTCACCAAAACGAATTTTCATGTTTGTCAATTAATTTGAGCCTAGCTAAGTGTATTGTTTTTTAATTAGGCAATACGTTTTCTGACCTTTTTTAATCTCTTCCCTGACGAATAGGCCTACCACAAAATACAACAACAAACAAGAAACTAAAATGCCAATAAATAAAAACAAGCCTTTTCACAAAATAAAAACTAAACTATGGTAAATCCACTTTTAAAAATGAAAACGATTGAAATTTTAAAACGTATAACCTTGGTGTGTGTGTGTGTGTGTGTGTGTGTGTGTGTGTGTTACCATGGAGTGTGGTTCCTGCGTGGGGCTGATATGTTGCGTGCTGGCTGCGTCCATCTTGTCTCTCCCACGGCTCTTGTGGCCCTCGGCCCTCCAGCACAGGGAGGTCACCAGCAGGATGGCTCCAGCCACAGCCCAAACACCCAGGCTGCCCATCAGCGTCTACCTGGATGGAAGAACAATAAGGCACAATTATACAACAGGTCGTTTCGAGGAAGCAATCTGATTGGTTGAAACAGCCTTCTAGCATCATGGAACACCTAATTAAAACAAATAATTCAGCTGTGTTGTTCTCCCAGAGACTCGGTGGCTAGACTAGCTAGTTTCTTGGGACATTTGTGGTTGTAGTGGCTTCATGTCATTAAAAAAAATTGTGATTTTTTTTTTGGCGACTACCGTTATCTTAGTTTTAAGTGTAACTGTTGTATAATCGCAATATTACACTCGAGGGTGTGCGTTACTGTCATAAATGGCACTTGCTTACAGAACGCGCCTTCGGCTCGTTCTTGCAGCAACGCAGGCGTGCATTTAATGACAGTAATGCACATTGCACACCCTCGAGTGTAATATTGCTTAATAACAGCTCCACCAGGGTGAACAACATGAAATACCTATCTACAAGCTCACAGCGCTTGTACAGTTTAAAGTAGACAGTCTATTTTCGGATAAGAGATTTGGTGTAGAGGGGGGGGGGGCGGGAGTCACGGAAAGACCCCTGGTGGACGGACCCCAGTCAAGGAAGTATATAGGGTTTAAAAAAGTGGTTAACCTTTGTTAATCGAGAGAAACCTTGAGCCATGTCCAGTGTCCACACTAATCCGGATGAATTTTAAAACTCAATTTTCTCCTTCCTCGCCCACACACGGCCACACACACACACACACCTTTTTCTACATGTTCAGCAGCCTCCCACACATTGAAGCACAAACAATACGAAGACAGTCTCATAAAGTTGTGGCTTTGCTGTGCAATCTGTTACTGGGGACAGGTTACAAGGTGAGCAGTTTGTGAATGAAGCAGCAATAGATCTTTTCATAGCAGCCAATTTTTACATGAATTTTCTAGGGTAAACACAGGTGTTAACAATGATACTAATTAAGGTTGCTTTCCATCAGGGCGAACAGTTTAGGGTGCTGCTGCTATTGTGCATGTCGGCTCACTGGAATAAGGCTCCGCTACACTAAATGGAACAGAACGTAAATTATCAGCGAAGCAACTATTGTATTTCTCATTTTGGAGTTGCATCGAATTGGCCATCGAGTAACAACCCAAACCTCTACCATAGTTCCCTTGCCCTAGTGTTAACAATCACATTAACCAAACTCAGTTATGAATGCATATTATTTATGTTTTCTTTTCTTTTTTAGATGAACACAGTGATTTCAATCAATGGCCGATATGTTGTTAGCCTACAGTAGATATGCGTTTTTATGACCGCAACAATACATTGACTTTCAATCAGGCATCTCTATTTTAGGCATGTCATTGAGAATATATTCACACGCGCGCGCACACAGAGAGAGAGAGAGAGAGAGAGAGAGAACAAACTCAAGCGCAAATATCAGCATGTCAGTTTACAAAGTTCACATCTTCTCACTTCGTCGTCTCCGCACGTGTGCGCACATTAGTCTACCGCGAGCGCCGAGCAGTATGCAGTGCACGCGGTCATCAAAGGAATCATTTGGTAGGCTTATTATGAAAAAACAGGCCGCCTCGTCACTGAAGCCGTGCACACACACGCACGCACGCGGCCCCGCCGACCAGCATTACAATTATTGTTTATAATGTGCTAGCAGCTAACTTTACTCGAGCACATAATTAAGAGACATGAACCCACCTGGTCCGAGTCCAACCTGTTCAGCAGAACGTCAACTCGTGTGCATCTTCTATCTACAGCTATAGGCCGACAACTACATCAAAGATGAATGGAAATGCAGGTGCATGTTTGGTCCGACTAGTCATTGGTCCGAAAAACGACAACCTACCTCAAACCTTATCCTAACCATAACGCAACTTCCGCAAGCGCGGGAGCAGGCGCTATAGTCCGAGGTGCGGACGCATGTTGAACCAATGCTCCGTCGGACCATAGTGATAGTATGCCTCCCAAATGGGGTTAAGAAAAACAAAATCTAAAACCAACCTCTTGGCGCTGAAAACCACAGTCACACCACCGGGTGTACCGTCACCATGTATTATGGTCTTAAAGTGGCGCGAATCAGAGTAGGCCTATCTGACTTCTGACTGATTGCTGTGAGTGAGTGAGTGAGTGAAAGCTGGCTGGCGGCTGCATGTTTTCCTATATTGCTCCGCCTCCTCAGGTAGTGATCAGGTACAGTCCCTCCGCGGCGCTGGAGGAAATAGTCCTTTCTTATTTCATTTGGAATGTGAAGTGAAGATCATTGCATTCATGCATTGATGCGTTGTAACCGTGAGTGTTAGATGATGTCCATGTTTCAATGGTATAAAAAACAATTTATCTTAATCAATAATGACTAAATATTCAACATAATGAGAGTTACCGTATGCAAGTATAGGCCTCAAGCTCACAGCTCGTTAATGCGGCACAAAAAGAACATAAATCTTCTCTGGCAAAGCATTTTCAGATGGGGGTCAAATACTGTACGTAGCAATCTGGGGGTACTTGACATGAAAAGTTTGAGAACTGCTATAGCTATAGGAAGTTAGCAGTGGTTCTCAAAGTGCGGTCCCAGGACCCTGCATAGTTCCTTGAGGAGGTTCCAAATGGACCGCTACAGGTCTGTAAATTATAATAATAATAATAATAATAATAATATAAAATAAAATAATATATCTTCTAGTTGGCATGCACAGGCCAATTAAGCCATCAGCTTTATGCCATATCCAATGGCCAGTGGCAGTGGCTCAGGGGTAGAGTGGCTGTATGGGAACTGCAAGGTTGCCAGTTCGTACCCGGGCTCCCCCAGAGTTAGTGTCGAAGTGTCCTTGAGCAGGATTCTGAACCCCTAATTGCTCCTGATTTGCAGGTTGGTGCCTTCATGGTTTCCTCCAGCATCAATGTGTAGGTGAATATAATGCACAATCTCTGTAAATCGTCTTGGTGCTATATAAATGCACCATTTACCAACTCTGAGGGAGCCCGGGTTCGAACTGGCAACCTTGCGGTTACCATCCAGGCCCTGAGCCACCGCCGCCCGGTTACCATGGCAAAATCTGAGATCTGCTTCTCAGAACTAGAGAAAAACATTCAAATGAATAGTCCACCATTTTGGTTGTTTGGTTTGGTTGTTTGTTGTGTGAACCAGCCTGGTCTTTTTTGGAAGTGTTTAGGAAATGTCAGCGTTTTCAAATCCATCCACTTACAAGAGAGACTGACCTTTTGTGAAAAGATGTTCTTTAAAACCTCCAGCTTAGTGTGATTGAAAGGTCTAAAATGGATAAGAAAAAGATGTGTTTTCAAACTATCCAGATTTGTGTGAAGATGGCCATGATCACTGATCAGCACACAATGTTAACAGAGAAATGAATACAAATGGGTCCATTTGGAGCCTCGTGTATGGATGTGACCGTGAGTGTACTATTACACAAAGCTGCAGGTAGCTCCTCAAACAGCACAGGTGTACAGTATGTGTAAACCTCTTACAGTAGCTATTTTCTTTCCCTATCCACATTTCCACATACAGTACAGTATTCATGGATGAAAAGGCAAGAGGCCGACACACACATTAAAGCTTGTGCACGGTGCGCGTGTCTGCAAGTTAGCATGAAGCGACCAATTTTCCATAAGGGGCGAGCTCCAAAAGTGGTATGTGGTATACCACTCTACAAAAAATGGTTTATAAAAGTGGTATACCACTTTTAAAAGTGGTATACCACTTTTAAAAGTGGTTGGTGGCTCACCGAATAAGAATGCCAACAACGTGACACACAACAAAAGTATGAGTACCTTTGCAGAGGGTGTCATGTACCACTGGCAAAAGTAAATACAACTTCAAAAGGGTGTCATACTCTGCTTGTGAAGATGAAGTAAGCTCTGTTACCACAGAGATGCATTCACCTCCTTGTTTAACCTACATTTTGTACTGACGCTGTCAGTGAGTCACAGAGTATACGAATAACATTGTGAGACAAGTAGCGTGACCCGTCGTTCATCACTCGCACAAAGCAAGAAGGCTATATGGTCATTCTATGGTCAACTGACCCCAGTCGGAATCCAACCAGAGGAGCTTTACTGCCCAGAAATTCCACAAAATAATCTTTAGGAAAAGAGATTGTTGGGCAGTCCACACCAACTATATCCAGCACTATGTTGTCGTTATAGTTGTGGTCTCTTGAGCAAGAACATTTTTAAAACATCATTTATAATTTATAGATGCATATAGTTTCCATGCTTGGTGTGAACAGTCCTTAACTCTGCTATGTAAACATCAAGAACTGTAATTAATTGTCACAATTTCCCACAATAAATATCACTGCAAAACAAAACTGCCAACAAGCAAATCCTCGGGGAAAAAACCTTTGAATAACAATTTCCATTTTAATGTTTTACATCCATTAGAATAGACATCACAGACGACCGTGTGATTATTAATATTTATTTTGCAGTGCAAACACAAAATGGAATGCAAAATGGCTGCAAAACCATAAAGAGAACGACGTAAGAGATATTAAGGACAGAACGAGTGTTGGCATTTATGTTGTTGTCTCTTTATGTCCAACCACAAAAACAAACATTTTTATTGGGGTCATAACAGGAAACCACTGTGAACTCCAAGAATGCCCTGCATCTGTCTAAACATTACTGTAGCGCGTCAAGGAAGTGGTAACACAATTCAGCTCGCTAGCCTGAGGCTAATGCACCATCATAGAACACAGCTCTCCTTTGTGATATTAAACACCAAATCAGATCTGCCAATCAATGTCTTAATCACTTAATGTGCTGACAAACCACACCTTTTCAGACACCAAGGCGCACGCGCACACACACACACACACACACACACACACACAACACACACAACACACACAACACACACACACACACACACACACACACACACACACACACACACACACACACACACACACACACACACACACACACACTTATTTAAACAAGATTATTTTACAAAAATGTTTAGATTTTCATTATCGTGAGAACGCGGTGCGTCTAGACTGCACCTCACATATTAATCTGTGATGTGCAAAAAAAGGACTGCACTCACTTAACCATTAATTGTTTGTTTGTTAGCATGATTATTTGTAATTTATTAGTCAGTTAATTAGGCTTTTGTTTCTGTCAATAAGCCCATAATTAATATTTCCACATTTTGTGTAAGCACTTGCAGATACACATACACTTGAATTAAACCCTCTATATCTCCTACTCAGTATGGAGCTGCAGTAGTGAGACACTATACTTACACAAGAACAGATAAAACTCTCCTGTGGTAAGGCTTAATTAATGGTCTTTATTCCTGTGTAACTAAACATAGAATCATAGATGTAAATATTACCCCACATACTACAAATACATCATTATTACTCTTGTCATCCCGAGAGCCCCATGCCCACTGGTAGGGCTAAAAAAAAGTAGTGTACGTGCGTGCGTGCGTGCGTGCGTGCGTGCGCGCGCTGAGGGTGTGTGGGGTAGGGATTTATGTTTGTTTACTCAAAAGAGTGTAAACAACAGCACCATAGGAAAGGTCATGCAGTCACACAAGATAATAGGGTCCAACATTAACCACTTAAGCTGGACTTTCAAAATTATTATTTTTGAGGGTCGCTAGCCACTCCAATAGTGATGATTTAAATTGGCTGAGCACGGAACGTGATACATGATGATGTATGTCGATATATGATGATAAGAGCACCCCTCACTTCACCCGAGTGTGAATTTATTACGTTTTAATTCTTGAGGGGCGCTAGCCCCTCATATATACACAGGTTTAATGTTTGTTTTTCCTATAAGACAAACATTAAAAACGCCATTTAAATGGACATGCTTTAATGTTTGTTTTGTCCATGTTTGTTTTGTCTGATAATTATGTCATAATAGATGTATATATACATTGGTAGTACATAAATTAACCGTTAATCGGCTATTTTCGTCCACAAAGATTAAATTCCCATTGACAATAAATGGAGAATTTTACGTCATAGTGTCTGAGCATATCGGCTGTCAATTTTTGTATTACACAAAGATTTAATTGCACAATGAATGAATGGACAATTTTACGTCATAGTGTCTGAGCAAATAGATGATGATGTACGATGATAAGAGCGCCCCTCATTTCACACAGGTGTGATTTTTATTATTATTATTGGGGGATTTCCCCCTATATAATGACATGGCAGACATGGCAGGCCAGAGTGAATGTGGTTAATCGGAGCGTGCCCAAATGTGCGGGGATGATGTCAGCAACCCTGTCAGCATCACAAGATTAATACCAATGCTTGAATAATCCTGATTTAAGGATTAAATGCAGCGCTTTAATGCATTATAGATCAGCTCTTAAACATGTCACATGAGCTTTTAAGGGTAAAGAGAAAATATGCAGAGCAGTAGCCTCGGTACCCTGATGATGACCCTGCAGGCTTTTATTTTCATTCTGCTCAAAAATGAAAGCCTGGGGAAACCCATTGAAAATGTGCCAAAGGAAGTGGGTGTCAACTAGCTAACTAATAAAAGCGCAGAGGCGCGTCGCTCCAAATTCGGCGACGTCAGTGTTCTCCACTGGTTTCTACCGGGTATGGGAGGGGGCGGGCGCTCAGATCAGATCGGTTAACCAAAATGATCCACCGCCTGTTTGGGACCAGCACCCGCCCCTCTATAGACCAGAAAGCACACAGGCTGGGGCAGGCTAGTAGAGCAGTGGTTCCCAAACCTTTCTGGATAAGGGCACACTTGAAAACCTTGTTTGCGGCCTACCCAATCTAAAGTGTAAAGAATTACATTGGCTGATGTAATTGTCTGAGTAAAGCCACTGTAACGATCCCAACTTTGTCCATCACAAGCTATTGTACTACATGAAGGCATGGTCACCATTCTCAACTCCAAGACACAACCAATCACGCAGTGAACTGTCTTTGCATCATCTTCGTCTTGACAGGCCTATACACACACATTGAAGCAGGTGCACGGTGATCCCTATGGGTCCTGTTTGGTTCCATTTGGACACTCTCAGTACATTTTACGGTGCGGACACTCTGACAGCCTTTTACTCAACAATAACCCAGCCTTTCCATTCACAAAGCCTCCCCAGCTGTCAGTCCACTCTCCACGCATTACATGGACCTGTCTTCATCAGGCATGGTTAGAAGGTTTGGACACCATTTCACATAAATAAAATGCCATTTATTGACATTATCATTGCTAGTAGAAGTTCTGTGTAACATTTAGCAGGTCAGCAGTGGAGCTGCATTGCAATTTGTGAATTCCACTCTGAAATGTAATATTGCCAATTTATGAGTGCTGTAGAGATGTGGATAAAAAAAGTAATGTAGGGTGTCAAACTCATTTAAAGTTGCACATGGGTCAAAATGCAACTTAATTAGGGCCATGGATGGAGGTCTGTATGTGTGTGTGTGTGTGTGTGTGTGTGTGTGTGTGTGTGTGTGTGTGTGTGTGTGTGTGTGTGTGTGTGTGAGCAAGCGAGAGAGAGAGAGAGAGAGAGAGAGAGAGAGAGAATGTTCCGTCATGATGCACTGTCTCATAGCCTAGATAAGGGTGAGCACTAGCATAGTGCCCATGCAAAACAAATCCTGTGTCCAGACATGCTTGCATGGCTGGACACAGGATTTGTTCACCAAAATGTCAGTGCCAATAAATGCCATTGTTGACATTTTTTCTTTTCTGTATTCATAAAACATGGGCATCAGCGACAGGTCTGCTCATGAGAGGTGGGAATGTGGCGTAGAAGAAATAAAAATCACCCCGCGTCACACGCACAAACAAGCACGTGCGTGACCATTTCACGGGGCCGCGCTCGCTTGCGCAATTGCCCCTAAACTTCTCTGCGCGTCCAAAAGAAACACAGGCCTCTCATTGAAAATTAATTACTAAGGCGCGTCAGTCGCTTCCTGCCCCCTTTTTTGTGATATGACCAAAACATACCACTGTCCTGAGTTATTGCTTCATTTTATGAACAGAGGTCATATTTACTACCAGCCACAAATCAAAAGACAGAGGGCTGCAACTTGACTACTGCTGACATTCTCCTTGCAATGTAACTCATAATGGCCTCGGTTGTTTCAACCTACTTTTTTCTAGGTCAAGGTCATGGGTATTATTTTTATCCTGTGGCTGTCTCTCCTGTAGTTGCGATTTCATAATATCACAGGTGAATGGATGGGTACTAGGTATAAACATGACAAGAAATGCAAACACTGCAAGCAGCAAATCCACAACAAAGTTATATAGCCTAGTATGCACCATCAAAACAAGTCTTAGCCGCAGGGCATATCCACATAACGTTAAAGGAAGTCCAGCAGTGCAATCTAATGTCACATGTTACATACAGTAGCATCTCATAATACTGTAGATATAGTTTAATATTTTTAGCTGAGGTTTCTTTTTTCTATTGTTGAAAGTTCAAAGTGCCTTTATTTATGTATATCTCTCAGTGTGGGAAAAAGAATAGCAAACACCTACAGCTTTGTTGAACCCAGCTCTGGGTTCAGCCCTGCTGTCAGAACATGCCCATCATGTCTGACTGGTTGTAAGCAGTACAGTGGTGATTACTGTTGGGCATCTATTTGGTGTTTTTGCTTATTTCTTTTGGGAACCACAAACAAATAAAAACACTGTGTTGCTGAATGAATACTGTTTGTCGCCTAATTTCAACACTGCATCTGACTAATTAACATAAAAGGGCGTACGCCCCAACCAGCAGGGCTATCGAAACACCTCACACGATGGTGCCACCTGTCCATTGAACGATTCCTCAAGCTATGACCCCATCTTTGAGCATACTGTAGTATAATGTTCTTAACTAAACAGAGCTCCTACTCCTCTGTCACCTAATGGCCAATAGCACAGCTCATCATCGGCCTCTCCATCACTTTATCACGTTTTCTCTTCTCTCGCTCCCTGCCTCCTTCGTCTCTCTCCCCCTCTCCCTCTCTCTCTGCCTCTCCCCCCCCCCAGCAGGGGGCCACTAGCTGAGCTTGAAGACAAATTCCGGTGATCAGACAGGGCTGTGCTCATGCACCGTGTCCCTGCTCTCAGCTCCAGGTAGACTCACTGTCACAATTATAAATGACACACGCAGGTCTGCCGTGACTGTCAGTCCTCAGCTGGTTTGTTTCCACTCCTCAAGAGTTACTACAGGCCAGGGTGCCCACCAATGTTTCGTGTGATAGGGATGCTTGTTTGGTTTCCTTCAGAAAACACACGTGAACATGAATCCAACATGTTAGCAAAGATAATTTGTAAACAAACAACACAGATGATAGTGCTGTGAAACAAATCTACCGTATAAAGCCAAGGCTGTCACTGCCAAAAGTCATATTGTCTGACTTCTTGGGACAAACGTGACCAAACGTTAAACGGTGTGTGTGTGTGTGTGTGTGTGTGTGTGTGTGTGTGTGTGTGTGCCTACACCAGGGTGTCTCCCGTGGCTCAAGACCGATTGAGAAGGCGCGCCACTGTCGTTTTAAACAGTGTTTTGGTTGAGAACTGCACTTCCGCATTCCTGGAGTGCGGAAGTACCCGGGATGGCACCATCCCGGGTGGCGACTGTGGCTCAAGAGGTAGAGCAGGTCGTCCAATGATCCATGGGTCGGCGGTTCGAATCCCGGCTCCTCCTGTCTACATGTCGAAGTGTCCTTGGGCAAGACACTGAACCCCAAATTGCTCCCGATGTGCTGGTTGGTACCTTACATGGCTTCCGCCGCAATCGGTGTATGAATGTGTGTGTGAATGGGTGAATGTAATGCACAATCTATGTAAAGCGCCTTGGATAAAGGCGCTATATAAATGCACCATTTACCATTTACCATTTATCCCGGGTACTGTCAGGAAGTCACAATATGACTTTTGGGGAGTGAGACTGTGTTGATTAAGCTATCAAAACGGCAGCATCACTTAGGCAACAGATTAGGCAAAAGAAAAACCTGTGAAATACTTTAAAGCTCGTCTCAAATGTCTCAAATCTCTTGAGAGAAAAACAAATCTGTAAAGATCATAGACTGCTGCAAAAAACGAAAAGTAAAATATCCACTGTATATGCTGTAGAGCTCACACTGCTGATGCTATTTCCACTTAGCTTCTGGGCATTAAAGTGACACACATGTCCACCTGGAATGTAGACTCAGAATAAACGAGCAGGTGGGATTTCAATGTCTCACTCAAGGGCACTTCAACGCATGGCTGGTTTATGGACACACTGACTAACAAGGATGCCATTGGGCTAGTGCTGCATGCATCGTGGTGAAGGAGCTGCACTGCTGCTCTCATTGTATAATTAGAATATATAATTATTAATATTATTACTAATATATTTATTATAGGTTTCAAATTGTCCTCCCCTCAGATGGATGTCTTATAAGCCAAATTCCAATACCCAAAATCTCGGCCACTCGCTCACTCACACTCGCTCACTCCAGCATGGCGGCGTTATACGGTGAAATTGGTGACCTAGACAATCACATAACGTCAGTGTCCGAATGTAAATCGTTGCAGTTGGTTTATTAGCAGAGTTCAATCTAGCGGTATTCAGGCCACGTATTTAAAGACCTCCATGTAAGTTGCGTGAAGTCCACAAGATGGTAACATATTTCGGCAGCTAACCAATTTCACCATAGTTTGCTATGCTGGAGTGACCGAGTGTGAGTGAGTGAGTGGCCGAGATTTTGGGTATTGGAATTTGGCTTGTGTTGCATGAAACAGGTCCACCTTGGGGATTTTATTTCCCTGCATTGTTTTAACAACGTTTGGAGATGACCAGATTTGTTTCAGTTTTTTTCTGGTTCTGTTGTGGTGAAAGAAGAAGCTGAACTCTGGGATTTCACAAAACCCTTGTTATCTCACACGCACTCCAGGTTAACAGCATATAGACATCAATGCAGGATATTGTTTTTTCTTATATGACAAAGAAAGTGATAAATCTCAGGCTGATCTGGAGTGACATTGTCCAGAGAGCAGGCCCGCGGGAAGTACTTTACACTCGCAGGGGCTGAGCGTCTAGTAGGGGGTGCGCGCGCGTAGCGCGCGCCGCAAAAATGCGCGTGCACGCGCATCATGCACGCGCATTTTTGCGCATTTTCACGCGCAAACGTGGCCTTTACTTTCCCTCTCCACACGCAAGTTATATGAACGAACTGACACAGGCAATTAACCAGGATAAGGTGCCAATACTGTGATACAGCATATTTATTAGGCCTGGCCTATCTCCTGTTCGAGGGGGGGCTGTGCCTGGGGGGAGGGGGTGCTACAGCCCCCCCAGCACCCCTACTTCCCTCAGCCATGCCAGAGAGGATTTATACAGAACAGTAGCTGTATAGCTGTGGAAGATAAGGTCATGAACTGCCATTCACAGGAAGGTTAGAACTAATGTAAAGCCTTATAGGTTTTGCCCCTTGTTGGAAAGGAGACGGGGATGACAGTGGGCCAGTTGAAAGCTGACAGCTCATATTCTTACCTGAAAAAATATATTTCTCTGACATGGAAGCTTGGATTGGAAGGAAGGAAGAAAGAAAGAAAGAAAGAAAGAGGCTTGCTACCAGGAGAGAAAGAGAGAAAGAGCCTTGCTACCAGGAGAGAAAGCAAGAAAGAGGCTTGCTACCAGGAGAGAAAGAGAGAAAGAGGCTTGCTACCAGGAGAGAAAGAGAGAAAGAGGCTTGCTACCAGGAGAGAAAGAGGCTTGCTACCAGGAGAGAAAGAGAGAAAGAGGCTTGCTACCAGGAGAGAAAGAGAGAAAGAGGCTTGCTACCAGGAGAGAAAGCAAGAAAGAGGCTTGCTACCAGGAGAGAAAGA
The DNA here is from genome assembly GCF_951216825.1 of Electrona antarctica. Classification (NCBI taxonomy): domain Eukaryota; kingdom Metazoa; phylum Chordata; class Actinopteri; order Myctophiformes; family Myctophidae; genus Electrona; species Electrona antarctica. Next base: position 40,427,499 of record NC_136789.1, on the reverse strand, counting down.
AAGAAAGAGGCTTGCTACCAGGAGAGAAAGAAAGAAAGAGGCTTGCTACCAGGAGAGAAAGCAAGAAAGAGGCTTGCTACCAGGAGAGAAAGAAATAACCTCTTTCTTTCTTGCTACCAGGAGAGAAAGAAATAACCTCTTTCTTTCTTGCTACCAGGAGAGAAAGAAATAACCTCTTTCTTTCTTGCTACCAGGAGAGAAAGAGAGAGAGAAAATGTTTACATCCAGTTATCTATCCGTGTGTGTCAGCCTTGCTCTCCCACCACCTTTCCGCTGCTGCTAGTGTGAACATGAAAAACAATAGAGGCAGCAGATAACCACCCGCTGTGAGTAAGCACATACTGTACCGCGAGGACCCCACTTAGGGCATCTCACCCCTGTGCGCCAGCGCTGCAACTGAAGGCAGCAAGGGAGAGAGAATCAGGGGCCTTGCAGGAGATTTTCACAGTCAACTAAAAGACTATTAAATGATTTATTTCCTTCTCTATAAGCACTGCCATGAGTCATGAAGCTCAATTAAGAATATTTATTTGTGGTAACAAGGCATTATGTAGCAAAAGGAAAATGGATAATGCCATCGGTGTAGCAATCAAAACAGCTAATATTAACATGTTTGGAAACATTTACTCTGATGCGGCTGACATTTTTTGTGTGGTGCAAAATCAAGAGGTACGGAGTGCCAGACCTCAAATGAACAAAATGTTTCAGTATGTTTATCATCAGACTCCTCACTCCTGATGTGCACACTACACTTCATCAAAGAATGCACTGCAGGTGCACCAATGGATGCTTGGACACTGCAGGCAAAATGTTATTGTACATACCTGACATAAAATACAAGTGGTTGCTGAGACTGCCACTGACTCATAAAACAAAATATACATTAGGCTTAACTGATGCTGGACTACAGTATCTTAGGTAAAGGATTAATGCTGACATTTCAGTTGTTTGACAACTAAACTTTGTACCTTGAAGATCAACATTCTGGAACTTCATCCTACAGACTAGTGATGGCCAGCAAAGTAGGCTTAGAAGACTGAGAAACAGAGTCCCGGGTCTGTTCTCTCACCAATGCAATGCAATAAATATGTGGACTAGCCCACGGGCTTGAGGGCACTAAGAAGCAACGGCTACAGGGTATGGTGACACTTGGGCGGTGTAATGTCAGTAGTGTAACTCCATCAGACAGTGATGTGCAGGTTTTCGCGTTATCCCGTATACAGTTGGAGGCCATCGATATTGTCCTTTTCTTTTTGCTGAGGTTTGCGTGATCTGCGCAAAAGGACAGTTAACCCATTTTGGGCGGGAACCCCTTTTGGTGTTTTAAACATTGTTATAATTTAGCTATTGAAAAATAGCAGATCTACAAGCTCATAGCGCGCCACCGAGTGGCGCGCTACGAGCTTGTAGGAAAATATTTATTTCAGAAAACTGGAGGATTTAGAAGGATTTTTTTTAATTTTGAGGTCAGGCCTAAATGGGTCAAATGATAAGGGACAATATCGGTGGCACCCAACTGTAGGTTTGGTCACGTAGCACCGGCGTCAAATGATGAAGTTGGTTGAGTGTGGGCAGTGTGGTCGTCTACAAGCGAGCGCAAGGCTGGCGGCGATATCCTGGAAGAGGGAGTGGGAGTCAGCCCGGCCCCTCACGTATCTACCACTATCGGGGAAGATAGCGTTGAAAGAGAAACTCCATCCCGCTGGCAGTGGACTCTGGTATGAACTGTCTACATACCAGGGTCGGCTGCTTCAAATCAACTATGACGAAGTGGGGCTTGGCAGATAGCGTAGCATGCCAGTGCTAGCGACCCTGAGCAGACCGCCGAACACATGATCATCACCCAGACACAGACCACCTTCCGAGGCCGGCCTCTTCCAAGTGGGACCAGAGACAAAGCCCTGGATGCATTTGAGGATGATAGACAGAATAAGAAGTAGAGTTGCAGAATAGCTGCTGAACACAAATGCTGTGTTATCAATTTACAATTTACAATTTAGGCATTTAGCAGACGCTCTTAATCCAGAGCGATTTACATTAAGCAAGAACAAAAAGCATGGGAATACATCACATGTAAAATGCATTTATCACGAAACATGCGTAAGCTATGAGCGTGACTAGAACATATCTATATAATGACACTATACATATAAACTATAACTAGAACATATGTATATAATGACACTATACATATAAACTATACATATATGCTATAATATGCTGTACATATATACTATGAAGTGCTATGACTACATATAATGCACTTATTGTGCTGTCTACATGACAGCAATGTGCAAACCACAAATGTACACATTCCCGGTCGTACAAACTTGAGTAATCGTGGGTTGCATACCCAAGTTAAACTATACGTTTTTTGTTTTATATATTTTTTTTATTCTGACCAATTTCATGAAATACCCAAATCAGGGATGCCAGATTTAAGGTGGTTAAACTAGAAACCTGCTGGCCATGAGCTATACTTTCCCCCCCAATGTCTAACAAATAAATGGAAATGACCCTCTCTCAAAAGATACACAGTACTGTACTGAATATACAGTAATACACATAGTTCCATAGATAAATAGTATGGTGTATAAGACAATGGGACACATGGTACTTTATATAAGAATAAACCAGCTGCTGCAAAACTAGTCTCTCAAGAAAGGATACAGTTTTCCTGTTTCAGTGCAAGCCCTAACAAGCCCTAAGAATTCCCCAACAGCTTACTCCTCTCTGGGTTACCCCACTATTAATTATTGTTTGACACTGTCTATTTGCCATGCTCTATCTCTATAGGAGATGGAGCTCTGGGCTTTTGGGAGAGGTGCGATCCCAGCTCAATACTGTGGTAAAGATGAGAGAAAAAGAAAGAGGGAGGGGGAGAGAGAGGATGACTTTTGTTGCATAGTCTCATTGCTCTTTCTCTCTCACTCTCTCTGGTGATATTGGCTTTCATTTGACATGCTTCTGTGACCAGGTCTGCAGCCCTTGGGTGTTAAAGCACACCTCCTGCTTGTCAGGTGAGGCTGAGCGACAGACATCCCCCCCAAAGGATATACTGTATGATGGGAAAGGACTTTACACAAGGCTATGCAATGCAATAAGTATGTGGACTAGCCCACAGGCTTGAGGGCACTAAGAAGCAACGGCTACAGGCCAGGGTATGGTGACACTTGGGCGGTGTAATGTCAGTAGTGTAACTCCATCAGACAGTGATGTGCAGGTTTTCGCGTTATCCCGTATAGGTTTGGTCAATTGTCGTGCAAGTAGCACCGGCGTCAAATGATGAAGTTGGTTGAGTGTGGTCGCCTACATATAGGCAATATAATACATATTGTACTGTCACCGTATATTGCCCAATCATATGCAGGCAAAAAAAGTGTTATATTTAATACAAGTAAAAAGCATTCACCTGAATGGTGCTACTACCAGTAGTTGCTACTACTACTTTATATATATATATATATATATATATATATATATATATATATATATATCCGCACACACAGCTCCTAGCCAAGTTGAAATTGCTCGGTTAAATGTTAAATAAGTCATTCATCTTTATATTTCCCTATTCGCTGAGACGTGGTTGAAATGTGATGATTTCAGCCACTTTAATGAGGCCCCCGACCTTCTCTTATTTACAGAAACTAGACCCTCCGGCCGTGGTGGTGGAGGTGCAGCTGTAATGTATAATGATAATGATGTATGCACACCTGCTTTATTTGGTGAATGCTCCTCATTGGAGCACCTTTTGTCTAGATAAGAGACAGCTCACCTTGTTTTATTATCTCCTAAAACGAAATGGCCCTTTTATTACTGAATTCTCTTAACTATGTTATCTTATTCAAAAAAGACAAAACAAGGCAGTATCGTTGGTGAGTTAAACATTAATGTGTGTTGACCTAATAATGTTATTGCTGGGGAATCCTTTGACATTGTGGTTCATGCTTCTGGGCTAATTCACAACCAATGCCACACACCATCTTGTGTTATGTGATGTTGATGTGTGAGCATTGTATATTTGGAAACTATTGATGTGTGTGTGCTTCTGATCATCTCAGCATCATTTTCATATATTTTCTTCCATTGCGTCTAGGTGTGCCTAGACGTGTGCCACAATCTCCCATCATTAAACCTTCAACAACCATAACATCCACTACTTCTATACATTCCCTGCTGTCCGTCGGAATTTCCCCGTGGCTGAATGATCACACACTTAAGAGATGACAGTTATTTTACGAAATTATGTAAAGACTACAATGCTGGAGGCAAGACGCAAGAGTAAAATATTCTTCAATATACAATTTAGGCATTTGACGCTCTTAGTCCAGAGCAATTTACAGTAAGCAAGAACAAAAAACATGGTAATACATCCTATACATAAAAAACAATCATGAATCATACGTAAGCTAAGAACCTAACAGTGGAATATGTAATGAAACTATATGCATACTATATTGTGCCATGTCTACATAAAATGCTATCTAAGTTACATACGTTGAGCCTTTGCATACGCCTGTGGGGTCGTCGGGGCTAGGGCAAGTGCTACGGGCTAAGATGGAGTCTGAAGAGGTGGGTTTTCAGACTACGGCAGAAGATTGGGAGTGAGTCTGCTCTGCAGTTCTGATTGCAATGGGAAGTGCATTCCATAGTTTTGGAGCCACCGTGATCTCCAAATAAACTATCATTTCGCCCTGATGAATACCTCCCAAGGTCGAAACATGTTGACATTTGCCTTTTAATTAAATAAAGTCTATTCCTCTTTCTTGTTTTTACTCCCGAGTGCCCGGATCGCCTGTCGTTGGTTCAAACCACTATCAAGTGTGTTGTTGCTATTCACAACAAATCCACTGCTAGAAACCTGGGAGTCACATTTGATCCTCAAACAACAAGGTTATTCAATCTTATTTTCAGTCCATCTACGATCTAAAGAATTAATGTGGTTCATGCTTTTATTTCCTCCCTCTCTGTATAAAAGCCCTTTTAACTGCATGGCTCCAATAGATTTGACCTGATTTCTCCTGTCCCAGTATACTTCCTTACACTGTTCAGTGTTTCTCAAATGGGGGAAAGCGGGGGTACTACAGTGGTTACGTGAGAGAACGTGGGAGAATTAATTTTACCGTTATGTTTCATGATAAACCATTGACAAACTTTGTGTGAATCTGCCGATCTGTAGGGTTAAAGCAAATGTAGGATTCAAATTTAAAAATGTTATTGCAAAGAAATCATAGAAGCACTGAAATGTTGAGACCGTCCGTTTAAAGCAAATCTGCTCAGGGGCACTAATGCATCTCTTCCACTTCATTTCTTTGTAATGTTATATTCATCAAAAGGTGGATTATCATTCATTCATATGCTGCTTAGATATGGTTTTCGCACACCGTTTTCTAAGCAAAATGTTGTAGTCAATCTATTTTATGCTGAATTCACACCAACAGCGGTACTGTACTACACATCACTTACACTTTCTGAGAAAGTGACACGATCCCGTCTATTGTGCATGGCTGGGACGGGGAACGACCTCACTCCGGCAGGAGGTGGAGCCAGCAAAGCGAGTACCTAACTCGATTCCCGGCCGTCCGGATCATTTTCTCTCACTCTCTCACTCTCTCAAATAAAGGCTTAAAAATGTCCCCAAAACTAATAAAATAAGCATAAGAATTTGGAAACAGGTTATGAACTTCAATAAAGCATTTTCTTTTTTTTATTAAATCCTTCAAATGGTTCTTTGCTTTTACTTTTAAGTACCTCTGTGTGGAATTTAGTGGCTCTGTGAAGTGTGAACCACGTCTGCGAGGGAGGAAAACAGGCATCCACAAATGGTTCTGTGGGATAGCAATGGTCTCTTAACTTCTTAAGGATATATGTCTGTAAAAGTTCCTTATGGAAGCATTACTGCATGGATTTATCACGATTACGGTTCAACAGAAAGCATGGAGAAGTCCTTGGAATGCAAAGCATATAAGCATTGCCTTATATAAAGGTGCAGTGACAGAGCCTACGGGAGGACAGAGCAGGCCATCCTTCCCCTGAGCATAACTCACAATGGTGAGTCAGAGCTTTATACGGTTGGTAATGAAGCTCAAGGAAGCAGGGTAAGCTGAGACTGAGCAGAGGTACAGTGTGCATGTATTTGTATAGAAGATCACCAGAGAATAGAACGAGATTAACCCATTTAGACCCGAGCTCGATTCTACAAATGTTTTCTAAATCCTGACAGTTTTCTGAAAAACCTGTTTCTATGTCAGTGGTTTTCAAACTATTTCATGTCAAGAACCCCAAAAATTATATGTAATTCTGAAAATATGTAGTTCCAGGCACCCCCCAGAGGCAAAGATTTGAATTAAAAACGTTCGCTCTGAAAGAATATATATATATATATATTCAAAGATTTGCGCCACCTTTTCAAGATTTTTCAAAAATAGCAGATCTACAAGCTCGTAGCGCGGCACTCGGTGCCGCGCTATGAGCTTGTAGATCTGCTATTTTTCAATAGCTAAAGTATAACATAATGCTTAAAACACCAAAAGGGGTTCCCGTTCAGAATGGCTTAAAAAAGGAGGCAGCATCAAGTCACTGTTTTACATTAACCACATGAACGCTGGCGTCACTATTCTGGGCATGCCACACACAGTATAGATGAGCATTCCGCGACAATAGGTGAACGTTTGACAAAAACAGCAGACCTACAAGTCACAATGCGGCACGCTATGCCACATGTGAGCTTGTAGATCAGCTATTTCCGGCAAAGATTTAGTGTAGCGAGGGAAAAAAATCAGGGGGCCAAGTAGACCCTCAGCAGTCAACAAAGTATAATGTGCTGCGTTTAAGTGGTTAAAAGAAAAACTAAACTTGGTTTGAAAATAAAATCCCAGTCTTTTAATGGTAGATTTATTTAAGCATCGCCTTATGAATCAATTTGCTAGGGATGAACAGGCAGCAAATAGGAAGATCATAGTGTGACATTAAAAATATGGACATTCAGTAAACATCGCCAAACAACCAACAACCATAGAATCACTATTTGACAACATTAACCACCATTCATTCCAAGCGCAAGTATAGGGAAATTGCCAAGTGTGAACTGACATTCGAGAAAAGACCTGTGATGAAGTGCCATGTGGAAAAGGTAATGCTCGTAGCAAACCGAACACTAAACAAGAACAAATCTGTCGGAGCAAACAAAAGCAAGATGTGAGGGGAGACCTTCCCGTAACCCCCTATATGCATTTCCCTCTCTTTGCCGAGTATTTCGTCAGAATCCTCCGCTCGGGCAGAGGGAAGGCTGCGTAGCACTGTGTGCTCAGAGCAGAACTGCTGCCGATGCCCAGCTATACGAAATGGGATGCAGCGGAAAAGGTCATTTGTGGAAGTTCGACATTACTGATCAGAATTTAACCCATTGAGACCCGAGACCAGATTCAGTTTTCTGAAGAAGAAAAAAACCACACTGTTTCTATATCAGTGGTTCTCAAACTATATTTCATGTACTTCAAGTGACCTCAAAAATTATAAAAAAAATGTACGGTAATTGGCCACCGACCCCCATCTGAAAATATTTAGTTCAAGGGACCTCCCAGAAGCAAAGATTTAAGTTAAATATATATATTCAAAGATTTGAACACGTTTTCACAAATTGCAGATCTTACAAGCTCATATGAGCTTGCAGATCTGCTATTTTTCAATAGCTAAAGTTTAAAAGAATGGTTAAAGTGGTTAAAAGCTAAGGTGATACAGATGCGTTCCAGGTCTTGATCAGTTAAAGTGAACCACGCTGGCCACATTTCACAGCCCTGCAATCCACAGGGAGCCTTTATATGTACAGTTGGAGGCCATCGATATTGTCCTTTTCTTTTTGCTGAGGTTTGCGTGATCTGCGCAAAAGGACAGTTAACCCATTTTGGGCGGGAACCCCTTTTGGTGTTTTAAACATTATGTTATAATTTAGCTATTGAAAAATAGCAGATCTACAAGCTCATAGCGCGCCACCGAGTGGCGCGCTACGAGCTTGTAGGTCTGCTATTTTTGAAAAATCGTGAAAATATTTATTTCAGAAAACTGGAGGATTTAGAAGGATTTTTTAAAATGTTGAGGTCAGGCCTAAATGGGTCAAATGATAAGGGACAATATCGGTGGCTGTATGCAACTATGGCCAGGTATATAAAAAGGGGAGCGTGAGGGGTGATGGTGGTAATGCAGCGTCTCGCCCAGTAAAGTCCTCAGTGAGCTGTTAACTCTGAGGGTGTAGGCCTACCAATCGTTTATTTGGCCGCATTTTGTACACTCTTTTACTGTGCGCCAACTATACCTCAAGCCTCATGGCTTATAAATGTTCTGCAGGGCTCAAAATTAACCTTTGTTTTTCCTTTGGAGCACCCACCAAAATGTTAGCCGTACCAACTAAAATGAAAGCTATAGTCTTCGTCGATGTATGTACACAATTATGTTACCGTAGTCCGGCAGCCGGGGTTGTGGATTGGGACATTTGGTATATAGTCTTTTTGATTGGTCTAAAATATTCTATATACATTCATGAATCCACTTACTGACCGGCTGTCAGCATTGGGCTTCTTTTTTTTAATATAGGGGTTTATATGTGACCATATATTTAACTATCCTATATAAGGCAAGATTTTCTAATTTTCATTATGCTTTAAGTAGCATGTGACATGTCAAACTAGGGGGTTTTCATGATTCTGAATCCATTTCAAAAACACTAATTTTTAGCCCAATTAGGAGTGTTTTTTGTGCAAAACTAATGCTTGGAATGGATTCAGAATTATGAAAAACCCCTAGTTTGACATGTCACACTATAAAGCATAATGACATTTTGACAGTTTTGCCTTATATTGGATGTTAATGGTATGGTCACATATTGCTCAATGCTGACAACCGGTCAGCAAGTGGATTCATGAATGTATGTATATTTTAGGCCACTAAAAAATACTATATACCTTATTTCGCACTTTAAACAAAAGAAGCCTGTTGACTATATGTGCACAGATCTTGTTGCATTTGACTTTGTGCACGTGCATCTGTGCCACAACCACGGAATGGCATTTCATCAGCTCAATTTAAAACAAATCCTGTCATCTCGTTACAGCATGACTGAGCGGCACACAATCTGTAACACTTTAACACATTTACTCATAATATTTCCTTGGGATATCTGCAACGCCAGACAAAATCAGATTCACTAAAGCGTCTAAAGGAGGTTGAAGAAGGTGTGTTTGGATTGCCTCAAGGGACAGCTTTGTTGTGTGGGAATAAACATTGCACGTTGATTAGAATGAAGCTCAGGCAAACGCGGCTCCAAAACGTTCACACAAGTTAGGCATCATAATTAATATGGATATTGGATTTTAGCGTAATTAAATAGTTTTTACTGAGGTGCCGGCCCCAGGTTTTATATTTATGCGTGGTTTGGATGATTCGGTGCAGCGCAGGAATTAGGGAAATCGGATGGCGTTCAAGGTCTCTCTCTCTCTAGAAGGAAACACTCCTGATAACATTTTATTGTAAATAAACAAACAATGAAAGCCTCTTAATTGTTCATTTGATGCAATTTGATAGTCAAAAAGCAATTTGTGAAAACACTGACAAGCACTCTGCATGGATTGATAGGTCGGCTATGTTTCAATCTTTGAATAACATTATTTTTAATAAATCTACTGCAGTTTAGCAGAAATATTCATATTTCAAAACTTTCTAAAATAGTCTGTATTAGTGATGTTTCACTGCGCAGTAGAGGGTGCAGACATTGTCTAGCACTACTTTCTTGTAATATGAATATCCATGTCATATTTATTTTAAATGGATACAGTACATATTCATAATATACTGCATGCTTTTTATTGACATTTATTTAATCGGGGAAGACCATTGAGAGCATGCTCTTTCGCAAGGACGCCCCGAGTACAATATGATCACAATGTTTAAAAGAGCACAATTTTACATAAGGTGAAATATAGTGAGCAATATAAAAAAAACATAATGCTAATACACAGGGGCTACAAGGGGCCTCCAATTAGTGCCTTAAATGACTAGGCCAGTTTGTCCAGTTTGAGAGTCCTGGATTTTCTTCCATTTGTCTGGGGGTAAAAGATGAAAGCAGTATGCATTTGGTTTAGTACTGAATCAAAAGAGGAACACATACGCAGGTGTAGTGTGGACACTGGACAGCTGTCTGCATGTTCCTGTTTCTGCCTATAGTTTATCTGTCGCACGACGGTGTCGCTTGCTGACAAGATCTGTGCTGACAAGCGACCACATCATGTTTATGGAGTATGAATGGGGCTTTCTATATGACAAGGCTCCACGAGGTCTGTTCACTTATGAAACAAGTCGCTGGAAAATTCTCGTTCTCTCTCTGCTCTGCGACCCATACAGGTCACCCTATACGCCGATAGCTGGTGCCGTTTTTATTGGCAAGGAAAAGTTGGCACAAAGCACACCTTGGAGGAAAGAATAGCACTGAGAAGAGTTTGACACATACCAGACCTATATATATATATATATATGAAAGCAAAAAACCTGAACCGGACATTTCTGGCTACAGAAGAGCAGCAGAATTAACAATGGCCATGCTCTCTCTATCCTCACAACCGCACAGTACATATACTGCACTGCAAAAACCCTGAGCATTAATGTAGGACTTTACTGTGCTTGGTTTATGACAGTGTATTAGGGTACGCGGTTGGAGCTTGTGGTAATTGGGTGAACAAATTGAGGGGAGAGAGAGAGAGAGAGAGAGAGCGCGAGAGAGAGAGAGAGAGAGAATGCGCAGTCAAATCCAGAGTGTTCATTTAACCACTTTAAACATGGCATGCAATGTACAATAGTTTTTCGAGTGGTTATTACTCAAAGTGAAAACGGACCCGTTCACTTTGTGCCCATCTGTCTTTTCCGTCTGTCTTGCTGTCCATCTCTCTACATGTGTCTGTGACTCATCACACCATTAAGCCTCCTCTGAGGCACAGCTACAGCGGTTAAGCCGGACGCTGAGCTGTAATGGGTCTCACTCAGACGGCTAATAAGTAACACAGCAGATCGCCGGCTGCTATAAGCATCACTGTGTCACTATATGCCTGCCTGCATCATTATTTGTCAACGCATGATGTGAGCTATATATATATATATATATATATATATATATATACGACCCCCGCGGGAGAAGGTCCCGGGACCCTTTTCCACTGTGCGGAGGACATGATGTGCCCGGGCGGCAGACTTGGTTTGTTAAAAATGATTACAATAGCCACCTAAACGGACTCAGCTATGAGTGGGAGATTCATTATATGATACTACATCCAGCAAAGTAAAATCCTCCTTACGGATACATTTGGTTACAATTTGTAGTCTCTCTCATAGAGTTATATACAAATCGAAAAATTAACATTGATGCAGATATTAACATATCTTCAGAAAAAATTTTTTTCTTGTGTAATCATTGTTTGATCTCATTCTCATTTTTGGGTGAATATTAATATCACAGGGAATCTAAATAAAGTGGATTTTCATCAAAAGTCATATTTGTCCTGGTCTCTGGAATGTCACTGAGAAACTAATTCCTGCAGTTGACACTATTGTTAGGCTATACTATACAAAGCAGGCTGAGGCTTTGGGGAGAAACCAAATATTGTTTTATCCTTTGGGGTGCAGGGAAGCTACAGTACTAGTCCTTTCCCTTGCTTGTAAAAAACAAAACAAAAGAAAGAAAGTGTGCCTTCAAGTTAAGGGGTGATAATGATATCCTAAGGCTGAGAGTTATAATGGACAGAGACATTCCGAATGAGCGTCAGATTTATCTGCTCTCAGGAAGAGGGGATAAAATCACAAAACGGGCTGTTGTTGTATATAGCGATATAGGTGCCGGCTGGACAGACAGAGGCGCAAGGCATTTAGAGATAGATGGTGTGACAGAGAAGAGAAAGGGGAGAAATGTGCGACTGTGTGGAGCGGTGGACCGACCGGCGCAGAAATTTCAGCACGACGGATAGCTCCCGTTTCAGCACCACGGAGAGCTCCTGTGCAATCCGTCCACTGGCTGCGCGTTATGGTCGCTTTCACGACACACTGCCTGGCATTGAGTGGCATCTGCGCCGCAACCACAGGGGTTGTGTGTGTCTGCATGTGTGGACGTGCTGTGGGGGGAAAGAAGGGTTCTAACGTTCTAAAAGGCCACTGAATTTGGACATTATTAATCCTCTCCCGTATAATTTAGAAATGTGTACTGTCTGGGATGTTGAATATAGGCTATACCTGTCTAGGAATGTCGCCATGTAACCCTATAGGTGGGTAAGATTGGTACATGTTTAATGATAATTGGACTGATCTCTGAATTAGAGATCAGTCCAATTATCATTAAAGAGTACCTATACCGCTATAGAGGGTTACATGGCGACAGTCCTATAGAGACCACTCTAATTAGAGATCAGTGGCTGCTATACGTCTTGTCCCTTGTCTCTCCCGGACGGACGGTATTAAGTCCCCTGCCAAGGACTCACTCATATCAAGGGTCTGGACCTTGGGATTGTGATGCATGCACCCTGCGGTGCAGCTCCCGTTCAGCATGCACTGCTCCCTATACGAGCGCCTAGAAACCGCTGCCTGGTGCACCAATATGAGGCAGAGCTGCACATTTCATTTTCTGGTGTGTAGGTCGGAACATTTATAGGCTATATAGGAGTTTACAGAGTCTTGCGTCTTTTGTATGGAGTTCATTAATCCCGCCCCGCCGTGTTCCCCAGTCCGAGATTCAAAATATCAAAAGGCGATGCAGGTTTAACAGTAAAAAAAACAAAAAAACACCACACAACATATGCAGTTGCCGAAATCAGACCGCACCAAGAATGCGCCTCAAATATCACCTTTAAATTCATGGCTTCTCTCTTGCAACAACTCACAAACTACTATAACACAAGCTCAATTCACGTCAAAGCACCCTTTTTCATGCTCACACTCAATGCAGATAGGCTATAGTCCCCGAGTTGAGCAGCTGCGTGCCCCCAAAACAAACAAGTGTCGTATTAGGCTAGGAGGATATACCTACACACACAGACAAGCATAGTGGCACCTTACCTGTGGTATTCCGCGGAAAAGAGAATTCGAGCAAATACGCCACAGAATTCTTGGGGACCGCCGGGCGCCTACGGGTTATTATTTTATTCCCTTCTCTCTCTCCCCCGTCTGGGAGACAAAGTGTCAGGTGGAGGTTTAATTACAGGTCTGGTATATATTAGCACGCTGCTGGTATAGTAGTGAGTTCCAACTCTTCCTCTCCCCCGGCCGACTGCTCTCTGCTCTCCGCTGATGCTCTGCTCCTCTCTGCCGCTGTTTGCCCTATTTCAACCGCTCTCACTCTCCACACTTTTGACGTCACACGCTGCAAACGCTGTGTGGCTGGCTGGCTCGCTGCATGCATCTGCGGATGCATCGCGCACGACGCACGCAACGCAACACCTCAAGTGTGTGTGTGTGTGTGTGTGTGTGTGTGTGTGTGTGTGTGTGTGTGTGTGTGTGTGTGTGTGTGTGTGTGTGTGTGTGTGTGTGTGTGTGCGAGAGAGAGAGAGAGAGCGTTCTTCATATTTAGAATTGTGTGGCCTCTGATTCGTGGGGAGAGGGATTATTACATTTTCAGAATAAGGAGAGCATACACGAAAAATATAATAAATAATAATAATAAATATAAATATAGCTGCAAGCAGCGATAAGACGGGGTCAAGCCATAAAAGTAATAAAACAAGAAAGAGAAAGAAGTTCTTCGTCAATTGTCTTCTGATAGTACCGAAATAATACTTGGTACTCGATTCAATGAACATTTTTTACTATTAGGATTAGTAACAAGTAATGTTATATAGAGAGGAGTGATATTTTGTTACACCCAGATCCATAGAGTGAGACAGAGTTGCGACATTGAGGGGCAGAAAACAGCCTGGTCACATGTACTCGCGTGAGCCCATACTACTCCAATGCATTCCGTAAACTTCCAGTTGTCCCCATTGAATAGAAGTCTATGTAGAAGAGCCTGGCCCCATGAAGTGAACGGAGTTGTCGTAACTCTGTCTTATATGGCTCTGGTTACGCCCACAAATCAACCATGCATTAGCATTTAGCAGGGTCCAGATTTTGGACCCAATCAGGGTCCATGTTCCGGCCTCGTGTCGTTCACTGATTGGAGACTGGAGATGATGTCAGTTTTGCTGTTTGGCTGAAGCGGTTGTCTGTCAACGCTGTACTCCCACAACCAACCATGCAGGCTCCAGACTCCACACAAATTAATGGGAATGTGATTTCAAGGGGGAGTGGTTAACAAGGCTACGTCACTTTTTTTTAAGTTGTCAAAGGTGGATCGAGCAAATCATATAATTGATCCAATCCAATCCAATATTTATATAGAACATTTCAAAACTCAAGGTTTACAAAGTGCTGTACAGAAAGTTGAAAGATAAATAATACACTGTAAAGCTAAAACAGAGACACCAGCAAGACACATTAAAAAGAATAACACATAAGCCAAACAAAAACACAGACCTCTCAAACGGAATTAAGGCGAGACATGGTAGGTTTTGCTATTTTGCTTCCTAAACATGTTTTCTTCCAAACTAAAGCAAAATAAACATTCAAAACACAGATTTAGATGTTTATTTTAGATATTTATTTTAGCCAATGACAGCTCGTTTTGCTGGGTGAAAATCCACCCTCTCAATTTTCATGATTGGTTATTGGTACAAAGGAAGTGACCATATTTGGATCAAACCACAGTCAGCTCGAGGTCCAGACCTTTCCAATGATATATGGCATGATATGTTGTTGCCAAGATTTGGATGAGATATTTTGTCTCAAAATAGTGGCTTCAAATAAAACGTTTCGGAATTTTACAATACAATTCTTTAAAGGCCGTTTACTCAAACTGAGTTTTCCTCATACCTGGGACAAAGAATCTCCACTTGCACTCACATACACCAAACTTTCCAGTCTTATTCATAACTATATTCTGCAGATATTTACAGATGGGTTTGTTGATATATCATTCACAGCCTGATTTACACCACATTTTATACCTAAAAACATGCCGAAAATTGGGTTTTTTTATGCCTGTTGACACTATTTTCTGATTTGTGGAGTGAAAATTAGAGATATCTAAAATCCCTTCTGTAATTTTCTTTGTCTCTAATATGTCAACAAAATGAAACAATCATTTTGAACCTGGCTTTATCCGATCTTCAGATTTATCGTCCCGAAACGTATGCAAATTAGCGCATATAATGCCTAATTTTCATATTTAAACATATAATTTCAGAAAACTTGTAATACAACAAATCTTAGTTTTGATATAAGTAATCAACTGGAGAAGTTTCATTGTGATAGCTATTAGTTAACTTTTTTTCCCTATTCACCTACCATGTCTCACCTTAAATGCCAGGGTGTAAAGGTGGGTCTTAAGGCGAGATTTAAAAGCCTCGATGGAGATCTAAAGGTCAGAGGTCCTTTGACGAATGACTGAGCTTCAGTTCCTGAGAGATTCCCACGACCCTCTATACATATTGCAGAATTTTGTGGAAAACTACAGCAAACTGCTGCCCAAACTGTGAAAAAATTGGCGGAATCCGTACGGAAACATTAACGGGTCTTAGACCCTTCAGGGTTTGACCCCTAATAATAATAATAATAATAATAATACTGTAAATATAGCTGCAAGCAGCGATAAGACGGGGTCAAGCCATAAAAGCAATAAATCAACAAAGAAAAATGCTATACGCAATTTATGCACAACGAGCCATATACACTTGAGAGAACTTGAGAGAAAGAAGACCCAAATTAATGAACAAATTATCGCTTGAAAAATCTGGTTGGAGACTGGAGAATAGATGACGTCACTTTTTTGTTGCACTGAAGGGGTTGTCTGTCAACGCTGTACTCCCGCAACCAACCATGCATTAGCAGGGTCCAGACTCCACACAAATGAATGGAAATGCAATTTCAAGGTGGTTAGCCAGGCTACAAAAATCTTTGACGTTGCTTTTTTGACATCAAGAGTGGATCATCTAATTGCTCATGATCATATAATTCATTCATTGGGAGTGGTCCTTTGAATGAATGACTGTGAGCTTCAGTTCCTGAGGGATTCTCACGGCCCTCTATACCATATTGCAGAATTTTGTGGAAAACGACAGCACAGAACTGCCAAAACTGCTAAAAATGGCGGAATCCGTACGAAAACAATAAGGGTTCAAGCCCGAAGGGCTTGAACCCTAATAATAAATGAAGGATATATTAAAAGTAAGGGGAAAAAAACATGACGACGGGTGTTGTTTAATGATTTGAAACAACATTGTGGTTTTGATTGATGCCGCGAGGCAGTTGTGTCCTGCAGCCAAATGCAGTCATGGTCATCAAATACATATTTAATTTAGCTTGTGACAGATTGTTTGTTGTTTGTTTTCACATAAGCCTGTGCTGTGCCACTGCAGCACTACACAGTGAAATGCAGTCTTAATTAAACACAGAGTTAATTTAACATTCTGGATTTTACCGTGCATGACAAATATTTAGTAGCTTACTTTGTTTGAAGTATTTGTTCACTATATACACATCTGAGAGCCAAATATTGTACTTTTTACTCCACTACCAATGTTTATACAGCTTTAGTTCTAGTAGCCTACTTTGCACATTTGATCCAAAACATATAGCCTATTAACTGATCAATTATGATATATTACTATAGGTTAAGCTACTAAGCACCACTATAAAGTAATTCAAATCAACTCCACCTTTACCAACATTAAAGTGATGAACATGCTTTACTAATTACTATGCAGTATGCAATTATATTAAATTGTGTATAGGTTTAAGTTACGTAAGTAATGCTAATACTGGACTTTTACTCGTAAGTTACAGAGTATTACTATTACAGTATTGCTTTTTTAATTTGAAATCGGAGTAGCCATTTCTTCCACCTGCACTGGTGCAGGTGGAATGAACACATCAGACTGTTACCCAGCCATTTGACATACCATTTAAGCATTTAGCAGACTCTTAATCCAGAGTGATTTACCTAAGCAAGAACAACAAATGGTAATACATCAAATACATCAAAATAGTCATCAAGAATCATACGTAACTAACGTAAGCTAAGAACCTAACAACCGTCTAACAGTGGAATATCTATAGAATTAAACTATATATGCGTATACACTATAGAGCGCTATGTCTACATAAAATGCTATCTAAATTACATAAATTGAGCCTTTACATACGCCTGTAAGGTCGTCGAGGCTAGGGAAAGTGCTACGGAAAGTGCTACGGCCTAAAATGGAGTCTGAAGAGGTGGGTTTTCAGACTACGGCGGAAGATTGGTAGTGAGATTGGGAGTGAGACATTGAAGGGGTTCCATGGTGTCCCCAGCATAAATAATGAGGAACAGTATAATTTCACTATATTATTTTGGCAAGTAGAACGAGAGACTGTATAACAATGACTTTTCAGATACTGGTTTCACTACAGAAGGTTACAATTCTGTAAAGAAATCTCTTATGGATGTAGCTGGCATCCAGAAATGGGTCCGTAGACAAATACAGATCAATCTGGGGGTCCTTGCCATGAACATGTTGAAGAACCAAAGGCCTATAGGCGACAGACCTTATGTCACAGATAATCTACGTTACAACATGTGACACACACAAACACACACACACACACACACACACACACACACACACACACACACACACACACACACACACACACACACACACACACACACACACACACACACACACACACACACACACACACACACACACACACACACACACACACACACACACACCTTTCTCCACCTCCTAATGAGTGAGTCACAATGCTCGGCACCATTACATGCAGCTCCTAAAGTCGACGAGAATTGTGGCGCCTACATGAAAATTGCATGTGGCGTTGAAATATTCATGCTCACTATAACATTTATCAAGAAGTGGGAAGAAACGAAAACACAAGAGTGGAAAGAAAGGAACTTGTTGGTAGCACGACATAGCCTGCCGTTTCCACACAGCCCTGCAGGCCTGATGGGAGACCATACTGTACATGTGGGGGCGGGGACGTGTGTGTGTGTGTGTGTGTGTGTGTGTGTGTGTGTGTGTGTGTGTGTGTGTGTGTGTGTGTGTGTGTGTGAGTGGTTCTCAACCTTTTCTGGATCAGGGCCCACTTGAACATCTCAAAGGTATTCAGCTGCATTTTCAGAGCATGTTTATTTTATGAATCAAATGTGTTCCACCTTGGCCCAAGTTCTAACTAATCGGTTTATAACAACACATTTGATAACTACTTTTTCAAGGGGAAAAAACACACCCGTGTGAACTGAGTGGTGCAACTCCGTGTCGGGGGGGGGGGGGGTCCCCGGGACATCCAGACCCACAGGAACAACTCCGTGTGGGGGTCCCCGTGTGGGGGTCCCCGTGTGGGGGTCCCCGGGACATCCAGACCCACAGGGGGTCCCCAGGACATCCAGACCCACAGGGGGTCCCCAGGACATCCAGACCCACAGGGGGTCCCCGGGACATCCAGACCCACAGGAACGTGTGGGGGTCCCCGGGACATCCAGACCCACAGGACAACTCCGTGTGGGGGTCCCCGGGACATCCAGACCCACTCCGTGTGGGGGTCCCCGGGACATCCAGACCCACTCCGTGTGGGGGTCCCCGGGACATCCAGACCCACTCCGTGTGGGGGTCCCCGGGACATCCAGACCCACTCCGTGTGGGGGTCCCCGGGACATCCAGACCCAACTCCGTGTGGGGGTCCCCGGGACATCCAGACCCACAGGAACAACTCCGTGTGGGGGTCCCCGGGACATCCAGACCCACAGGACAACTCCGTGTGGGGGTCCCCGTGTGGGGTCCCCGGGACATCCAGACCCACAGGAACAACTCTGTGTGGGGGTCCCCGGGACATCCAGACCCAACTCCTTGTGGGGGTCCCCGGGACATCCAGACCCAACTCCTTGTGGGGGTCCCCGGGACATCCAGACCCACAGGAACTCCGTGTGGGGGTCCCCGGGACATCCAGACCCACAGGAACGCGCCAAGGGGGCCGGGCAGGTTCCAGCAAGCCACCCGGTGTCCGAAACGGTTGAGAAATGACTGCAGCGTTTGGGTCCCTCTACTGTACTGTACTGTACTGTCACACGTGAAATCATCATATATACAGTTAAGATGTGTGTGTGTGTGTGTGTGTGTGTGTGTGTGTGAGTGTGTGTGTGTGTGTGGCTGCGCAACAGTGACACTATAGGAGTGCTTGCACCACTCAAAAATGCCATGTCTTTGATTTATTATCATTAAAGACTATGGTTTGCCAATTATTTGGGTCCAAACTTGCAATATCCTGGTGGCCGGCCCACTGGTTGAGAACCAGTGAATATAGCCATACACACACACAGGATCGTGTGTGTGTGCTTGCTCACTTTAGACCACTGTTTCTCAGGCACAGGTTGAGAAAACTGCCAAAATACAGAAAAATATCCAGACAGAGTCCTTGATGATGAAGAGACGAACTGGGGTTAATTCAAACTTTAACCCTGTTTTGTGATAACATTCCTGTTATAGGTTATGTGGAAAATAACACAGCAAATGTATTAATGGTTTAAACGCAGCGCCAGTTGCAGGATGAACTGCCACACGCTGTCGGGCAGAATCCTCTTATCGAGGGACAGTGAGTGCATTCTCCGGCAGCGGCAGCAGCCATGGCGCCGCCGCCAATTGCCGACAACAGCCGTGGCAGTGTTTCCTCTGCCACGGCAGTGTTTCCTCTGCCACCGGCAAAGCCTCCTAATCCGCTACAGACCGGCGGCTGCCGGCAACTGCCGCTTGCCACCGGAACATGCCGGCACCTGCCGGCATATGTGCCGGCACCTGCCGGCATATGTACCGGCAGTCTGCCTACCTGCCGGCATATGTGCCGGCTCCTGCCGGCAACTGCCATCACCTGCCGGCACATGCCAGCATATGCCGGCACATGCCGGCACCTGCCGGCACCTAACCCCTAACCCTAACCCCTAACCCTAACCCCCAACCCTAACCCCCAACCCCTAACCCTAACCCCTAACCCCTAACCCTAACCCCCAACCCCCAACCCCCAACCCCTAACCCTAACCCCTAACCCCCAACCCTAACCCCTAACCCTATGCCGGCAGTTGGTGCCGGCAGTTGGTGCCGGCAGACTGCCGGTACATATGCCGGCAAGGGGCCGGCACATATGCCGGCAGGTGCCGGTGGCAAGCGGCAGGTGCCGGTGGCAAGCGGCAGGTGCCAGCAGCCGCCGGTCTGTGGCGGATTAGGAGGCTTTGCCGGTGGCAGAGGAAACACTGCCACGGCATAGGAAACACTGCCACGGCTGTTGGCGGCAATTGGCGGCAGCGCCATGGCTGCTGCCGCTGCCGGAGAATGCACTCACTGCTTCTGCGTTTGGTGTGGGTTTTTTAGTAAATTAATGCCTTATTTCCATTTGATCATACTTCAGCATCACACAAAAGCAACAAAGGTCCACAAGCTCGTTTCGCTACTTTTGCTGTTTTTGAATTTGAATCCTGGACCACAATTTGATACCTTCTCTTAATGCCTGGGACCCCGATCTATACTGTAAATGAATCTGTGTTTATTTAAATATTAGAGTGTACAATTGGCACTAAATAGAACCCATGTGGTGTCCATTTTGGAAACCCCAGACGTCTATACGAGCACAGGTTTATTTAGGTGCATTGGTGCAATATGTTGTCCATACAGTGAGTATATCGGTATAGAAGGATGTTGAGGTTGGAACTGCCAGGCAGGAGGCCTAGAGCAAGACGATGGAGTCATGATGATTCGCTGTGGTGACCCCTGAAGGGAAAAGCCGAAAGGAAAAGAAGAGAAGATGTTGTTGTCCATATACTCATCATTCTAACATTTTGATGTCATGCAACGTTGTCATGCAACATTTGTAAACATTTTCAGACATTTTATAAGCGCTGAAAGTTCAACTAAGCCACACAAAGCTGGCATGACTCTAGGACATGTGACATATTATGCGTTTGAAAAGGGTACATTATTTGGATACACTGCAATCATTTTAATTATTTTTCACAAGATGTAATTTAATTTACGATGAAACTCTGTGGGAGTCTATAGCCATGCATCAGAGTCGGTCTGTGCCTTCCATGAATGATTTATTTTTAATAATGGTTATAGCAGATCTACAAGCTCAGTAGATCTGCTATTTGAGATGCGAAGTGTATAGTTCAAACATTATCAGGCGTTTGTTCATTACGCCTCTAGTGTAATAATTTGGGGTCAGCTTATTGGATCTTATAAACAAGTCTCAGTACTGTAGAACAGGGGTTCTCAACGTTTTTGGCCGGGGACCCCCGGAAATGCTTTGGCAATGTCTCGGGACCCCCGCCCCGCCCCCTCCCGACCTTAAGCCTGAACCTTAAACCATTTTGGGCGGGAACCCCTTTTGGTGTTTTAAGCATTGTTATAATTTAGCTATTGAAAAATAGCATATCTACAAGCTACGAGCTTGTAGGTCTGCTATTTTTGAAAAATCGTGAAAATAAAATTTTAAAAAAAATCTTTTTTTTTTTTTTTTTTTAATAATTTGGGGACCCCCTAAAATAATTTGGCGACCCCCCGAGGCGTCGAGACCCACGGGTTGAGAACCCCTGCTGTAGAAGAGTAATACCACGTTTTTTCCAATGTTTTACTCGCACTGCACAGAAATGAGACATTTTCTTTTGACAGTGGTTACCAATGGTTACTGTCAGCCATGCTGGAGGAATTCTGTGCAAGGCCTCGATTTCAACCCCACACCTCAAAATATGGAACAAAATATCCCCGGTGTCCCAAATACAGTAAGTCTCTGTCTGACATACTGTCGGGGCGGCGCACATAGCTGCATTTTAATAAAGGATATTGGATATTCCTTGACACTTTTGATGTGTCAGGGAACCCCCCACCCCTGAAGAGAGATTGGGAACCCGACGTGGGTTGTATTCGATTACATAACTAACTAGATTTCCCGGCATTCAGACCTTAATGCTATCTTGCGCTAAGCAGAGCGTGGAGTGCTAAACACTGCCAGTGTTACTATAAAGCCTCAATTGTGCGCAATTTACTGTAGGACTTTTTTTCCCGTGTGACTATTGTCATGGCAGATCCCCGAACAGTGTCTGTGCAACAAGGTTGGTGCGGATGGAACAATGGTGTGCCTCAACAACGGGTGGCCCCCGGGGACTTCTGGCAGCGTCTACTGCTCAGTTAAGATGTCATCCCTACTTGTCTAGTAAGTAAGTAAGTAAGTAAGTAAGTACATTTTATTTATAAAGCACTTTTCAAAACAACGTTACAAAGTGATGTACAGTGACAAACAATATAAAACAATCTAGTTAAAACAGGCACACACGAGGAGTGACAAGAGAAATAAAAGCAAAAACATAGACATGCAGAAAAGGGTCAGACAAAATGTTTCCTATGTATTTTTAACAAAATCTTAAAACCATCAACAGACTCAGCTGGCATTTTAATCGACAAGGGAAGGGCTAAGGTAGATGTTATAATTGTGCTTATGGAAGTACAACCTGTCAACCAGCAGGTTGAAATACTATTTTGAAATAGTAGGGACTCCAACCACTTCGTTGCTGTCGGGAGGAAACCTCATAACTCCATTTTTGAGTGGCATAAATCTGTGCTATTGAACACCCTTTACGTCTGTGTGTTGTTTCGAAAATATTGAAGCAATGGAAAGTAGTAAAAAGTGCTTTGGACAAAACCTCTTAACTCCATTGGACCCTCAAACTGTCTGCTAAAACAGCTAACTCCACCACCTCCCCCCTCTCATGGAAGTAATTGACAATATATAAAGTTACAACACCAACTTTGATGAGGCAGTATTGCTTTGTTTTAAAAATATAAGGTTTTCTTTATTTCCTGAAAAAAAAATATTTTTAATTTCCTGAAAAATGAACATTTTGGAGTTATGAGGTTTCCTCCCGACAGCAGAGATATATACTATAGTATTAACATACTCAGGTTGAAATGTACACACATTTTTATATTATTGTGATTTTATAATTATATCGGAGATTCTCCATACAATTGTAACTTTTGCACAGTATCTCTTGCGCAGTATCTTTTTTCATTCGTTTTTTTTTTTTTTACTTTAACCTTTCTATGCTCTCTCTAGGTCGTCCTCATTGCTTCCAGTCATCCCGGTTCTCCATACATCTGGCCAGCTCGTGGGTGCTTTGCGCTCCTGCGTCTTTCTTGAGCACATCCACATATGTTAATGTGGGACGTCCTCTTGATCGATGCACATGTGTTGGTTCCCACAGCACTACTTTGCTGGCTGGCAGTTCTTGATGTCTTTGGCAGTGTCCTGCAAGTCTCATTCTCCTGGCTGCTACTTTCTGGCTCACCCTTGGTATTCCCTCATACAGGGTATTGTTGGTAACATGTACGCTCTTGCTGATGTTAAGCACTGCACGCAGCATTCTGGTGTAGCACCCGTCTAGAGACTTCTGCAGGGTTGGCTTCAGGGTCCAGCATTCACTGCCATATACTGTAGGAGAACAGATTAAACCGTTGCATAGAAGAAGCTGAGTTTGATTTGTCGGGGGAGATTGGAGTTCCATACACTGGTCATGCCATTCAGGGCCCTCCATGCAAGTGCCTTCCTCACTTTCAGATCCTGCTCGGTTGAGTTGACCCATGAGCCCTTGACTTCCTTCAGCACAGTTCACCTGAGGCCCACCTTGGCACACTCAGACTCCACTCTGGTCAGTCTGATGCCTCGGTAGTTGTCTGGCTTTGACAGGTCTCCAGATTTAGGCACCGGGATGATGTTGGAAAGAGACCATATTTCAGGCTGCTTGTTGTGCATTAGCGCAAGGTTGCAAAAGTCTAGGATGAGGTTGTCAAGATCGCAGTTCTTTAATACGTCTGGGGGTATGCCATCCGGCCCAGCACTGTTTCCCTCTCTTACTGTGGCTTTTGCCTTGGCAAGCTCACTAAAATTATTTCTGGATTGCAGCTTTATTAAATGTGGGCCCTCACTGACAAAACCAGATTGCAGTGTGCAAAATCAATCCTAATTTTATCCTTTTCATTTAAGATGAAAATTAGCACTTGCACGCATGCTTGCAGACATGCATGCACATGCATTCACGCACACATTCCACGCCCGCACACACATGCTCTGTTACCTGTGTCTCTGCCATTGCAGTGCGCATGTTGACATCCATACTATTGACAGATGCATATGGGATCTATTCATAAAACCAACACCACTCCCAGCGATGGAGAGAGCACATGAGACCATCACAGGCATACTCTGAGTGGCCGATCAATCACATCTAAATGGTGCAAATATGCATCGACCCAAGAGGCCCACATAAAAGCCCACTATACTACAGCTCAAGCATGACAATGCAGGGGGACCATTTCATGCATTCAAACGGACTCATAACTAGGCAAACTGTACTTCCAGCGCTGACTCTAATGGGGGTATTTTAGAGGAGAGTCATCTTTATCGCTCCTCCCGTTTGTTTAGGACGGTTTGTGTTATGCTCCAAGCGTCCTAGACTCTTCTCCTTCCTGCGCTCGCAAGCAGGGGAATGACCTCCCCCCTCAGTCACGACAGCAGACTCACTCAGCATTCTCCACGGTCCACTGGCCACTGCATGAAAATACTCAATTACGGTTGAGTATATAGCGTCATATTATGCATACCTATGGGAGTTCAAGTGGCATTTGCTACAGACAGCAGTTAAGGTCTTCTAGTCCACATAAATCCAAGTACTCACTAGTGGCATGCATGTATCGAAGGGAATGCTGCCATCTATCAATATGCATGACCCCCTTGAGAGTACTCATCTCTTCAGACTGTACTGCACCCCCAAGCACTCCTCATTCCTTGGATCAATTCTTGTTGCTGATTTTGATGGATGCATGTTATATGCAGATGTACTGTACTAGAAGCTTGCGCGCCTGCGGCACGCTCACGTCAAACGCCACACGTCTATGTGGCAGTGCTATCTGAGTGAGACACACACAAACTGTAGCCTATATTTTGAATGAAGGTAGACATACGGTAGCGATTTATGTTTGGCATTTTTCCGTGCTGGGTAGGTTGTGTGGGCGCTCTGTTATCGGTCCATCGCTTCATGGAAAGGGAAACTGCGAACGCCCACAAAGCTGGGTTGAAAACGCAGAGGTAAAGTCAGTGACGTATCACGGCCACAAAGCACAGGCGTAAACGGCACTTCCGCATACTATGTCATAAGTCTATGACGTGGCAAACCAAATCGCGCACAATATTGGAGCGGAATTCATTTATTAAAATCTTTGCTTCTGGGGGTCCCTTTTCAGAAAACCGGATTTAGAAGACATTTTGTAGAATCGACCTCAGGTCATAATCGGTTCATGTAATTTATATAAGTCACACTGGATAAGAGCGTGCTAAATGCCTAAATAGTAAATTGTACAGTAGCAGCATAATACCCTCCACACCCCAACCTTAAAGGCCCCTGGGCATGTGTCAGCACTAAAAGGTCCCTCTCTCCAAGTTGCTGCCTGTGAGACGGGAACACTATGAGATGGAGCTATAACTCTTCTTTATGCCCTCTCCTCCAGCTCCGTAATACTAAGTATTGATGCGTTTCCCCCACACACGTGTGCATTCACAGTGACTGACAGACAGACTGACAGACAGAGACAGGCATGGAGACAGAGATTTGAACATAATTTATATGAACAACATACAAACACGCACACATACAGCCACAAGTCCATGAACGACAATTCTCTCCTCCCGTCCGTTTAATAGGATAGTTTCGTGATGGATCTTTTGGACGTTCATGTGGAACTTTGTGATTTCCAATTGTTGCATTCAATTTCCAGAGAACCCAGACTGGCAATCATTGCTGCAATCAGTGGTGCCATGCAGCTTTGTCTTTGTCTCCCAGCTACCAGCCAACCCCTACCTCTGCCCCTCTGAACTAATTAGCCCTATATGTTGTCTGGTGAATAGCAAGTAGTGGATTCACAAGCTCACAACGTGCCACGATGCAATGCGATGAAAATTAAATATCCATATTAAAATTGCCATGTGGGTGGACGTGTGACTGTCTTATCGTTTCATCCTGCGAGGGAACCGCTTTTTCAGGTTCACCCAGCTGCTGCCCACAGAGGAGCGCAGGGGGGGGGGGGGGGGGGGGGGGGGGGGGGTGCAGTTGGCAGTTGCAGGGGTACTTTTTGGACTTGAGAACTACTTTTAAAATTACCAACCAACTTATCTACCCACCGAAAAACAAATATATATATTTATATATTCCATTGCTGAAAACAGTTTAAAAATGTACCTGGAATAGCGGCGCTGGTGTTACATAAGACAATATCACTCTTGCAATGGAAAATAGAGAGAGAGGGGGGGGGGGGGGGGGGTGGAATTGGTAGGTTTCTTTTAATGTAACTTTGTAATGCTGCTGATGTTTGTCCGCAACACTCTTGAAAACTAATTATTGCATTGTGGGCATTGCAGGCCCTTTTTGATATCAAACAAGTCACTTAATTGAAGTGGCAGATGCCAAAAATATTTCATTTGATATTTAAATTATATATTTTTCAGGGGCATGTCATGTGGTGTAGCTGCACATGCCTTTGTGTTCTACTGGTAGATCGCGATCTATACCTTTTGGGAACCCCTGTTTTAGACTGCAGTCAAATCCGATCTTTTGGCCCGACTGTTCACACTGCATTTATTTTGCACCCAGATGATCGGGATCTGTCACAGATCTGTGTGTTCAGACTGATTTTAACAACGTCAACCCAAAGCCACATATCTGCTTTGGTGTTACCATGGTAACGAGTAACGACGTACTGTAGGTGTCATGACGTATGACGCTAGTTGATTATGTTCAGGATTATACGTTAGGTGGTTATAGATCAAGTTACTGCGTTCTTCAGACTGCAAGACCAGATCTCCTGAAATCAGTTTTGAATCAGATTTTAAACCACCTCTGAATGTGCATGGCTCAATTTGCATTTGTAAAAATTGGATTACATGTGACTTGTTTGTGTATTATTTAAACAAATCAGATTTCAATCTATGGATGTGGCACAGAACTGATTCAGGCTGGATTTGGCTGCCAGTGTAAATGGAGCTTAAGTGTCTTGCTCAGGGACACATTGCTGAGGCCTGGACTCTCTAACCGCACGCGCGCGCCCACGCACGCACGCACGCACGCACGCACGCACACGCACACACACACACACACACACACACACACACACACACACACACACACACACACACACACACACACACACACAAGCCGCACCAAGGCCCAATTTGATGGCCGCCAGGTTCCCCAGATGCCTATGAAGACGGAGATAACAGATGAAAGCGGCGGAGCTGCGCATGCAGTAATGACGCTGCTGCAGCTTCAGCTTACAGCCCATATTTCTCCCTGATGGTCGCTCTCCAGCGCCACGCCCCTCCCCCTGCACCTGCAGGAGTTGGCTCCTCTACTCCCCACTGCCCGCCTGGAGGTGCTTGTTGTTACTGTATAGAAAGAATAAATGTAATATAGCTCAGTGATTCCCAACCTGTGGGCCGGGGCCTACACTTGTAGGCCATGCATGGGGATATTGATAAGTGGAACCCAAAATCCACTAAAGATATTGAATGTAACTTTAAAAATGGACTGCTGTGATCCCCCCCCCCCCCCCCCCCCCTAACAGGTACTATGATTATACTAGGAGGAGGATTACAAAAAAAAAAAAGTGTACAGAAAGTGTTGCTTGTATATCTGATATTTTCTGTGAATTGTCGCTGCACGACACCAGCATACGGCAGAGCAAAAATGATGCTCTATGCTCGGTCCGATTGCGAGGTTGAGACATGTGTTGAGACACTGTGTGTCTATCTGGGTGTGGCTTCAGTTCAGGTGGACCACCACACATCACCACACACCAGCCAAACCAGTCATACTTAATGAACTGGTGGGCGTGTCCACATCAAAATGACAATTTAACAAATACTGTACAAATTTAAAATATATATAATATATAATAATAATACTTGATGATCATGTTTTAGGGTGGAAGAAATCACGGAACTCCAGCTTTAAGCTAGAAAGGCTGCAAGCTGCAATGCAATAAAGCTCATTAAGCTGTCAGTTTCCATGACATCCATGGATGTACTAAAGTAGCATTCATGTTCAAGTAATGTCTGGTCTAGTGGTCTTCCTTACACTCTTCACACTAAGGTTATGTTCACTATCAGTAAAGGGGTCTATACAGGGAGTGAAGCAACTGGCTATGTGCTATTTGGGAGACAAGAAACACTTTGCTGGGGTTTTTAATGTGGGTAATATGTGTTTTTAGGTATTTTAGTATTTCCAAGTGTCCATGGTGTCATGGACACTGGGCTCACTTACTTCCTGGACTACATGTTGTCTCGGTAAGACAGCCCTCCCTCTATCCACAAGGAGGAGCAGTGCACCAAAGCATTATGGGAATTGTAGTCCAGAGAGGAAGTGAGGCCAGTGTCCATGACATCATGGACCCACATAAAAACCCCAGGAAAGTGTTGGCCCTTTCCCAATTCCCCCCTTCTCTCTGGCCCTTCCCCTTGCTGATGCGCGTTCACGTGAGGAGGAAGGGTTTTCTCAATTCTCTTTGGAGCGAGGGTTAGGGCCGAGGGCGAGGGTTAGGATCCCCTTCAAACGAAGGGACATCGCGACCCGACTTAAAACGGAGGGACATCACAGAGGGCGGAAGAAGGACGAGGTAAGACGCCTTTTTCGTCCTTTATTATGGAAGAATATGATAATAACCAATATTATGTGTTAACAATCTGCATCGCCAAAAATATCGCAATCTCTAGCAAAGGTTAACGTTATCTCACTTGAACTAACGATATGCTATGGCGTTGCATTCATACAACGTTACGGTAACGTTAGCCATTCATTTGGCAGCGGCGCTTTATTATTTTTTATTTACCGCCGGTGCCCCGGGCCGGTGGAACAACTCAGATGCAAACTAGCTTAACTAGCGGCATCAGTCCGAACCCCCAGACCACGATATGTCAACATTCTGCAGTTTTGGAGCTCTTAAAAGCCGTGAAATAGCCTACTGTACCTACATAACGCTGTCGCTGCATAACGGCTACTCGGTGCAGTGATAGCTGGTATGGTTTTATCATGACCAATGTTATGCTAATCCCCACAAGTTGCAAAAGTTACATAACTACGGTAATTAGCAATGGTGTTGTTTTTTTCCCCCAGGCAAACCAGCTATGAACAGAGTCACTGCAAGCTGCTGTACAGCCTGTACATGGGATGGCGATGAATCACGATGGCATTTCCATTGTCCTAAATGTTGAATTTGAAACATTATCATTCATATGTAGCATACCACGACTTGTCATAGGACATGATAGAAAATGACTCTGTTCTTAATTATATTAAAAACAATGAACACGGTGACCACAGCCCCTTCTTTCTATACTGTAAATAGTTTTTCCTTTTTCTAACCCTGTATATGATATATAACTGTACCCATTCTATACAAACTGTTAATACAATAATCAATGAATCAGGTACAACTATTGAGCAGGTGTCAGAATGAGCTATATCTAGCTGAATTACATTCTGGTGGGCTACCAAGATGAGACAAAATTACAATATATTTATTTCATCATAACCACAGCCATGTTAATTTACGTTCCATCTCTTCTCCCAAAATAGCCGATCTACAGCTTATAGGAGTGGTTTCCAAAGTGGGTTATGGGGACCCCCAGGGGTCCTTGAGAGACTTCCAGGGGGTCCCCAGCTAAATGATAGTTTGGAACCAAATGGACCCATAAGGGTCCATTTGTACACTCTCAGAGACATTGATTTTACAATATAAATTGGGGGTCCCAGAGACAAATGCCATCAAATGGGGGTCCATGAACTAATGCATGTCACACTGGCGGTCCTTGACACTGCTAGAGCCGTACAAATCTATGGGGTCCCTGGCATATCTCTTCAAATGGGGGTCTGTGGGCTAATTCGTGTCAATTTGGGGGTCCTTGACATACCAACGTTGGTAACCCGTTCTTTTACAGTACAGTAATAACCATGAAATTACATGGTAATTACATGGTTATTACAAGGTAGTAAGGAGTAATTACTGGGTATTTACTAGGTAATTACATGGTAACTACAGGGTAATAAACACAACAATTACTAGGTAATTATCAAGTATTTTCTTGACTACTACCCAGTAATTACCATGTAATTATGAGTATTTACCAGGTAATTACATGGTAATGTAACCAGTAATTACTATGAAAACTAATCAGTAATTACTAGGTAATTATCAAGTATTTTATTGACTACTACCCAGTAATTACCATGTAATTATGAGTATTTACCAGGTAAATACAGGAATTTACATGGTAATTACATGGTCATGTAACCAGTAATTACTATGAAAACTAATCAGTAATTACTAGGTAATTATCAAGTATTTTCTTGACTACTACCCAGTGATTATTAGTATTTGCCACGTAATTACATGGTAATTACAAGGTCATACAAAGTTTTCCCCAGTAAGTACTAGGTAATCCTTATGTATTTTCCTGCCAACTACCAGGAAATGATAACCTATATACTAGGTAGTTACCAGTTAATTACACTGTAAATACTGGATAATGGCCATGTAGTTACCTAGTATTTACTATACAATTCACTGACGACTACCAGGTATTTACCCATGAATTATTGAGCCATGTGTTATCAATCAATTGGTGCAGTTGACCGTGAGGCTGTTAACGACGGTATTTACATTGTAATTACCAGATATTAACCTGATAACTACCATGTATTACCTGGTAATTACTCAGCATTTACCCAGTAACTAGAACATATTTAACCGGTAATTACCTGCTATTTACCCAGTAAGTGTGATTTGTATTTACCTAGTATATACTAAGTAATTAAAGTGGAACTGTGACTGTAAAAGAAAGCGTGGTTTGTTTCCATGATATTACTTGGTAATTACTCAGTATTTATCCAGTAACTAGACAACTATTTACCTGGTATTTACCCAGTAATTAAGGTGGAACTGGACTGTAAAAGAAAGTGTGGTTTGTTTCCATGATATTACCCTGTACCTTCCCTGTAATAACCATATTTCAGTTTGTAATCAACGAGTAGCCCATGAACTCAAGAATGACACAATGATGACAGTTTAAGGGTTTTTATATAGAGATGGTTGCACAGCCACAGACAGACATGGATGGATGATTGTATGAATGGTATCTGAAATGACTAACCTTAACACACTTATCACTGTAAAGTTCAAATATATTAGCTGAGGCTAACTTAGCTTGTTAGAGCCCTGTTAGGCTACCATAGTTTGCTGCCAATGTAAACCTAGCAACATGATTTAGCATAGCAAATACAGGCAAAAACGAACTTTTTAGAGAACACATAGATTAATTAATTGTTGCAACATTAATTAATATTGCACTGTATAAACAAACAATGAGCATACTTCCTGAAGAACGCATTCTGTGATCCTGTTTGTCTGTCTTTGTAGCTGCATGTAGAGTTGCAGCTGGACTGGGGTCCTCTTTCACTGACTACACTGCCCAAACAGAAGCCTGAACTAAAGTAGAAAAATGGGTCCTCAATATGAATAGAGTAGCCTTCACTAAATGCTATGGGGAATTTTGTACACAGTTACTTTTACAATTCATGGTTTAAACCAGTGGTTTTCAACCCTTTTCAAATCAAGGTCCATTATTTATTTTGCATTTGAGCCACGGCACGGGCCACCATTTGATGAGATTTCATTATTAAATTCTTCTACATTCTCTAACTTGTGTAGACTTCTTGTAAATTAATTAATGCAGATGTTTAACAATTATTTAACTATTCATAAAAATATGACCTGTAAGGGTCCACTTGGTTTAATTTTATGCTCTCAAAAGTTAAAGAACTATAAGGGTCCATTTGGTTACCAAAGTTGAAAACCACTGGTTTAACCTGTAGAAAATAATTGATCGCCATGGCAACCCCAGCCTGGACCTGATTAGGTGAATTCCCAACACCTGCTAAATCCCCCAAACCTGTATCTTGATTGGAGTCAGTTTCCACTCTCTACACTCACTCTCCCAACCACTCAGTCATGCAGCTACACAGACTCAGACAAACAGGATCACAGAATGCGTTCTTCAGGAAGTATGCTCATTGTTTGTTTATACAGTGCAATATTAATTAATGTTGCAACAATTAATTAATCTATGTGTTCTCTAAAAAGTTTGTTTTTGCCTGTATTTGCTATGCTAAATCATGTTGCTAGGTTAACATTGGCAGCCATCTATGGTAGCCTAACAGGGCTCTAACAAGCTAAGTTAGCCTCAGCTAATGTATTTGAACTTTACAGTGATAAGTGTGTTAAGGTTAGTCATTTCAGATACCATTCATACAATCATCCATCCATGTCTGTCTGTGGCTGTGCAACCATCTCCATATAAAAACCCTTAAACTGTCATCATTGTGTCATTCTTGAGTTCATGGGCTACTCGTTGATTACAAACTGAAATATGGTTATTACAGGGAAGGTACAGGGTAATATCATGGAAACAAACCACACTTTCTTTTACAGTCCAGTTCCACCTTAATTACTGGGTAAATACCAGGTAAATAGTTGTCTAGTTACTGGATAAATACTGAGTAATTACCAAGTAATATCATGGCAACAAACCACGCTTTCTTTTACAGTCCAGTTCTACCGTAATTACTGTGTAAATACTGAAAGTACCAGGTAGTAATATGGAAACAAACCACGCTTTCTTTTACAGTCACAGTTCCACTTTAATTACTTAGTATATACTAGGTAAATACAAATCACACTTACTGTGTAAATAGCAGGTAATTACCGGTTAAATATTTTCTAGTTACTGGGTAAATGCTGAGTAATTACCAGGTAAAACATGGTAGTTATCAGGTTAATATCTGGTAATTACAATGTAAATAGTCATTAACACCCGCACGGCCACTGCACCAGTTGATTGATAAGGCATGAATCAATAATAAATACTCATAATTACATGGTAATTCCCGGGTAGTAGTTAAGAAAATACATGATAATTACCTAGTACTTACTGGGTATATTTCCATGTAGTTAACATGTAATGGACTGGGTAATACATGGTAGTTATCAGGTTAATATCTGGTAATTACAATGTAAATACCATCGTTAACAGCCTCACGGTCAACTGCACCAATTGATTGATAACACATGGCTCAATAATTCATGGTAGTCATCAGTGAATTGTATAGTAAATACTAGGTAACTACATGGCCATTATCCAGTATTTACAGTGTAATTAACTGGTAACTATCTAGTATATAGGTTATAATTTCCTGGTAGTTGGCAGGAAAATACATAAGGATTACCTAGTACTTACTGGGGAAAACTTTGTATTTTCTGAGTAATTACTGGTTACATGACCATGTAATTACCATGTAATTACCTGGCAAATACTAATAATCACTGGGTAGTAGTCAAGAAAATACTTGATAATTACCTAGTAATTACTGATTAGTTTTCATAGTAATTACTGGTTACATAACCATGTAATTACCATGTAAATTCCTGTATTTACCTGGTAAATACTCATAATTACATGGTAATTACTGGGTAGTAGTCAAGAAAATACTTGATAATTACCTAGTAATTACTGATTAGTTTTCATAGTAATTACTGGTTACATTACCATGTAATTACCTGGTAAATACTCATAATTACATGGTAATTACTGGGTAGTAGTCAAGAAAATACTTGATAATTACCTAGTAATTGTTGTGTTTATTACCCTGTAGTTACCATGTAATTACCTAGTAAATACCCAGTAATTACTCCTTACTACCTTGTAATAACCATGTAATTACCATGTAATTTCATGGTTATTACTGTACTGTAAAAGAAAGGGTTACCAAAACGTTTGGGAACCACTGGCCTATAGTGAGCTTGCAGATCAGCTATTTTCTGAGAACAGGTTGTATATCAATATATTATATCACATATCAATATCTACAAGGGACGTTCAATATTTAGGGACGTTCCAATTCCTAGGGGGATGATTTATCTCCCTACCCCTTGACACTCATTGTGTAGGGGCAAGGGGAAGGGGCAAGGGCTGAGGGGTAGGGTTAAAAAAGGAATTGGGAAAGGGCCTTAGTCTCCCAAACATCATTACAATAAGGGGTGAAGTGTCCCTTTAAGAAGATGGTCTTTGACTTCAGAAAAAGCTAGTAGTGAGCACTCTCACTGCGTGAAAAGAGGAGTTAACGGGCAATTACGGGACCGGTATTTTGCCCGTAAACCTCAAGTTTAGCAGCATATACATGTAATATACGGTAATATACGGGTGTGATGGTACAATTCAGGAGTTTACGGGAGTTTGTTGTAAAGTTTAACGGGAGTTTCCTGTAATATACACATCCGTATTCCATGGTTTTTGCGCAGTGCTCCACTGACTAGTATGAATGGCGCTTGACGTCGAGAGAGTGTTTCCCACTCCTTTGAGGTATACACGTCACAGTATACATTTGTACAAGTACATATACATTTGTACGTGAATTTGTCTGTGAATTTGTCCTCTGCATTTCCTTCTTCCCAGATGGTCTCAGTCTACTCATTCAGCTATGACCACCCCTTAGGAGGACGTTCCTGGGAGTGAAACAACCGGACCTCATGCACCAACACCACAGCTCTCACCAGGATGCATCCACCTCCGGGGAACGCTCCAGAAGGTGAGCATCCCTCCATTAATCTGGAACGCTCCAGAAGGTGAGCATCCCTCCATTGATCTGGAACACTCCAGAAGGTGAGCATCCCTCCATTGATCTGGAACGCTCCAGAAGGTGAACACCCCTCCATTGATCTGGAACGCTCCAGAAGGTGAACACCCCTCCATTGATCTGGAACGCTCCAGAAGGTGAACACCCCTCCATTGATCTGGAACGCTCCAGAAGGTGAACACCCCTCCATTGATCTGGAACGCTCCAGAAGGTGAACATCCCTCCATTGATCTGGAACGCTCCAGAAGGTGAACACCCCTCCATTGATCTGGAACGCTCCAGAAGGTGAACACCCCTCCATTGATCTGGAACGCTCCAGAAGGTGAACACCCCTCCATTGATCTGGAACGCTCCAGAAGGTGAACATCCCTCCATTGATCTGGAAAGCTCCAGAAGGTGAACATCCCTCCATTGATCTTGAAGGTGCTTTAGGTCACTGCGTGCGGCGGATAGTGAAAACTGTGGGAAAGATCGTATAGGTGGTGGCAGTGGCTCAAGGGGTAGAGTGGCCATTAGAGCGGCCGGATGGGAAAACCGCAAGTTTCCCAGTTCGATCCCGGGCTCCCACATGCAGAGCTGGTGTCGAAGTGTCCTTGAGCAAGACTCTGAAGCTCTAATTGCTCCAAATGTGCAGGTTGCGGTGCCTTGCATGGTTTCCTCCGCCATCGGTGTATGAATGGGTGAATGTAATGCACATGTAAAGCACTTTGGGTAAAAGTGCTATATGAATGCACCATTTACCATGTAGGTGTCTCGCCCCCCACCATAGCTCCCCCCAACGTGGCAGCTGACCCGTCCCACCATCTCGCACTCACGCCATCTGCTGGAAGGAGGTTCCAGAGCATGCGTGCCAGATCCGACAGACTGCAGAACCGTTTCCTACCCCAAGCCATCAGGACTCTGAACACTCACAGGATATACTGGCCCCCGGCGCCCAATTGATCCCAGCTGAACCCAATTAATTCACTGAACTGCACCAGACCCCCCCCCCCCCCCCCCTCTCTCTCTCTCTCTCTCTCTCTATCTCTCTCCTCTCTCTCTCTCCAAGTAGTCACTAGCCATCCAAAGTACTCTCTACTATATTTATATAGCCTACATGTATTCAGCACAGTCAACCTGATTATAATTATTAGTATTATTGTTATGTATTTTTAAGAAATTGTCAAATAAAATTCAAAAATACAGATGTACAAGCTCAAAACACACATTTGCCACATGTTGAGCGACGTGCAATTAATGTTATGATATTTTGCTGCCATGTACACCAAGTGCGTACTACGGAAGTGAAAATAAAAAAACTGTACATGGTCCCCCCCTCACACACACACACACACACACACACACACACACACACACACACACACACACACACACACACACACACACACACACACACACACACACACACACACACACACACACACACACACACACACACACACACACACACACACACACCCTTAATTTGTCTCCCATCATTCCACTAATTCTCTGCATTGTGTAAAATGACGATAACCAAGCCATGAATGCCATATCATCTTAAAAAAAAAGAAAGAGCATGCCAATCTCTGAAGGTGGCTGGCACAAAAGTGGTCAATGATACGATTAGAATTCAATATGGTGACTGACTGTGTTCCTGTCATTAAGCACTGTAATTCCATGACAACGACAATCTGCCAGAGGGGATTTGGCACATAAAGCAAGTAGGGATTGTAATCTCATACAGAGCAGACAGAGCGATGCAGGGCGTGAAAGCAGATCTGATCAGGGGTTGCCTTCTAGCCCCAAGGCTGGCTGGGAGGGTGTCACTTTAAATCTCAGCAGTAGAAGTAAGTGAGTAATGCTTGTCTACGTTCCTCTGTCCGTCCGTGCGTGCGTGCGTGCGTGCGTGCGTGCGTGCGTGCGTGCGTGCGTGCGTGCGTGCGTGCGTGCGTGCCTGCCTATGTGTGCGTGCGTGCGTGCGTGCGTGCGTGCGTGCGTGCGTGCGTGCGTGCGTGCGTGCGTGCGTGCGTGCGTGCGTGCGTGCGTGCCTGCCTATGTGTGCGTGCGTGCGTGCGTGCGTGCGTGCGTGCGTGCGTGCGTGTGTGCGTGCGTGCGTGCGTGCGTGCGTGCGTGCGTGCGTGCGTGCGTGCGTGCGTGCGTGCGTGCGTGTGTGCGTGCCTGCCTATGTGTGCGTGCGTGTGCGCCTATGTGTGTGTGTGTGTGTGTGTGTGTGTCTGTGTGTGTGTGTCTGTGTGTGTGTGTGCACGCGCCTGTGTGTGTGTGTGTGTGTGTGTGTGTGTATGTGTGTGTGTGTGTGTGTGCCCGTGTGTGTGTGCCCGTGTGTGTGTGCCCGTGTGTGTGTGTGTGTGTGTGTGTGTGTGTGTGTGTGTGTGTGTGTGTGTGTGTGTGTGTGTGTGTGTGTGTGTGTGTGTGTGTGTGAGAGAGAGAGAGAGACTGCAAGGGAAGACTACATGTCTTCCTGCTGCAGACCATTCTGTCATTCTGTAAGCATTCTATACTGTGAAGCCAAGCATGTTTAGGGAGGTGCTTGAGGTCGACTGTATGTTTGATTACAGATTAGAGGAAGCCTTCCTATACAAAGTGCTAAAATATCATCAGCTAAACAGACCATCTTGCAGCTAAGGGTACAGAAGTAAACTTTTGTTTTTGGTTTATTTGGTTTATAACGAATTATAAAGATGTGTGAATGTGGGGGTTTCTCTCTGCATTTGCATGCATGAGCGCATTGATGCTCACCGCATACATTGCCTGTGTATGTACTGTACATGCACAATTTGCACATACATATACATGTGCACGAGTGCGTGTCGGCACAATTTGCATAATATGTTTCTTTGGGGCCTTATCTGAGAAGTGTGAAGAGCAGTTAAGTCAAATCTTCATTATGCACATTCCTTTGTGATGTGAGGAGAAGGACAACTAAGCGATTTCCCCTCGAGTCAGGATCTAAACTCGCGTTCTAAACAAGGCTTTTCCTAACTCTATTCTGCCACCTATAGGCGTGTTTGCAGTTTGTCCTTCAACTGTGAATTTGCCTTTCTGCTGAACACGATGATGAACAATTGAACATGGCAACCTTCAAGGCACGGGGACCCAGTTTACAGCTGGCCTGCATGAAACAATGTGAATCTTCATCACATGTGTTAGTCTATGCTACTGAAAGCAAGAGCTTATACAGATCTGCTATTTATGAAGCTTTGTCGGGCGTGTTTGGGGAAGGGAAGCCGGGCGGGGAGCGTGATACTGGTCACTGCACGTACTCCTACACAAGCTGCATGGGGCGGCACCTGTTGGCAGGAGGAGGACAAAACTCCTAGCCTCCTACGTCCTCCCGATGGGGGCTCCTCACTGGCAGGTCCTTTTTTTCCTCCGTCCACGTCGTGCCTCCCTATCTGAAGGCATGACTTGGAAGCAGTGTATTTTTTCTATGCTTCTGAGGTGAGTCAGTAGGATACGACAACAGTGGCAATTAACACAGACATCTGTGTGGGGAGCAATTATTCGGCATAACGACTACATTTGGAAAAAAGGGGCGGTTAAAACATCATTGGCTAGTCTAAATGTAGGCTATAACAAAAATCACACCCGTGTGAAGTGAGGGGCGCTTACTACATCATCATGATGTAAAATAGACACTAGGCCTATTTGCTCAGACACTATGACGGAAAATTCTCCATTCATTGTCAATGGGAATTTAATGTTTGTTCAAGACGAAGTTTGTGGACGGTAACCAAAAGCTGGATGTAGGAGGGGCTAGCACACCTCAAAATACTAAATAAATAATACATAAATAATAACTGTACTGCCAGTGCATTATGGTAAAAAAATCACACCCGTGTGAACTGAGTGGTGTAAGGTTGATTCAGCTGGAGTTTTTGTCCGATGTGAGGTATTATATAAGGTAAGGTATTATATAGCCTGATCAGCTCTGATCTGACGTAATGAAATCACACCCGGATGTGATTTCACAACTGGCTTTTTTTGTGCAGAAAAAATGAGCACGGTTGCTACGGTCATCCAGTTCACCCGGGTGTGATTTAATTACGTCAGAAATTATTTTGAACATAGCAACCATGCTCATTTTTTTATGCACACAAAAGCCAGTTGTAGGAGTGGTTTACACCACTCAAAAATAATATCCATTAATCTCCACCAGGAGATTCATGCATGCGGCGAAATGTCTTCCCAAATCTCCAATACTACAATCGGTGTCATTTCATGCACAGTGCATGAAGCAAGCATTTTTTTGTATTGCTCCGCGACAGCTACTGTACGTCTACGAATGGCACTTGGTGTGACATGGGCGGAACCACGTTATAAAATGTGGACCTCTCTACAGAGAGAGGGCTCCCACGCATCACTGACAACTTAAGGTCAGGCTGCATGCAGGCTGGCAGGGTGCACCGTGTCAGGCACCAGGAACTGGCATAGCGAGGAGGCTGCTGACACGGTGGGAGCCAACGAAAGGCACAGCCTGCAGGAGGGGGAAGAGATGCAGCAGAGCTACATTAGTAACACTGCAGAGCTCGAGACCCTGATGCTAGACGTGCAGGAGGGCGTGGAGGGCAGTGATCCAGGAGGAGTCCCGAGTTGGTGTTGATGACTAGTCCGCACTCTCACATCACATCGTTATGTCATTTCCTTATATATCGCTATTATTATTACAGTATAGGACGTTAGGGCTGGGATTTGCGCTCTATAAGAGTACCTTGATAGTTGATAGTTGTTATACGGACAACCCTCATATCTCTTTTCCATATTTTGACATTGTATGTGTGCCCCCCCCTCCCACGTCTATGAATGCCCTACATCATCGCGCAAAAGTAGCAACAATATCAAAAATAGTTTTTGTCTGTTATTTTGGAAACATTTTTAATGTGAAAGTCGAAAGTCTGTTGGTTTTGGAAACAACACACAAAACAAGTCATGTCGACCATCAATTTAGCTCCTCGCTGGAACAACAGTGCTTGCCAGCACTTGCAGTTAGTCTGTCTGTCAGTCAGGTAGTTAAGCCAGTTAAAATGTGTTTCCGTCTCAGATCAGGGTCCGTTCTAATGAACTATGACAGGGTGACTGGCCAGCGTGGACTCGTAGTAGCCTCTATGCTCACTGACCATTACACACAGTACTATACGGCATATTAGGTGCACCTGCTGTTCCCATTAAAAAGACTGGCCAGGTGAATCCAGGAGAAAGCTATCATCCCTTATTGATTTCAACTATTAATCCCATTTCCGTCATGATGTGGAAT
Organism: Electrona antarctica; assembly: GCF_951216825.1. Lineage (NCBI taxonomy): Eukaryota > Metazoa > Chordata > Actinopteri > Myctophiformes > Myctophidae > Electrona > Electrona antarctica. The sequence goes on along the minus strand of NC_136789.1, from coordinate 40,387,351 downwards.
GGGACCAGTTGAGGGGACTGAGGCGTGCGTTTAAGTGGGATGCATTTCATTATTCCTCGGGGGGAAATCAGTATTATCCCACTGCACTGGACCAGTAAACAGAGATGAGAGATAGTTTTGACCAAGAAATATTAAAGGTGAAAGCTCCAAGCTGAAAACACTGAATGGTTTGAAAAAAATATCCAACATTCAGGCAAAAGTACTTTTTGGTGGACTGAAAGCACAGACCTGTATAATATTTGACATGTTTTGAATATAGTTATTGCTATAGTTAAAACGACCTAAACCCTCTATACTTAAATTAAAATATCTCTCTCAATAATAATAATAATAATTTTCAGAACGGCATGTTATAGCGCCACCAGGAGGCCGCTTTGTGCAAAACAAGTTTTTGGACAGCTACACCTACAGATTTTGTCCAAACATCACGCAAATTGGTACACAGTCTCTCTAGAGCCATTCAACGAAACAGGTCTTTCAGATTTCTCAGACTCCATCCTGATTGGCTAAGATTGGCTTCCAAAGTTCGCAGGAGTGCTCAGTTTCAAACAAAATGCTGCAAATCATGAACACATCATGTGATTTCCGTGAAATTGTGCACGCACATTCCCACTAGGCCGAGGAAGAAATGCCACATGAACATTTTCAACTCAGCCTCATGGTGGCGCTATAACTGGCCGAAAAGTGTTTTTACCTCTAACTGCATGGATCTGTGGATAACTTTGTATGCCAACTCCCTAGAGGCCAAGGAAAAACATTTGCCTGGAATTTTTCACATCTGCTCTTTATAGCGCCACCAGGAGGCCGACATATGTAAAACACATTTTCTAATATTACTCCTTCAGATTTTATCCAAATTTCACGCAAATCGGTAGACATGCTCTCCATAGTCATGTGATCAAGACGGGTTTGTTTGATTTCTCATAATCCACCCTCATTGGCTACGATTGGCTTCTAAACTTTTCAGGAGTAGCCCGCTTTGTACCCGTTTTGTACAAATCGCCACAACTACTCAACGCAGCGTCCGATTGTGGTGAAACTGTGCATGCATATTCCCACTAGGCGTTGGAAGAAATGCCACTTGACAGTTTTCAAATCAGCCTCATGGTGGCGCTACAACAGGCCAAGCCACGTCACACACACGCACGCATGTACGCACGCGCACACGCACACACGCGTTTATATTGCTCCTAAACATTTTGCCAAACATCACACTCACACTCCTATCCTCCTGGTGGAGACCTGTGCCCAGAAGGGCACTTTTTCTAGTTATGTACTGTACTGTACTCCAATGAACAATGACATTGCTTGACATCTCGTCATGCCATATTCCTTGGGGAAAGTGATTCTGCGATAGCATTTGTGTACAGAACAGATTAGACGTTTCCTTCTCTCTATCCTGGGAGTTGGCAGTCCCAGGTGATTTGAGCAGGGGCAGCAGCAGAACGGGATCAGAAGAAGGGGAGGGATTATAAACGACTCTTGGCCCCCTGCCAGAGGTCGGAGCCCGATCAATAGACGTGAACGGGTCATTATGGCTGACTAAGAGGTGGCTCGGCACAGAGGGGATTATTGGGGTTCCACAATGATCCTCATTAGTCCCCGGTGCTCTCTTTCTGTGATTAATATATGCTGGGATGGCAATCGATGTAGCCGCTTACACCAGGGCATCTCAAACTATTTATTTATTTATTTCAAGGACCCCCATTTGGTATAGGCCTATAATACATTATGGTCACGAACACCCATAAGAGTGTACAAATGGAACCGTGATGAGGGTCCATTTGGTTCCATTTGTACGCTTAGAGTTGTTACAGACCTCTAAGGGTCCAATTGGTTTCTATCAACAATTCGGCTGGGGACCCCCTTGAACGCCTTAAAAGACCCCTGGGAGTCCCCTGGCTCCACTTTGCAAATAACTGGCTTACACATGTCATTTCACTGCAGTGCAACTAGATCATATTTTGTAAGATTTTTTTATTTTTTTTATGTGCATGTGATGATTTGAATTTTGTTGTAATTTTTTAATTGCGAATTGAATACCCAGGACCCGAATGGAAACAAGACCAACTATTTTCGGTGCTATCCTTTTAGACTAAGTGTGCAACAATCAGCCTTTTACACTGGAAGGATAATTATTACTAAAGGAAAAAAACAACGGGATCGCCGGGTTAACTCTGTGGTATTTTATATGGAAGCCACAAAAGGATATTGACCAAACATACGGCAAGCAATATACACAGCTCACTTTGGGAAACAACGGAAATCAACAATCAATCACTACTCAAACCCCCTCCCAACCCAAATGAGTCCCAGCAACCCCTTTGGGTCACAACATCATATACAAACGATAAACAAGTTCAAATAAATAAGCATTCGCGTGCCTCACGTCGGCCCTCTTCTCGCCGTGCACGCGCACTACCGTCTTTAACAGTTCCGCACCAAATGGAGTAGCGAGCGTTCGGGGTACCCCTATTATAATCCAACAAGGACAAGACGTTTGGAGCGATCTCACCAGATAGTGACGTGACGTCTGTCGGTCTCCACACACGCTGGCGACTCGACCGTAATTCCAAGCGATCAATAATATCCAACGGCAGCAACAGCGCGTTCCTGTTCCCGATGGCTCGACTGTCCTTTGCCTTGGCTGCAGATACTATGCGTTAAACCTTGGATTGTGATTTAACCGGTAGGCCTATCTGGCGCCACGGAGCTCCTCTCTGTCAAACGTGCACCCTGGTACCTAGATTTGTTTGTCCGTTTGATCCCTATTCCCCGTGTCACTTCCTCTATAAATAAAGTTGGGTGACACCATCAATCCTTCAATTACCCCCTGTATCAGGCCCGTTACCTCTCATGTAAACCAGAAATGTTAGAATTAACTGTAAAGTCACTTCACATGTACATATATCATACGTACATAATAACATGCATAGGTCAAGCAGATAAATACATTAAGATTATGTGTTTGACTGTACTCCGTTTCTGCCTAATAAAGTTTAATTCAATCAATTGGCGTTTTACTCTTATTCCTCCTCTCTGTGTATTCATGTCATGTACTGGTTGTCTCCGCCAGGCCGAAGGCATGGTAGACTATGGTTTGCCATAGTCCATGTTACTAATACTATTAACATAAAGAGTTCAAATAGCCAATCTACAAGCTAACGTGTCGAAATGTGCGACACTTTGTGAGCATGTAGATCAGTTATTTTTGCTCATCTTTGTTTGACACTGTAGTTAGTATGACGAATTAGGGCATTAATTTAACCGTTATTACCCTTATTTTGAAGGTCCCCATTTAACCGCGACCGGTTACTTTTGTTACTTACACTGTGTGTGTTGTCGGATCCATATCCAGTCTCCCGCTTGGCGATCAGAAAGGGTTACCGCGACCATTACTACAGCGTTGGCTATGGGCCTTCAAATAAACCTTGTTTTGACCAGAAATGCCATCTGGGCCATGGTATTGGCGATAAGGCGAGCGAAAGAAACAGATACAGTGGGTGCGGGTGCGTACGCAGTTCAAGATGGCGCGCTCCATTGCTGTTGGCATCACCTATAGCAACTCAGTGCTAATGTGAGTAGCATTACGACTTGATCTATCATAACCACTATAAAAGACCAATTGCCTAAGTCTACGGCAATGGCGGGGAGCGTGATACTAATTTTAATTACAGTAGATCTACGGCAATGGCGCCAAGTGTGTTAAAAAGAAAATACAAATAATTCATACATGGAGATATGAGGATTCTGCTCGACAGAATATCAGCGAGGCAGTACTATTGATGGTAATCAGGATAGTCAGGTGAGTATTTAAAAAAGAAACATATCCCATCCACATATAACCCCATTTAAGCTAATATTCCAATTAGACACCTGGATATAACAGCTGAGGCCTGCAAATATGATCTAGGATCTAGACTGGCTGAGCACTTGATCCCATTAGCTGTGTGTTTATGAACTGTGTGAGTTCTGTTTCCATGGTAATGCTCGTTATATCCTGCTATTATTTGTTTCAAGGGTATTTGTGATGATTCTGAAAGGGATATAATGAGGGATATGCATGGCCTATCCACAATATCGTGTTATATATGCAGCGTGAGTAAACAAGTCCACCAGGCTGTCAGTTGAACTCAATAGATAGACGAAGGCTGAATGTGGTCACTTGTTGTAAACACTGGCTATTATTAATTTGCCTTTTTGAACGACATTGGTATCGGCAATGCAGTTATATATATCAAAAGAATATGTGTTTATTTGTATTCTATGTTTGCTTTTAAGTTAAATGTTCTCAAACTAACTTTAATTGAACCTACGCTTTTCAAATTCATTCATAGATTTTGTACTTTTCTCTTTTCTCTCTTCTAAATCTAAACACACCTCAACGACTGCACTCTATCTCAAGGCTGAGGAGAACGAACACCGCAGAGTGTGTTTACTGTTCGTTATCTGCATTGTGCCTCTGTTTGAAGAGAGAAGGACCTGCGTGACAGATGAGAGAGAGAGAGAGAGAGAGAGAGAGAGAGAGAGAGCGCTGTCTGGGTCATATACATAGGCTACCATGCGTATGTTCTCGTCTGTGCTCCTCTGTCTGTGTGTTGAATTATTGAACAAGGTTACGCGTTAGTTCCGGATTGCCTCTCCTTGTAAAGCACAAGGCTGCAGAAGCCACTGGCACTCCCCCCCCCCCCCCATCACATTTGGGTGTCATGTTTCAACGTCCCGTCCCATCCCATCTATCCAGTGCTCCCCATTTGCCGTGACACAAATACACATGGCACGCACACGCACACAGATGGGTACTGGAATGGGGGAGGTGCCCTCCACCCTGAATAAATCCCCCCTGACGTCTCATTGTGTTAGCCGAGACCAGAGCCATCTAATAGAAGAGTTACGATATAGAGGGGGCAGAAACCGAGCGCTCGAGCGCTGTTCATGCAGCCTGAACTGAGACAAGCTGGAGTTGGAAATACATTGTTTTCAACGAGGGCGGCGCAAATAAGAGCTATTTTAAGCATGTGTGCAACATGACAACTATTTTAAGGTATTGTACCGTAACAACTAAAGTCTCTTCAATGTTTATGTTGTACTATTACTACAAAACAATCTAAAATAAAGGGATTTAAGATCATTAAAGCTGGGCTGTTGCCTGAGTCCAATGCATTTCTGCCTATTTCCGGTCCAGGACTTGTCCCAGTCACGAGTCCCCATTCTCAATAGAAGTCTATGTAGGAGAGCCGCCATTGGACTGGCCCCATGAAGTGAACGCAGTTTGCGTTTCTCTGTTTGCGTAACTCTGTAAGGCTCTGGCCGAGACGTGCTGTGCAGTTGAATTTTGGTTTAGTTTGCTTATGTTGACCTCACTTGTTTGGGGCCCAAATTCTTGTTATAATAAAAACATTTTTTGATAATCAGAAAAACAAAACTTTTTTTTGAAGAACTGAGTCTCCCTCTCTTACAAACCAACGTGGTCCCTGACATACTCATTTGTTTTTTTTAATGTGTACAAAAGTATATTTACAGTATAGTAATGTGCTGCTTTGTATTGCATTATATCCAACACACAAGTGCTGATGTTTTGTCAACCGTGTGTGACATGTAGCGCCGTGCTTTATGGGATTCCATCACAAGATGATGGCTTGTCCTTCAGAAATGACCCTCCTCCATGGGTGGCTGATGAGGCCTCTGTCTCTTTGAAGGATTGTACAACTGATGACAGTACACGCACTGGCATTTCCCTGTGGTCTCACTGTAATTCGCATGCATGCACGCACACACGCACGTCTGTGTATGACTAGCTGCATTGATTCCCTCATCATATGACCTAGAGAAGCATGCAAGCCAGGCACACACACACTTTCACCCATGGGACCACACACACACACTTTCACACACAGACACAGACACAGACACAGACACAGACACACACACACACACACACACACACACACACACACACACACACACACACACACACACACACACACACACACACACACACACACACACACACACACACACACACACACACACACACACACACACAGCAAGCCGCATTGATTGCCTGATTATATGATCACACAGGGGTACACAAGGGAACTTGCACATAATATACTGTACATACCACACAAGCAAGCATGTGTGTGTTTGTGTGTGACTGTGTGTGACTGTGTGTGTGTGTGTGTGACTGTGTGTGTGTGTGTGTGTGTGTGTGTGTGTGTGTGTGTGTGTGTGTGTCCTCCCACTTTCCCCACAGTTTCACACTGCAATGGCTACCCATAGCGGGGGTAGATAGATGGGAATCCATCCATTGCGGTGCTCAGCCTCCCTCCATCATTTGTACTGTACCATTCCATCACGCGGTGGGGCAGTAGACTGGGAGACAGCATCTGAGACGCACGCACGCACGCACGCACGCACGCACGCACGCACGCACGCACGCACGCACGCACGCACGCACGCACGCACGCACGCACACGGAAAGCAAAGTGGAGCAGAGGGCGACTGAAACTAACACGGTGACCTGGTCTTTATTGTAGTGACAGCACAGTGGCCTCTGTGACAGCTGTTTTACACCACATGTCCCCCCTTTATCTCAGCCAGTGATGGAAGAAGTACTCACATTTCTTACTTAAGTAAAAGTATCAATACTGCACTGTAGACATACTCTGGTACAAGTAAAAGTTTCAATACTGCACTGTAGACATACTCTGGTACAAGTAAAAGTCCGGAATTCAAAATGTACTTTTGGCACCAAAATGTACACAATCCATGCTAACCTTGAGATATCTCGAGGAAAGCTATTAAACCCTCCTTGGCCATTCACAGGAACACGAGATTTGATTAAAGAGCATTATTCTGGCTTAATTATTATTATTTCTTTACCTTATTTTCGTTTCCGCGGCTGGACCCCATATGACTCCCATAGAAACAGCCTACATCCCAATCTTCGGTGCGTGCGTGGTCATTCGTGTTTTTAGTGCTCAGAATGGGATAAAGTACAATGTTGGGGACTGAATAATACATTAACTCGAGGTCGTGCTAAGCATATTAATAGTCCGACCAGCAGAACACAGCCGCAAGTGACCCTGTCACCACAATGGAGGACAATCACTTCCGGGTCGGCCGGATAACGCTTCTTCTCTGTTTATGTCATTCATTCTGTTGGCACTGGCCTCCTATGGTAAAGACATTGTGTCAAAGTACCAAGAGTAGAAAGTATACTAATGATGATGTCCCATTTCACACGTTTTCAAAAACCTTTTGAGCTCACAATGCATTGTGAGCTTGTTGATCTGCTATTTTTAAATGTGTACTTGGTAACCTTACACCACTGATCCCAGTGGTGTAGCAAAACCCAGACAGAAATAATGCAAAGTTGTTGTATAGCGCAGTTTCACGATGTTTTCGCTTCGCGGCAGTCATTTCACTTCCGCATTTCCTAATCGCAGCCAGTAGGCTCCAGTAGTCTACTGGCTGCATTGCATGGTCTTATAAGTAACCTACTGGTGATGATTATGGGTTGATAACATTCAAAGCAGGTGTACAAAAAACACACAATAAGGCACTCTACTTTCAGATTGTCCCAAACAACAGCATGAATTGTCAAAATATTAATTTGGCATTTGAAATATACTGAATTCTCAGCCAAATGCTCAAATTATAATATATAACAGTTATTTCTGTAACTCAAGAAATGTGATTGGACAAGAGGCATTCTATGCGTGTTGATATAGATTAGCTGTACACACGTCCCTCCGATAACCATTATTTACAGTAATGCTCAGTATCCATCTCAGCTACGCTGTAACAACCTTTGCACTGCAAAGATGGAAATTGATTATCTTCTTCAAAAGAGACAACATGCAATCAATTGCTTTTTACGGGGATGTCAAGGGATGAGAATAAAAACAAAAAGGATTGCAATGGAGTGTGAACAAAGGACATAATGGAAAGGTGCGTGTGGAGCTAATTGTCATTTTAAAACAAATGGTTGTCATTTTAAAACAAATGGTATTTGACCCCCACCCGACAATGGCAAACCAATGTCTCTTTAAGGCAGCCGTAAGCTGATGGCACCTCACAAAACTATACAATAGCAATCAATGTCACTGCCGTCTTGATGGATGGCCTAAAGTGCAATAGCAGACCCTCATCTGCAAAGGGTGCCGACATTAGAACTAATATCCATTAGAGTTGTGATGAATGGGGACAACTGTGGCACTGTCGCATGCGTCACATCAGTCTCTTATATGCATTAAACACACCCACCCACTTCCCCCTAACTCCGTTGTGTTTATTTGCAGACTAAGCAGCCAGCTGGCTCTCTCGATATGGCTCTGGCCCCTAGTGCGTCGGTTGCACAGTTGACATATAAATCTCTATGGCCATTCCTCGAGGTAATCGGAATGAGAGACACCGCGCTCAACAGGTGAAACATTACCCGGCGCGAGGCCAATCCGCCCGGGAGTTGTTTCTCTGTTGGCAGTAAACATTGCCTCGCAGGAACGGGAGATTGGGAGGAGACAAGATGGGAAAACTACTTTTATGACCCCGACCAAGGAGGCAGCGAGAATAAAGAAGAGTGCTGTGCACACGAGAGAGAGAGAGGGAGAGAGAGAGAGAGAGAGAGAGAGAGAGAGAGAGAGAGAGAGAGAGAGAGAGAGAGAGAGAGAGAGAGAGAGAGAGAGAGAGAGTATACTGTAGATTGGAGGAGGAAGGAATGAGTAAGACCAAGATAAAATGAATAGCCTACTAGAAGGGAAAGTGGTGGGAAAGAGGGTGATAGAGTTAGAGAAAAAGTGTGATGAGATGAGAGTGGGGGGGAGAGACAGAGGTGTTGTTAAGACATGCCTTCTTTATTGCTTTCCCACCAAACTGTGTGAGCAGATCTAGGAGAACCAAGTGGAGGTGAACACGGACAGACAGGGCCATACATCCTTCGACCGGGTCACTGAAATAGAGTGGTCAGTCGATCAGGATTGACTGAGTGTTGTTCCAGGTTTAGGATCAACCCGTGGTCAGCCATAAACAACCCAGCCAGACATACTTCTTTAACACACAGCGAGCAGCAGTTTCTTATAGCCTCCATCCGGGCCAAGTCAAGTCCTTGATGAATTGAATACATAGGACCACAATGGAAACAAGCCCTCTGGGTTTTTTGTGTTATCCTTTTAGCATTATTGTAAACCGTTAATAAAGGATTCAATCAAAGTCAGTAAAGGTAATGTATGGTCACACACACTAGGGGGCCGGGGCATCTTTTGTAAGAGTAATGTTTACAATTTCTACAATTTCTCACCACAAATAAAGGCACGTCAACGAATAGTTTGGATAATAAATAAAAAACTACATTTATATATCCTACAGTATATAGCCTACCAGTAAAACGCCTGAGGGCGAGAAGCGACCTCACCCTTTAGGGCGAGGTCGCTTCTCGTGGATGCGTGATCTACGTGCACGCATCCGCCTGGGTGACAGCAGACTGCTGGGCGAGCGCTGGCGCTTTGGCATGCGGGGTCAGATAACATATGGAATGAATTCTGTACTGGCTATATATGGAGCGTGTCTTGAGTGTACAGCTGGGTTTGATGAGGTCAGATCAACAATGTCAGAACAGGCCAGCTCCATATATGGAGATCTAAGGGTGGCAGCGGGGGCAGTGTCTTGAGTGTACAGGGTTTGACGAGGGCCCAGGTAGGGGACTGTTGGGACTGTTGGGGTGGTTGAGAACTCTAGTTTTCGCCGGCTGCCAGGCACGGCTGCACTAATAACTTTGGCGAAGGCCTGTCTAGAGTTTAAAATGGACAGGTATAAGTCAAAAGGAATCTATCACCTGATGAAGGCCGTTCACGGCCGAAACGTTGTGTCCTAATTTAAAATGGTGTTTTAACACAAATAAACGACTTCTTCACTGTATGTATCTACCTTTGTCCAGCACCAGCCAAGAACTGGATGTGCGCAAGCCACCTGCTTTTTAAATAAGTCAAAAGGAAGACATCGAAGAGGAAGGATGGATGGGGAAGGATCAACATATGGAATGTCAGCAGGTCAGCTCCATATATGGAGATCTAAGGGTTTGAGGTTTGAGGTCAGATGTAGAGTTGCTGGCCAATGTTGATGACATCAGGGATCTGATCTCCATATACAGTATGGGCTTTATGTTGATGACATCAGGGATCTCCATATATGGGCTTAATATTGATGACAACAGGGATCTCCATACATCCCTGATGATGTCACGTGATGTCACCCTGGGTGACCAAACAACACGCTGACGGGAAATGCTCGATCTCATAGTAAATGCGACCTGCGGTCACAATTACATTTTAAGAAATATTGAAATAGCAGATCTACAACTACAAGCTTGTAGATTTTCAATTTTTTTTAAATAGGGCTTAAGTTAATCATTCATATTCTATTTTTGTAAGGGTCCCATTTGGGTCCTTAGGAGATAAGCTGAAGTTTAGGAAGCCCTGGTCTACAGTACACCCAGCACATTGAATATCATGAAAACATGATGCCGTATGGTGGCCTGACTGGGGTGAATCCAGGTGAAGCTTTGGTTTTATAAATGTAATACACATACCTCTTGAAAGCGTAGTGGAGATGAATCAAGGAGATTGCCTAAAGGGCTATTTGTAGGGAAATTGAGATAGAAAAAGGTAATGCAACAGCTCAACATTCGTCATCTTTTATGCACTCTGTGTATTTACAGGCACAGAAAGAAAACAATAAATAGGTGAGGTTAGGTAGAGAGTAATTCAGCGTGAAATTATCACTCCTGTTAGAGCCATTTTCGACATTTTAACTTTGCGGTGAGTGATTTTTCCGAGAGTCCAAAAGACATCACCACAGATGACTTCCTCCGACCACGGGGAATGATGGAATTATGGGCCGAAATGGCCGCGGCTTGGCTCTGAAATCAGCGACACACGTCCTTCCATGTGGCGGGGCATTTCCCTGGCTGGAAACTGTTTTCGGGAGGCGCTGTAGCGTGGGATGACCTTGGGATGGAAGGCGCCGCATCATTTACTTCACACCCAATGAGAGGAGATGGTGCCCACCTCAGAGCTCAGCTGGTGTCCTTTCAGCCTCTGACTGCTGTCACATGCATTTTACGCTAGGCTATATGGTGTGCTACAGCTTCTCAAACATTTTCATGCCAATTGACTGCAAATGTTTATGTTTTTTGGCCACAAACCCCCATTTGAGAAGAGTTTGGGCCGGGGACACCCAAAAGAGAAGATTTTCAACATTAATTTTGACAAAATCTTTTGAAAATCTACAAGATTAGAATGTACCACATTGCAATGTGCTTCAAGATGGTAAATCTCCTATTTTCGAATAGCTAAAATGAAATAGGGTTTATAGTGTTTCAACTGTTCCTCATTTTGCTGGGGTCCTGCTGGTTCACCATCAAGGGGGTTCACTTTGGGAACCCCAGTAGGCCTACACAGCAGCTGTGTAAATTACATAACAGACAATAACATCACACTAAATTAGACAAGTTTGTGCAGTCAACAACATTTTTAGACAAGGTTTCAGCCCATGGACCTCATTTGACTTCCAGTATGACATGGAAGTTCTAAAAATAAAAATAGTAACAACTCAAGTGAAATGGCATCTGGAGTAAATTAAGGGTAAGAGCTTGGCAGCAATCAGGATAATTAATTGCCTACAGTTATGTCACCCTGCAGCTTTCAAAACTATGACTACCAGCTCTCCACTTCAACTGAACTATTTTTTACCAAATAATATCTATAAGTTTTAAGTTATTATACTCACTATATAGCCTCATTAAACTACAGTTTGTGTTAGAGTACATGTCTAGGGACCAAGATAATACTGCCACTGTCTAGACTTGTTTTGATGTTATTGTAGTGAACTGTCTGATAATTATTGCACAGACATAAATAGAAAGGTTTCTGAGGGACTTCTTTGATGTGCTGGCGTCATAAATAACATTCATCCAGTTATTAAACACTTCCAATCTGCGTCCCGATTTTGGGAATGTCATTTATCGAAAATGTTCCCAACTTTTACAAAAACTATTTAAAATCAGACCCATCTGAACTGAGTGGTGCTGTACTGTACTGTACAAGCTCTCCTCCCTGGCCTCGGTGTGCGTGTCTGTGTCTGTGTTAGGCTGCGCAACAGTGACACTTGTGGTGAACAAACGGTATAACACCATTTCCGTGCTCAGACAGACAGACACAGGGACACACATAGCTATGCAATGGAGTGGCTGCACTACTCAAAAATGGCATGTGAGCTTGTAGATACAAGCTCACAACACCTCACAATCCAAGGTACTGTGAGCTTGAAGATATCTGATATTTTCGCTTGTAGATTTACTATACTACTATATAGAGATTAAGTGCATTGGTTAATTCATAATTTACCATCATCAAGACTATGGTGATTCAACGAGTCAGTGGGAAGGTACACATCTCAGGAAGAGATTTAACAGCATTATGCCACACATAAGTAAGGGATAATATCTGGCAAGATGGTCATTCGCCTCAGTGGTTAAACTCCCTTGTCGGTGAATTATCTCCCGACAATGACCACCTAGCCAGATATTATCCCGCTTATTACATGGCTACCTAAAAATAAATTAATAAATTGACAAAACACAACAAAAAAGTATTCCTTAAGTATCGCACTGGCTGCGTCTGCCCAGCTGCAGGAAAACAAGGAAGTAGTTGATCAAATAGAATCCATTTTCGGGTACTGGTTCGTCTATTCCTTGTTCAAATGTTTTCAAAAACATTTTTGAGAGCAATGTTTAGCTGCAAATGACATTGTGTGTGCGTTTACATGGCTGTCATGTTGGAAACAGCAGTAAATCAGCGAGGCTTCGGAGGGTTTGATTAGGCATCGGTCTGTTATAGAGCGGAACGGTCATTATCCAGAATTATTACATGGCTTGGTTGAATGCTTGATTCTGATTGGTCAATCGCTTAATTCAGCGGTGAGTTATCTCATGATAATGACCGCTCCGCTGTATAATGACCGCTGCCTAATCAAACCCTCTGAGCACCACCAGCTGCGCGGCTGCGCCCGCTTGATTTACTGCCGTTTCCAACATAACAGCCATGTAAACACACACACTACTGACACACAATGTAATTTACAGCTAAACATTGCTCTTAAAAATGTTTTTGAAAACATTTGAGCGAGAAATAGACGAAGCAGCTGGACCCGAAAATTGATTCTATTTGATCAACTCACTTCCTTGTTTTCCGACAGTGCTTCAGCCCTGCAGCTGGGCAGACGCAGCCAGCGCGAAGTTATGGAATACTTTTTTTGTTGTGTTTTGGATCAATGGATTAATTCATGTTAGTTAGCCATGTAATAAGCGGGATAATATCTGGCTAGGTGGTCATTGTCGGGATATAATTCACCTTCAGGGAGTGTAACCACCTCGGCTTCGCCTCGGTGGTTAAACTCCCTGTCGGTGAATTATCTCCCGACAATGACCACCTAGCCAGATATTATCCCTTACATAACAGCCTGCTGAATTCAGCGATTGACCAATCAGAATCAAGCATTCAACCAATTCATGTAATAATACAAAATAACGATTTAGCACAATTGCTCGTTATTTGGAGATACTGAGTCACTTTTTTTTAAACGTTTTTCATTATTTTGAAATAATTGGCCTTGGTGAGCCCATAGGTCACGAACCTAGCTCCTTGTAGGTGGCTTAATGCACAAGTACTGTACATGGTCCAGGCACGATGTACACTGTCTGGACATGACACAAGTACGTTACTGGGATTAAACCCCAATCCAACTCTTGATGCTGAGTAGTGTCTTTGGTATGTGTTACTACTTGGCCAGAGACTGAACCCAAACCTCCTAATCTCGGGATGGACACTAAGGCCACTGAGCTTGATGTATTTTGAAATACTCAGTTTTAAATGCGTCCTAAAAACATAGGAATCGAACAGAGTAAAAACAAAAAAACAAAATAAGATGTACCGTCGCAACCAACGCAATTTTGGAAATACACTTGCAAGACATTAGAGCTAAGCATGTATCCATTTCCCCCCCACCAGTTTTATTCATGTGCATACAATGGACTGCAAGAGGCTCAAGCCATCATTTCTTATTCAAAGTTTCTCATTATTTTGAGAAAGTTTCCGGAAGGTTTTGTGGCGGCGTGCCACTGGTGTCGTGTCCGATTCTTCCCCCCCTGGTCTTCACAGGAGGCCATCCTTATTACTCCGGCCCGCTCTCAGGGCCACTGAGCTCTAATTACAGCACCCTAAAGGCATGGGCCAATCACAAGCAGGTTAATTGTTTGATCTCTGCCATATGTACAGCCTGCCGTCACGTTAATCCACCTCTCCCCGCATACGTGAACTGACCTCACAGGCTCACACGTAGCCCAGCTGCTCCTGTCACAGAGACAGCCTGTGTCGAGAAGGTGTCAAGGTTGATTTCATACAGGAGGTCACAATTATGACCTAAGTGTAACAGGGTGCTAAAAAGTTGTACAAAAGTAGTGCTGAGTGAATGGATGGCTGGGAAATTAACCAAAACTATAACACGAAACCTATATTTAGAACCAATAACCAAATTAATTTAAACCAATCCGTCGAAAGGGAGCAGCAGTGAAATAGTGCTGGCGGTGCGCTGAGCGCACGCACGTTCATTCACTGGGCGCGCGTTCTTGATTGCGTTACATGTACGAGAATCAAAGCGTGTGTGCATGGGGCCTTTTGATTTGGTGTAGCGCCAGGGCCCTCGGAGGGGTTGATTCAGCACTGCCCACAGGCCGCAGGTTGAGCACTTAGAGTATATATGAATAGAGACGGCACCCGAGTTCTCCTCCCATCCACTTGCATTAAGTTGCTCAAAAGCACATGAGGCGATTTCACTGTGCATTCTGGGTAGGAACAGAGTGCATTCTGGGATGGATTGGGCCCAAACACATGAACGCGCTGCCGCTGACTATCATTGCAGGCATTCAGCGTTCACGTGTCATCGTGAACGTGCACAATGATAGTCAACGGACCAGTGCGACGAGTGCGTTCATGTGTTTGGGCCCACGCTGCAATATCAAATTCGGCCACTATGTCCATTGTGCCTCAGGGTTTCATCCGGGTGCCGTCTCTATTCATATATACTCTAAGGTTGAGCAGCACTGATCAAGTGGCTAGAGAGGTCCTGTTGTGCCTGGCCTACAGGCTGGGAATCACTGCTGTACAGTACGATGTAGGATCGTATTATAGGCTACATTTGTTACAATATACAATAAAACATTTGTACACTTAACGAGTTTTAGATTGCTTTGAGAGTTGTAGCAGTGAGTGTCCTACTGTTGACCGACATCCTGTACCTATATAGTGCTTGCATGGCAAATGCTAGATTATGTGCAAGCATAAATGTAAAGAGCTTGCGTCCTCAATGTACCACAAGATGGAAGAGTTGTGTGAAGGGTCATAAATATGAACACAGGCTGAGTTGTGAGTGCATGCACGAGCTTGTGCGCACGCACGCACGCACGCACGCACACGCACACGCACACGCACACACAAATAGCCTCACCCTGATGGAAAATGGCACATCCAAGGGGGAAGGACAGATATTACACGGATCATTAGCCGCAAATATAAAGAGAAGACCATCACAGCGGCCTAATGATGCTTTGATAAGCTCTGTTGTGGTAAACATAATCTGTTGACTTTCAATTCTTTTGTCACATACCGACGATGATATTTTGAGGCAGAGTGGAGCATTTCTGCAGTAAACGAGGCGCGCTGTGCTGTGCAGTGCATGGAAAGGTAACAAGGTCCTCATCTCGTCTACAAAATGTGACCCGAGGGGTGGGGGGGGGGGGGAATATGAAATTCAATATGTAAATACGTCCATTTCTTAAATGCATTTCTCTAAATGGAGAGAGAGCTCATCCGGCTGCCACAAGCAGACTGTATCTGTCGTGGCTGTCGGGGTGGAAACCTTGTATGTCGGAAGAAAAGTGTTTTCTGAAAAAAACTACGTTTCTATGTCAGTGGTGCTCAACCTTTTTCATGTCAAGGACCCCCAGAATTATCTGTATTTGGCCGCGGACCCCCACCTGAAAATATTTAGTTCCAGCCAGGGACTTCACAGAAGCAACGATATGAGTTAAAAACAGCACTGTGAAAGAATATATATTCAAAGATTTGCACAGATTAATCATTCCAAAGATGTGTCTTGATCAGCCTGGACACTGAAGCCTCACAACTCGTCGCAAGCAACGCGACTAAAAACCCTGCTTCCTTTGATTGTCCTCTCTTGTCTCGGGTTTGTACACCGGCCTTTTTAGTTTACAACAGTCATCAACAGCCACACACTGTAGCACTGATCCTCATCTAAAAGGCCTGATTTGGGTTCCGTTCATTTAACGAGTACCCTTTGTTACACCTTCCATTGTGCCTGCATGTGTCTCCCCTGTTTGTTGCAGCCAGTTTGTAACAGACAGAAATCTGAAGCGCCTGTAGTCGGAACAAAGCCTAATATCCAGGCATCCATGGACATGATGAAATATTCAAATGGTAACATCGTATAGCTTCTGATACTATTTCTGCATGCTGGCTCCATTGCTGCAGCCCAAGGCTTCTGTAGACATGCCAACATTGGCAAGCGGATGGGCTTTCATTGGCAGAGTTGTGTTTTTCCCGTATACGTTGCTTTTTCTTCTCTTTAAAAAATAAAATACATATAGTGCAATATGTTAAACATTAAAATCAAAGTGTGTGTGTGTGTGTGTGTGTGTGTGTGTGTGTGTGTGTGTGTGTGTGTGTGTGTGTGTGTGTGTGTGTGTGTGTGTGTGTGTGTGTGTGTGTGTGTGTGTACACTGTAGGCTATATAATATACTTTGCATGCCAAATTGCTTTGCCAACATCATCTATATGCCATAGATGATGTTGGAAAAAAGGATTCTATATAAGTTCTCAATGCTCGCTATGGGAAGTTGCTTTTTATATAATCTTTATTGAAAATGATTCAGGGTTTACAATGTATGCATACCTATATTACATGGAAATTACATGATACAATACAAAAATATATCGAGGCATTTCCATATAACGTCTCACAATGTTAATAAGTGCCATGGTTTTAGTTGTCTTGAGTCCAGAGCTCTCTGTCTTTTCAGTTCAATTACTATATTTTATTAAGACCACCTGTGCTGAGCCTCCTGGTGAATCACCATGGCACATCTTGTTTTCCAAAGCTTGTTCACTAACTTACTGTGCAAACAACAGTCAAGTAAAATTCTTGCTCCATGGCAGACATTTTTTCAGCAAAGACCCCATACATAGCAGCGTTGTAATTGACATTCATTTTAAAAACAATTTCCCCCACATGAATCTAGACCTCTGGCAGTCTACCAGCAGGTGCTCAATTGTTTTCATCACAATTTATAATTGGGCATTTCTAAACAGTTTTAACAAAACAGCTCCACTTTACCACTGCCCTTACTGCTCCTCACGGAGACTAGCCACATGACATCCCTCTTTTTTTCCAGATATATTTTTACTACTAATATTTTTTTATACATACGACATACCTGCTTTTGATTATCATCAAGATTTTTGTAGGTTGCCATTTCTGTGTGCACTCTGTAGACATACATATTGTTCAACTAGCCGATCTTCATCTACACGTTGTGAGCTTGTGATAGGCTATGAAAATAAGGCCCATAAAGTCCACAGTCCACCTCTGTGTCTTAGAGGTTCACTGGGAGTCCAGGAAGAGAAAAGGCTGCATCGTTTCGATTAGCTTGGAATCCCCATCGACAATGTCATTAGTAGTCAGGTTTCTGAATTGTCCACAGCCCACCACTGAGAGTGAGACACAGAATGAGTAAACAAGCTGGCTAGCGAGGCTACAGAATGAGTAGATAGATGGAAATTAGCCTTAGTGAGGACCAATATGAAGATAATGTTGACTAGAAATTCAGCTACCGTTTTTACATCTGTGTATTTGTCCAAACTAATAGTGAATGAAGACTTAAGGTTTTGTGAGTTTGCAGTGACCTTGACCATTGACCACTACTAGTAGTTAATGCTTCAGTCCAAGTGGACATTAGCAACAAAATGTCATTAAGTTCCATCAAGGCGTTCCTGAGATATCGCGTTCATGAAGTCGGGATAGACATGAGGTCATGCTGACCTTGAGCTTCTTTGACCACCTACTTGTAATTAGTCCAACCTGTGCTGCGGGTTACAAATCACCTGTGCTGCGGGTTGCAAATCACCTGTGCTGTGGGTTACAAATCACCCGTGCTGGGGGTTACAAATCACCTGTGATGCGGGTTACAAATCACCCGTGCTGCGGGTTACAAATCACCCGTGCTGGGGGTTACAAATCACCTGTGCTGCGGGTTACAAATCACCCGTGCTGGGGGTTACAAATCACCTGTGCTGCGGGTTACAAATCACCCGTGCTGGGGGTTACAAATCACCCGTGCTGGGGGTTACAAATCACCCGTGCTGCGGGTTACAAATCACCCGTGCTGGGGGTTACAAATCACCCGTGCTGCGGGTTACAAATCACCCGTGCTGCGGGTTACAAATCACCCGTGCTGCGGGTTACAAATCACCTGTGCTGCGGGTTACAAATCACCCGTGCTGCGGGTTACAAATCACCTGTGCTGCGGTTTACAAATCACCTGTGCTGCGGGTTACAAATCACCCGTGCTGCGGGTTACAAATCACCCGTGCTGCGGGTTACAAATCACCCGTGCTGCGGGTTACAAATCACCCGTGCTGCGGGTTACAAATCACCCGTGCTGCGGGTTACAAATCACCCGTGCTGCGGGTTACAAATCACCCGTGCTGCGGGTTACAAATCACCCGTGCTGCGGGTTACAAATCACCCGTGCTGCGGGTTACAAATCACCCGTGCTGCGGGTTACAAATCACCCGTGCTGCGGGTTACAAATCACCCGTGCTGCGGGTTACAAATCACCTGTGCTGCGGGTTACAAATCACCTGTGTTGCGGGTTACAAATCACCCGTGCTGCGGGTTACAAATCACCCGTGCTGCGGGTTACAAATCACCTGTGCTGCGGGTTACAAATCACCTGTGCTGCGGGTTACAAATCACCCGTGCTGCGGGTTACAAATCACCTGTGCTGCGGGTTACAAATCACCCGTGCTGCGGGTTACAAATCACCTGTGCTGCGGGTTACAAATCACCTGTGCTGCGGGTTACAAATCACCTGTGCTGCGGGTTACAAATCACCTGTGCTGCGGGTTACAAATCACCCGTGCTGGGGGTTACAAATCACCCGAGCTGGGGGTTACAAATCACCCGAGCTGCGGGTTACAAATCCCCCATCGTTTCCTGTGAGATTAGGGTTAGGTTGGGTTGGGCATAGTGTTAGTAATGGTCGGACTAACAGGAGGTCGAACCAATCCATGTGTACCAAATGTCTTTGAATTCCCTCAAGGTGTTCCAGACATCATTATCACGTTCAAAAGAATGGAACCTACAGTATGTACGGTACTTACAGAATGGAACCTACAGTATGTACGGTACTGTACAGAATGGAACCTACAGTATGTACGGTACTGTACAGAATGGAACCTACAGTATGTACGGTACTTACAGAATGGAACCTACAGTATGTACGGTACTGTACAGAATGGAACCTACAGTATGTACGGTACTTACAGAATGGAACCTACAGTATGTACGGTACTGTACAGAATGGAACCTACAGTATGTACTGTACTGTACAGAATGGAACCTACAGTATGTACGGTACTTACAGAATGGAACCTACAGTATGTACGGTACTTACAGAATGGAACCTACAGTATGTACGGTACTGTACAGAATGGAACCTACAGTATGTACGGTACTGTACAGAATGGAACCTACAGTATGTACGGTACTGTACAGAATGGAACCTACAGTATGTACGGTACTGTACAGAATGGAACCTACAGTATGTACGGTACTTACAGAATGGAACCTACAGTATGTACGGTACTTACAGAATGGAACCTACAGTATGTACGGTACTGTACAGAATGGAACCTACAGTATGTACGGTACTGTACAGAATGGAACCTACAGTATGTACGGTACTTACAGAATGGAACCTACAGTATGTACGGTACTGTACAGAATGGAACCTACAGTATGTACGGTACTGTACAGAATGGAACCTACAGTATGTACGGTACTTACAGAATAGAACCTACAGTATGTACGGTACTGTACAGAATGGAACCTACAGTATGTACGGTACTTACAGAATGGAACCTACAGTATGTACGGTACTGTACAGAATGGAACCTACAGTATGTACGGTACTTACAGAATGGAACCTACAGTATGTACGGTACTTACAGAATGGAACCTACAGTATGTACGGTACTTACAGAATGGAACCTACAGTATGTACGGTACTTACAGAATGGAACCTACAGTATGTACAGTACTGTACAGAATGGAACCTACAGTATGTACGGTACTGTACAGAATGGAACCTACAGTATGTACGGTACTGTACAGAATGGAACCTACAGTATGTACGGTACTTACAGAATGGAACCTACAGTATGTACGGTACTTACAGAATGGAACCTACAGTATGTACGGTACTTACAGAATGGAACCTACAGTATGTACGGTACTTACAGAATGGAACCTACAGTATGTACAGTACTGTACAGAATGGAACCTACAGTATGTACGGTACTGTACAGAATGGAACCTACAGTATGTACGGTACTGTACAGAATGGAACCTACAGTATGTACAGTACTGTACAGAATGGAACCTACAGTATGTACGGTACTTACAGAATGGAACCTACAGTATGTACGGTACTGTACAGAATGGAACCTACAGTATGTACGGTACTGTACAGAATGGAACCTACAGTATGTACGGTACTGTACAGAATGGAACCTACAGTATGTACAGTACTGTACAGAATGGAACCTACAGTATGTACGGTACTTACAGAATGGAACCTACAGTATGTACGGTACTGTACAGAATGGAACCTACAGTATGTTCGGTACTGTACAGAATGGAACCTACAGTATGTACGGTACTTACATAATGGAACCTACAGTATGTACGGTACTGTACAGAATGGAACCTACAGTATGTACGGTACTTACAGAATGGAACCTACAGTATGTACGGTACTTACAGAATGGAACCTACAGTATGTACGGTACTGTACAGAATGGAACCTACAGTATGTACGGTACTGTACAGAATGGAACCTACAGTATGTACGGTACTTACAGAATGGAACCTACAGTATGTACGGTACTGTACAGAATGGAACCTACAGTATGTACGGTACTTACAGAATGGAACCTACAGTATGTACGGTACTTACAGAATGGAACCTACAGTATGTACTGTACTTACAGAATGGAACCTACAGTATGTACTGTACTTACAGAATGGAACCTACAGTATGTACTGTACTTACAGAATGGAACCTACAGTATGTACGGTACTTACAGAATAGAACCTACAGTATGTACGGTACTTACAGAATGGAACCTACAGTATGTACGGTACTGTACAGAATGGAACCTACAGTATGTACGGTACTGTACAGAATGGAACCTACAGTATGTACGGTACTGTACAGAATGGAACCTACAGTATGTACGGTACTGTACAGAATGGAACCTACAGTATGTACAGTACTGTACAGAATGGAACCTACAGTATGTACGGTACTTACAGAATGGAACCTACAGTATGTACGGTACTGTACAGAATGGAACCTACAGTATGTACGGTACTGTACAGAATGGAACCTACAGTATGTACGGTACTGTACAGAATGGAACCTACAGTATGTACAGTACTGTACAGAATGGAACCTACAGTATGTACGGTACTGTACAGAATGGAACCTACAGTATGTACGGTACTGTACAGAATGGAACCTACAGTATGTACGGTACTGTACAGAATGGAACCTACAGTATGTACGGTACTTACAGAATGGAACCTACAGTATGTACTGTACTGTACAGAATGGAACCTACAGTATGTACGGTACTTACAGAATGGAACCTACAGTATGTACTGTACTTACAGAATGGAACCTACAGTATGTACTGTACTTACAGAATGGAACCTACAGTATGTACGGTACTGTACAGACACAATACATCACGCATATATATCGTCTCTGTCCGGTGGAAACCGGTTATGTCCAAAACTGTTCCTTTTCAGGATTCAGATTCAAAAATAGCAAACGTAGCAGATCTACAAGCTCAAAACGCGTTTCGGCCATGCAGATCTGCTACTTTTGATGCTTTTGTGTGATGCTGCAGTATGGAGATTAGGGTAATAACACAAAACGCTAAGAGATAAGAGGTTTCTGCCCCACAGCAACTATATAATACATCTGGTTAAACCAGTAGTTGTCCATACTGACCATATGATCTATAGGTGTCTCAATAGAAGAGCAGGGACGGAGGGTGGGTGTACTGTTCACATCCACTGGTTAAACCAGTAGTTGTCCATACTGACCATATGATCTATAGGTGTCTCAATAGAAGAGCAGGGACGGAGGCTGGGTGTACTGTTCACATCCACTGCGGTAGCCTGGCTAATAAGCCAGACTCAAATCACACTGTCGTGTGGTATTTGAGTCTGGAGATGCTGTGTATGGATCTTGTTTCCCGGGGGGCGGATTCAAACATTTTCTCTTTGACGCAATTGGTCAGAGCTACTGTCAGTCAAAGGTCTCAAGCATTGAACGTCACTGTACCAAAGCCCGCCCATATTGCATACCGTGTCCCGATTGGCCACACCAGTTCTCTGGTGTAGGAAATGGGCGTACAATTGAGCCTCTCCAGACCGTAATCTGCCGGCAGGCAATTTTTTTTGCCAACGGCTGATTCGGTCTGGCTTATTAGCCAGGCTACCACTGCGGTACATCCGGTATTGCCGAGTGAACAGAATTCAGGGTGATATTTGCCACTGCACATATACTCCTATGGGCTGGGGCGGAGTAGGATGGAGGCGCCTCGTCCTCCCGGTGGGGGCTCCTCACTGGCAGGCGAGTCAGTAGGATACAACAGCAGTGACAACCCACAAATGGCAGGTAATGGCATAACGACTACATTTGGAAGAAAAAGGGGAGAAGAAGGAGAGCAGGGGGACCACCTCCAACCACCTCAGTTGTTTTAGTTATAGCACTATTTAGTTTGGGTATCAATGGCCACTTTGACTTCATTACCCAAGATTCTCTGCAATCATGTCTGGCGAGGATGCGCTGTGATTGGCCAGTCATCGTTTGGACTGCAGGCAGTTCTGCCTTGGTGCCTTGGCAAATGCCACGTGGAAATTCATTGTCTATAACCCATATAACAATAATACAGTAAATTTATGGAAGGATGATCGTTATTCCTTAAACTTTATAATTTTGTGGGACATAATATCTATATCTAATATCTATAGTTGTTAAAGATAGAGTGCCGTGATTTTTTTATTTTTTCCAGTTTTATTTTTCCTGTGTTTATGGGGTGACAGTACTACATTAGACCCCTTGGTGTGGTTATTATGTGCAATGATGGTTTCTTCCTGAATGCTGAAACCTTGACAGTCAAACGTGCCAATGAAAAAAAAACACAGTGATATGGTGACATCACAATATCATCCCCTCCCCTAACCCCTCTCCCCTTTATCATACAAAAACAGCTGTGGGTACGGCTTCAGTTCAGGTGGATCACAACCCATCACCACCAACCAGGCAAACCAGGCATACTTAATGAACTGGTGGGCGTGTACACATAAAAACAACATTTAAAAAAATACTGTACACTTTTTTTAAATAAATCTTCCTCCATATGTTATAGGGTGGGAAAAAATCACGGCACTCCATCTTTAAAAAGTTACAAATACAAGCTTTAACATACTCTATACAGATCGGTTTTTAATAACCTTTATTCAGGATTATGGATTGCAGATGGTTTCATGCTCGTCACTGGACGTGCTCAGTAAAGCCTTATTAAAGTCAAGCTGTGCTGTGTAAAGCAAAAGGGACTTAGTTGCAATACTGAGGGACAGCGATTTTAGCCACAGGAAATGAAGGTAATGAAAGAACCTGTCTCAGGACTTGCAGAATAAGCACTTTGGGCATTGTTTATACCTGCAACGAGTCCACTTCCTAAATCATTAAACTTCCTTCCTTTCTTCTTTCTTGCGGAGTCCCATTGCGCGCGGCCAGACACTAATTGTTTTGCTTCTCTGTCACTGTATATAATGGCATACCTCCTCGGCTCATTAGACAAAATGTAAATCAGCTAGAAAATAACTTAAATGCATCAGGAAACACACACGCACGCACGCACGCACGCACGCACGCACGCACGCACGCACACACACACACACACACACACACACACACACACACACACACACACACACACACACACACACACACACACACACACACACACACACACACACACACACACACACACACACACACACACACACACACACACACACACACACACAATTTTCAAAATAGTAAAAAATGGCAAATAAGATAAGGGATAATGTGGTGGCGCAAGATGGAGCCCACAGTATATATCGGGGATTCGGAAGGAGGATGTTTGCATTCGGGGAGGATCAAGTAAGGACCCACAAATGCCTCTTTTTGACCTCTTTTTCCCCGCTCTACAAGAAGTTCTTTGCCAAAAATAGCCAATCTACACGCTTGCCATGTTGTGAGCTTGTAGATCTGCTATTTGCAGCTAATGTTCTGTCCGTACGTCCCCCCTCCCCCAGAATAGGGAGGCTATAGGGTTCACGTAAGGTGTCTCATTCCTCTCAATTATAGCTTCATAATCATCTCTAAGAACCTTAACGATAGAGAGCAATCCCTGCCCAGAGAGAGAGAGATGTTTACCCGCAGCACCACCCATTCTGAACAGGAAGCACTGAAGTTCATGTTGAATATTCAGCTCCCATGTCAGCTTTTTGGGAGGGAGATAGACCTTATGAATTTTAATATTGCAGCACAGGGCCTACTGTATATGGACGTGAAATCATTTATAATGGAGTTGGGACAACTGTATTTCTGGAGGCAGAAAAGCCACGCCTGTCAGGGTTTATTCTTCCCGGCCGGCCCGCACACGAATTACAGGTTTGACTTAAACCCAACCCAAATCACCCAGACGCCTTTGTGCTTTTCACATCACATCCCCATAATACCAACTCTATTCTTCATCATTATTTTCCCTCTGCTCTCTCTCTCTCTCTCTCTCTGTGTCACGTATATGATGCGTTTTGAATTTGTACATCGCAGGTCTTACACAAGTCTAAAAGGGCCACTGTATTCAACAAGTGCACTGTGACTGCATGTGAATGGAAGGCGAGTCCGAGACCCAGATCTCATCCAATTTCTCATCGACACGGCATTACCTTGCAGGGTCCTCAGCAATACACCTATAGGCTACCATCAGCTCCCAGTACTTACCACCTGTCCAGGACTCCAGTGTCCAAACTACAGGTCAATGTTCTACTGACTGAGCTACTGTACCTGGACACAAACGTCCTGGAATGTATCTATAGATACATTTCTCTCTGTTTCGTGTCATGTGGGGGCATTCACTGGCCTTTGCCTTTTAAATTGAGTTGCCGTTTGATGTTGTATTAATATAAACTCTGGATAAACCACTGGATTAATGCTTTTTAAAGGCTTTTTAACCCATTCAGGCCTGACGTCGAAATTTAAAAAAAAAAGTTTTCTAAATCATGACAATTTTCGGAAAGATTTGAGGCACATTTTAACGATTTTTCAAAAATAGCAGACCTACAAGTTCATAGCGCGCCACTCGGTGGCGCGCTATGAGCTTGTAGATCTGCTATTTTTCAATAGCTAAATTATAACAATGTTTAAAACACCAAAAGGGGTTCCCGCCCCAAAATGGGTTAATGGTTAATGTGGTTAAACGCTAACGTGACATGGATGCGTTCCAGGTCTCAATGGATTAAAGGCCTTTGAAAGTGGGTCTCCGTTCATTCTCTCTCTCATTCTCCTTCTTTCCTTTCAACCTTGTGTCCCTATTTCAGGCATATGCCACGATACCAGGCAAAACATTTCAGAATTTAAAGCTCTACAAGCTCGTGACGCACGTCGTATAAAAAGTACAAAACCGGGGCTTAAGTGATTAAAAGTCACCAATCTTCCGAGGCCGTCTCTTGAAAGTGGGTCTCCTTTCATTCTCTCTCTCTACAAAGTCAAAGGCACGGTGCCGTGCCGCCTGGCCGCGCCGCGTGTGCCTCTGTTAACCTGCACTGTGTTGTACAAGCCCAGAGGCATGCTGTCAAAAAAACCCGGCCTGATGACGACCTGACAAGTCCATCCATCTTATTTACCCGGTGGACAGCGCAGATCTGCTGCGGCCATCAATAACGCTCACAATTAGTTTCCCCCTTGGGGTGGGGGGGAGGCGAGAGAGTACGGAAGGGAAGTAGTGGGGAGGAGAGAAGTGAGGCCAGCAGAATCCGCCGCACAGCTGGACCGGGTGGACATGTGGCCCCGGTCCACGGCAGCCACATGTCCATGACATTAGCAAGCTTTCTCCTGGGAGGCGCTGACATTTCTGTACAGCCTAATAGGACATGTGTGCGTGTGTGTGCAGTGTGTGTGCAGTGTGCGTGCGTGCGTGCGTGCGTGCGTGCGTGCGTGCGTGCGTGCCACACTTTATGTGTATGTCCATTATGTGTGCACACACATTATGTGTACTGTATGTCTATTGTGTGTGCCCACACATTATGTGTGTCCATAGGATACACATAACCTTTAGAAATATTTTCTTTCACATCAGGATGTAATGATCATTAAAGTCAGAGCAATAACCCTGCAGCTATCTTCCTGAATCCCTCCCCAGTCATGAGTTAGGAGTTTGAATGAATGCACAATTATGTGCATGATGTGATTTGTAGATGTGAGTGGGCCTAATTGAACTGACTTTTCTGGAATATTTAATTTAAAAAGAAAAACGTCTCTCTCACACGTATTCCATGTGTGCCAGTGATCACCCTCCCCTGTGCCAATGTTGGCACCCGTGGCTATAAGTAGTAGTAGTAGAACTTCAGAAATATAGACTTTGTGAGGACAACTTTTATGGACCTCATAAGAGAACGATTTTTAGACTATAGGTTTACAGTTGGGAAAATATTCAGGTTGGGATTAGTTAGTTAGTTTCTGTGTGTTTAGGGGTTAGTGTTACAGTCATGCCTGCCTGATTTATACTCAGTTGTGTGCTGGTGTTCCTCACCGAAAATAGCAGAGCCACAAACTAGATCGGCTAGCGTTGAGAGCAAAAATCACACTTGTGTGACGTGAGGAGCGCCCACAAGATTTATATCGGCCACATGACGTCTTAAACTCCATAGACTTGACTGGCAAATGATTTACGTCATAAGTGCTCTAAACAAACATTGTAATATCCTGTTTTCTGTGCTCAGCCAATCAAATCATCGCTGTGGGGTAAATACGCACACACAAAGCTTGGCATAAGACGGGCTAGCGCCCCTCAAAGATAAAAAATAAAATGTTTCCGTCCTCACAAATATAGTACTATACAATCATGCGTGTGCATGCATTGTGTGTGTGTGTGTGTGTGTGTGTGTGTGTGTGTGTGTGTGTGTGTGTGTGTGTGTGTGTGTGTGTGTGTGTGTGTGTGTGTGTGTGTGTGTTCACGTGTGTGTTCACGTGTGTGTTCACGTGAGGTATGCTCACATCACGCCTTGCGCTTCACCTTCTCTAAGTGACCTGGAAGACCATTCCATGGGTGGTGGGGTGGAAGGGGGCTTCTTCTGGACGACAGCAGCACCCCCACAAGAAGACCATTCCATGGGTGGTGGGGTGGAAGGGGGCTTCTTCTGGACGACAGCAGCACCCCCACAAGAAGATGGCCGGATCTATAGGAAGCAGGAAGAAAATAGATAACTGTCAACCATCATCAGAGCGACTGGAAGTTAACCCTGACCAATGCATGGGGCTCAGCAGTGCGGAAAAGTGCCGCGGCATACCAGCAGTGTTGCCGGATTGTGCGAGAGAAATGAACAACCAGGTCTATCGAAGCCCAAACGAAGCGACTATGAGCGTTAACCTATATCAGCTATTTGAAATTAGCCGTTCTACAAGCTCAACGCTCAAAAAAATATATAAATATGAACAGATTAACAACAAAAATCTGGTGCCCGTGGGTCACTTACGCGGACACTTGCGCGGACACTTTGGGGGTCCATGACATGAAAATGTTTGAGAACCATGGATGGATGGTTTAAACATTTATATTTACAAGCGACTTTACAGAAAAACATGCCCAAAGTCTCTAATAATAATAAGCGGACATGGTAACACTGCAGACAGCATAACCCAGCATGCTTTTAGTGCCATCTGGTAGCATGATGGATTATTTATGCCATTCTGACGCTTCTGATGATCTTGGTAGATAACAGAACAGATCCACACACAAGACAAGATATAAGATAAACAAAGATACAACAGACAGGAAGGCAGGAAATCATTAGGAAGAAATACATGACTGATAACTTCGGATCTGATTCAATGTTTGGTATATAAACTTTTGAGTCGTGTTAAAATAACACGAATAGGGATGCACGATATCGGTAGCATAATGGTCATATCGGCCATAAAAGATTGTTAAGATTGGTCTCAAAATAATGCAGATTATTAAATCGGTTTTCACCAGCAAAACTTAGAAGGGCCTAGGCTTGTTTCCATTGTGGTCCTCTGTATAATATCGGAATTATTGGTCAGAATTGGTATCTTGCAAATAATCGGAGATCCTATATCGGTCATAAATTCATAATCGTGCACCCCTAAACATGAACATGGATGTCAATACATAAGGTGGATGTTTAACAATAAAATGTAATTAAAAACTATACTATGAGGTAGTTACATATCTGTAGGTATAAAATCACAGTCTAGTGTGCATATTTAAATAGCAATAAAATGAGGCAGAAATGCTTCTAGCTCAAGTGGAGAATTATTGCAGCATATAAAAGAGAAATTAACTGAAACATTATCTTATGAAGAGTAACATTTCAACCACTACTTAATACTTATGACTAGCACCCGACTAACACCCATTATGAGATAAATTAGCACTATACCCACCTCTAACGGACCGCCACCCTGTTCAACAATAATAATTAAAAACCCTGTTCTTTTATCACACTGCAGTGTCTGACATGCTGCAGCCTTACTGAAGTAAATTGTGGGTTTTATTTGGTTTGGTGTTTATTGCACAACAATAAAGACCAAGAGCTTTTAACCCATTCAGGCCTGACGTCGAAATTTAAAAAAAAAAAGTTTTCTAAATCATGACAATTTTCGGAAAGATTTGAGGCACATTTTAACGATTTTTCAAAAATAGCAGACCTACAAGTTCATAGCGCGCCACTCGGTGGCGCGCTATGAGCTTGTAGATCTGCTATTTTTCAATAGCTAAATTATAACATAATGTTTAAAACACCAAAAGGGGTTCCCGCCCAAAATGGGTTAATGGTTAATGTGGTTAAACGCTAACGTGACATGGATGCGTTCCAGGTCTCAATGGATTAACAGGTCCGAGATATGAGTCAGTAGAAAAAGGTTTATTTAGATCGTATTCTTCCTCCTTTGTTTTCCTGTTCCGTACACATTCTCAAGGGTGGATGAAGCGTGATTTATTCTTCATCTTACAAAGGGTGTCGGGCACCAAAAATACAGACCTACAGGCTCACAACACGTCACGTGACGCGGTACGTTGTGAGCCTGTAGTGTAGATACTGTAAAGTAGCTAAGTACATGTACTCAAGTCCTGTACTTAAGTACAATTACATTTTTGGATTATTTCCCCATTTTCAATACTTTTACTTCTGCTCCACTACATCTCAGATACAAATATGTTTTACTCCACTGCAATTATTTGAAAACTAGTTACTAGTTACTTTGAAGATTTTGATTATTATTATAAAACCTGCATTAACCACTTCAACCCTATTGGAAAATAATGTATCTACAAGCTCACAACATGCCACAATGCTTATTATTTTCCAGAGATTTGTATACATGACGAGCTTCTGAAATGGGACATATACTGTATAATGATTAGTTTTACTTTTGGTACTTTAAGAAGCTTGGATCAACTGCCCGTCACTGTCATTGCGCCCCAGGCCAACTCCATTACCTCAGTCCAACCGGCTCCAGTAAGCATCCTCACTTCATAACTCAAGCGAATGCTTATCTGGCAGAAGTACTTAAGACACATCAAAAAGGCTACATTTCCACTTTTATGTTCTTTGGAAATTATTAATGTTGCTAAAGCCTTTTAAATTCCAGAGAGAATAGGCAAATACATATTCGATTCCCCTGGAGGGCAAAGAGGAAAATCTGCACATGTAAGTTCTTCTCCGGGAATACTGCACTGTAGTGGAAAATGTATTGGCTCAGCATTACAATAAAAAGCTAAACAAATAAGAGATGTACTGTAGCCCCCCCGCTCTTTAACACATTTTGGGCGGGGACCCCTTTTGGTGTTTTAAAGCATTTATGTTATACTTTAGCATATTGAAAAATAGCAGACCTACAAGCTCATAGCGCGCCACCGAGTGGCGCGCTACGAGCTTGTAGGTCTGCTATTTTTGAAAAATCGTGAAAATATTTATTTCAGAAAACTGGATGATTTTTTTTTTAATTTTGAGGTCAGGCCTAAATGGGTTAATGCATGAGGTTTCCGCAAAGAGAAAACAGTTGAAAATGGTTTCTCTAGGCTGAAACGGTACTGAGAAGCGGTACTTGGGGGCAGCTCTGAAAATGTGCTGTTCCTTCATGTTTGAAGTGCGATGCCATCATTTATTTATTTCCAGTCAATAACAAAAAAGAAAATCTATTCCGCCGTGTAATTAACAAGACATTTAGCTTTCCGTTCCAAGATGAAAACCGTCTAAAGATTCAAATCACCGAAGGGCAACGTAGTGCCTGAGCAGATCGGTTGAACAGTATGTTAATCAGGCCCAAGCACCTGCGCCATTGCCTTCATAGGACCCTTTGAATGCCTATACATCAGGGGTCTTTCCACCAGCGCTCACAACTTGGTATATTCAGTAACACTTTTAATAACGCACAGCAGCAGAATAAAACCACCCTAGACCTTCCTCTGAGGTTTCTGAGGCATGCGAGTGTGAAGTCTGGTTTTAGGAGCCGGCTCGGCTCGCACGTCTATCACAAGCACATCACACCCAAAATGTGACCTTGCCAGCTTCCATTGATATGCATTTTAACGGGTAAATAGGTCAAAAGTCTTAGGCTTATCTATTAATCATTATATTCCATATTTTAACTAATACATAAAGTATGCATACTTTTGCTTGACTGAGTCTCGATTGTTTAGCTTCACTGGTTTCTCTATTTGCTACTGCCCTCCGGTACTGAATAGGCAATCTTATTCTTCTAAATTCCGTTTGGATTAATTTTGCAAGTGAGGTTTTTTTTATTTTATTTCATCATTTGTTTTAAGTGTGTGTGTGTGTGCCCACGTGCGTGCCCGCGTGCGTGCGTGCGTGCATATATGGTGTGGTGGCAGTATATGTAGGGGGTACAGTACATTAGGGCCGGGCACCTGCCCTCCCAAAAGTCTGTGCCCGCCCGGCCCTGGGGTTGCGCGTGCCGTGAGTGCACCCCAGCACCAACCTGGACGTCCTTGAAAAGGTTGACCACCAGTGCTCCCAGCAAGCCTGTGGCGCTGTTAAATCACTCGGGAGTCAGTGTTAAACTTTGATCATGACAAATCACAGTGTTTTTCATATGAGCCCACGCATCGGACATCAATAAAGCCTAATGGCGTGTCAGGCCTATTAATGGATTGCTGTGCAGAGCTCATAAAAACACAATATCCCATCAGGCCTAAAGGCCCCTAATGATCCCCACGGTGCCTAGTAAAGTCACTTTAGGTCCTGGCCTCCTGATGGATATCACCTCTCTCAGTCCATTTTATCTCCTCGCTGTTAAGGAGGACGGAGACAGTAAAGCCAGGGTGAGTATGATTATATGCTTCAAATATGCATGGCTGGGGGAAATCTATAGCCTGAACTCTGAAGCACCATTTAGAGTTAGGTCACACGGCGGGAAATAGCCAATCTGCAAGCCCACGATGCGTCGCACTCGCGACACATCGTGCGCTTGTAGATCGGCTACTTGCAGTGAGCGACACCTCTGGACAGAGCATAAATTAAGCAATTGGTGTAAAATTGTCCAGTGAGTAAATGATACCGAAGAGTGTGGTAGTACTTTATTACGGGTGATTGTAAAACAATGAAGGTAGTTTATTGTGCGTTATGTAAAACAATAAAAAAAGAGAATAGTGGTAATTAATTGAACATAAAAATTAATAAACTTTATTTATCACATACTCAGCCATTATTTGCCCTGGGGTGGTGGTGGTGGTGGGGTTGGAAAGGGGGTGGGGGGGGGGTAAAAGGGCACAATGAGTGCTAAGCTTGAGCTGATTGTTCAGCTGACCTCTCAAAGAGAGCCACCACGTCCTGAACCTTCACCAATCGAGTTCCGTCGAGTGACGAAACTCGTCCGTCAATCATAGTTGCTGCAGATGATGGCTAAAAATAATGGGTTACACCGGCTGCAAAGAGTGGAATACGGTGACCTTCAATGGTTCACCGAATGTCTGCGTAATGGCAAGAAAACATGCAGCTGCTGCATGGCTGTAGAGGCAGATTCAGCACAGGACGTGTTTTCAGTCAACTCCCTCCGCACACTTTTCGTTTGCCACCTGGAGCAGTTCCTCAGCACTGAATGGTAGACCGTCAGGTAATCCTGCAGGGGGGGATTCTGATTCTGATGGCTATGAGGGAGTTGGAGTTGGAGGCCATCGATATTGTCCTTTTCTTTTTGCTGAGGTTTGCGTGATCTGCGCAAAAGGACAGTTAACCCATTTTGGGCGGGAACCCCTTTTGGTGTTTTAAACATTATGTTATAATTTAGCTATTGAAAAATAGCAGATCTACAAGCTCATAGCGCGCCACCGAGTGGCGCGCTACGAGCTTGTAGGTCTGCTATTTTTGAAAAATCGTGAAAATATTTATTTCAGAAAACTGGAGGATTTAGAAGGATTTTTTTAAATTTTGAGGTCAGGCCTAAATGGGTCAAATGATAAGGGACAATATCGGTGGCACCCAACTGTAAGTGTCTTGTTCAGGGACACCTCGACACAGGTGACCTTCTGATTACCATATACTGCGTCTCTATGCTCAGCTGCGACCCCCTTCAAAAACGCATCGCACTGCGACATTTTGTGGAAGTAGGGACATGGTTCTTGTGCAAAAAAATGCATCTAGATTTTCACTTTAGTTCCATGAGTTCAAATGGATGATCAGCATTTATGTTCCCTCTAGTGTGCGTGCGTGCGTGCGTGCGTGCGTGCGTGCGTGCGTGCGTGCGTGCGTGAATTCAGTTTTCATGGTCATAGTTGAAATATCAGATGTCACAAAATCAAGAAATAAATCTAGTCATAATTGCGAGAAGAAAACTCACAGACCAGACCTTTTATAATTTCATTTAGTGGCGGACATGGGCTTCCATATACTGCATGTCCGACTAAAGTGCTACAGCTGAGGATTTTAATTGCATAATTGTGGAGGAAAAACTCACAGTCCAGACCTTTGTAATTACATTCTGAGGCGGAAATGGTCTTCCGTATCTCAGATTTAAAGTGCTACCGTTAGCAATTTTTGGCACCGTGGAGTTCCTGCAATGCTTATTTTTAACCATGCAGCCGATCACAGAAGCTCTCCACAGTCAGGAGGAGAATGCTGGTGTGCTGAGGGGGTGAGTGGGGACCATTAACATGTCTTGTGAACATAGATAGATAGATAGATAGATAGATAGATAGATAGATAGATAGATAGATAGATAGATAGATAGATAGATAGATAGCTTTATTGTCATTCAGCAGATACATAAAATGCATAAGAAAACGAAATGTTGTTTCACTGGCTTTCAGTATGCTAGTTAAAAGAAAACTATAATATTATTAAAATCTAAATGCACTTTTAAAATGAATTTAAAAAAGCTTGTTCAAAAGTCTAATGTCTTGAGGGAAAAAGCTCTTGGAAAATCTCGCTGTCATACTCCCAATGCTTCGATACCTTCTGCCAGAAGGCAACAGAGTGAACAGTCCCTGGTGTGGGTGGGTGGGGTCAGTCCGGATGTTGTTGGCTCTAGACAGACAGCGATTGTGAGCAATGTCCTTGATGGAATTAAGTCCCGATGATTTTCTCCGCTGTCCTCACTACTCTCTGCACTGTTTTCCAGTCTGCTTCATTGCAGCTTTCAGAGATGCAGTTTGTCAAGATGCTCTCTATAGTGCCTCTGTAGAAAGTAGTGAGGAAGGGAGCAGCGAGTTGGGCTCTTTTCATCCGGAGCAGAAAGAACAACCGTTTCTGGGCTCTCTTTACAAGAGAGGACGTGTTTGAGGACCATGACAGGCCGTGTTCTGTACCCCCAGGAATTAACGTGGTGCTGCTCATTACCTCCCCTGCAGTGAGTGTCCTCTATGAGGAGTGGTGTGTGGCGGCGCTGGTTCTTTCTGAAGTCAACAATGACCTCTTTTGTCTTGTTGACATTCTGGACCAGGTTGTGTGTGTTGCACCAGCCCACCAACTGTCTCACTTCCTCCCTGTAGGCCATCTCGTTGACATCCTTTATGAGGCCCACAACTGTCGTGTCGTCCGCATATTTACTGAACCTGGCACAGCAGTCATGGGTCATCAAGGTGAACAGCAGTGGACTCAGGAAAGCAACCCTGGGGAGAGCCAGTGCTCAGGGAGATGACGCTGGAGTTGTTATTTCCGACTCGCACAGATTGGGGTCCGTTTGTTAGGAAGTCCAGCAGCCAGTTACACAGGGGAGTGCCCAGGCCCAGGGGGAACAGTTTGTCGACCAGTTGCTCGGGTATAATAGTGTAGAATGCTGAACTGAAATCCATAAACAGCATACGCACACTGGTGTTCTTCCCCTGTAAATGTGCCTTTGCAGGTCGGGATACCAATTTCATCCAATCAAGATAGAGAATTTAGGTCATTATGCAGATTAAATGAGGGCAGTTGGAAGTCATGACATAAAGACATGAGCAGACAAAATTGGAACTGGAACACTATAAAAATGAAGCTGATCTCTGAATCTCTCCTGATTGGCTGAAATCAGTAATCTACCTGGAAATGTATTTTCTGTTTATTAAAGAGCTGGAGAGATGGGGAAGATCTGCTGTGACTGAAAAAAACCCTCTATAGATCATTATCAGAATATAGTAGATAGCACTTTTAGATAGCACTTTTTAGACTTAGCATTTGAAACAGACTTATAGCATGTCATGTAGACAGCACAATAATTGCATTGTATATAGTCATAGCACTTCATATTACATACTGTATGTATAGCATAGTGTATGTATAGTTTATATGTTTAGTGTCATTATATATGTGTGTATGTGATGTATCCCCATGCTTTTTTGTTCTTGCCTAATGTAAATCGCTCTGGATTAAGAGCGTCTGCTAAATGCCTAAATTGTAAATTGTAAATAGTACTATAACCTTTTAACAAAATACTTTTTTGTTTTAACCAAAACATATCAGTTACCCTGTACTTTAAGCACAGTACTTGAGCGAGTTACTTTCCACTGGTGGTTTCTAGGTCTATTAGTCTGGGTGGTCACATCTTTTTATCATTTTGTTGGATCATGTTGCAGTAAGCAACTTGCTATTTATTTTTGCGATTTATATTCCCGGGGCATTACATTTCTGTCTTATCGCACGTTATTTTGTTTTCATCGCACATTTTGTTCCGGTGTTCCGTCTTATCTGAACCTTGGATTGGATCTTATATGAGATTGCTCTCACCCAGTATCCAATGTGTGCTCTGCAGGTAATAAAGTTGGGCTTAAAGTTGAAAGTGGAATTGTTCTACAGCAGTGGCTTTCAACCTATTTCATATCAAGGCTATTATTTATTCCGCATTTGAGCCACGGACCACTATTTGATGAGATTTATAGCCTCTCCGACCCAAGACTAAAGAATATTTTGTTGACGTTGGATAATATTTTGTCCACAATTCCATGCTGCATTGATGTGGTACCGTTAGCAGACATATATGGCAGACGTTGATTAAAAATAAGAATTATTTTACATGCTCCAATTGTGTAGACTTCTTGTAAATTAAGTAGCCTAATGCAGGTGTTAAACAATATTTTAACTCTTGTGAGCATCAAATGAAACCACATTTTACACTCTCAAGAGTTAAAGATCTAATAAGGGTCCATTTGGTTACAAAACCTCCATCATTTAGCTGGGGACCACCTGGAACCTCCTCAAGGACCACTGGTTGAGAAGCACTGTTCTACAGTACTGTACTGTACTCTGTTCCACCATGTCAGATGTGTTACTAGTACACACACACACACACACACACACACACACACACACACACACACACACACACACACACACACACACACACACACACACACACACACACACACACACACACACACACACACACACACACACACACACACACACACACACCCACACCCCGTCAAATGTTCAGAACAGCTTCAGAGCTCAATGTATACTACTCACGAAAGAGCTTTAGTTAAAGATGGAGTGCCGTGATTTTTTTCCCCACCCTAAAACATGATCATCAGGTATTATCATTATTATTATTATTATTATTATTATTATAAGGAGACAAAAGTACACAAAAGTGTACAGTATTTGTTCAAATGTCATTTTTATGTGGACACGCCCACCATTAAGTATGCCTGGTTGGTGGTGATGGGTGGTGATCCACCTGAACTGAAGCCACACCTACAGCTGTTGTTGTATGATATAGGGGGAGGGGTTAGGAGAGGGGATGATATTTCGTTTGACTGTCAAGGTTTCAGCCTCCAGGAAGAAACCCTAAATACAAAGGAAAGACATCATTGCACATAACAACCACACCAAGTTGTCTATAATGAAGTACTGTCACCTCATAAACACATGAAAAACTGGAAAAACTAAAAAATCACGGCACTCCAGGTTTTGAACCCACGTCTCCTGCATGAGAGACCTTAATTTCTGCTGCTCTGTCAAGACACAATCCTTGGCCAGGGGAGATCATGAAGTCTCCCGCCAGAGACCTCCGCCTATACTGACATGTCTGCTGACATCTGTGCATTCAACGAATGGGCTAAAACTGAAAAGGTAACTGCATTACAGAGCCAACACAGAGACATAAACTGCAGTGCAGACGGTATCAGGTTTGGGTTTCAAAGCATGCCGCAGGTGTGTAGGTTTGTTACTGCCGGTTTTCTCCTCCGTCTGAGCCCTTTTCAGGTGGAGATCATCTATAGGAGTGCTCTCATGAGCTTGAAGAAATACTACTTTTTAACCAGTAGGGTGTCCTATCTGACCCAAATGGCGTTTAATGTCTCAAAGGAAGAGTAGAGACCACTGTAGATGTGTTAGTTAGTTAGTTAGTTAGTTATATTGTATTAACATACTCTACCATACAGATTGGTTAAAAATACATTACATTTTTTTATTCCGGATTGCGGTTTTAAATCTACATTGTTGTTTTTTTGGTCCTACTGGCATGCAAAGAAGCACTCACACGGTGACTCCATCCTACAATCATCTCCCGCAATTATATTCCTTTCTGATCACTGGCAACATAAGCCACAACCCCACCAGGTCCACCCCCCCCCCCCCCCCCTCAGGTCTGACTGCTATCGTTGCCATTGTTACTCCCGTCGTTGTTATGCCTGCCACAGAACGAACAGCCTGGGATTTCATCTCATATCGTGTCAGTAAATGTTAGCATAAATGACAATTAGCCACGTCCTGATGGCATTCGCGTAGGCTTCATAGCAGCCCGCCTGCAGCCGCCGCGGTGAACACGTGTTACGATCCGTTCCCCGGCGCTCGACTTCACAGGGAGCAAACGAGGAGGCCATTTTATGCAGCCACCGATGTCAGCTAATTATTTCTGGCCCCCCGCTGCGCGTCACTCGCAGGCTCCCACCGACCGAGCTTCCTGCTGTGCATCACTCAAACCCTTCCCCCCTTCCCCCACCCCCCATACTCCCTGTCATTAAAGGCATGAGGAACTGTCTGTCTCTCGCTCCCTCTGTCTCACTGTAGATTCTTTCCCTTTGTCTGTCTGCCATCTCTTGGGTCTCTTACAGGCTCTTATGAGAGCCTCTTCAAACACAGTTAAATAAGGATCCATTCCACCACACACACACGTCCCCCTCCTGCCAAGTTACCCAAAATGTGTGTGCTCGCTCGCACGCACGCACCCACACACGCACAAAATATCTGCATGTTCGATTCTGAAATTACCCGCAAAGACATTGAGGCAGATCGGTCCAAAGTACACACAATTTATTTAGCTACGGCATACAGGTCACTTCACACATAAATTATACACACGCTGGTGCAAACATGTGCACGCACGCGCACACACGCACACGCACATGCACATGCACACGCACACGCACACACACACACATACACACACACACACACACACACCGCAAAATATCTGCATGTTTGCAAAAGCTTTGTTTATATTACTGCAGCTCATTAATCGTTTCATTATCACGCCCCCCGAATAAAGAAAATAATTAACTTTTGAAAACGGACGCAAAATGGCCGTGTCGAATGTCGCAATTAACTGTGCAAGGCTCCTGCTAATGATGGAAACAAACCGTGAGAGGTGCATACTGCAATGCTAATGCTGTGATTGCATTGTCAGGTAGAAGCCTCTCATTTCCATATTTTGTGCGTTTGTAAATAAATGGCCTTCTTGATCACACTACAGCGTCACACAACAGCATCAAATGTAGCAGATCCACAAGCTCGAAACGTGGTGTGAAGCGACGAGTTGTGAGCTTGTTGATCTGCTACATTTTTTAATTTTCAAACCTGAAAAGTAACAGTTTAGGACAGGGCTGGGCAACTGGCGGCCCGGGGGCCACATGCGGCCCCCACCTTCACTTAATGTGGCCCTCAGGTTGATGTCAGTATACTGATATAACATTGGTTTCAGCTGTTACTATTCCACAACATGCAAAACATGACCCGCTTTTATTACTTCAGTCTAAATTAGTAGCTCATTGCTTCAACCCAAATATGGCATTTGAAATTACATAAAAATGTAAATTTTTAGGATTCTAATTAAAAAATAGCAAAAATTCAAGATTTCAATTCGAATATAGCAAATATAGCCGATCTACAAGCTCAAAACGCGTCGCGCTGCGACGCGTTTTGAGCTTGTAGATCGGCTATTTTTGCTACGACAGTAATATATGGCCCTAGGGAGTGAGTGTGGAAATATAGTGGCCCTCTCCATCGTCAAAGTTGCCCACCCCTGGTTTAGGACATACTGTACAGTATGAGGTTTCCACTCGACAGAAGACGACATGCGGAATGAATTCCAGCCTGAAGGCATGGCTCTATTTCCAGAGCCTCAGTCCAGTACTATAAGCCACAAGAGGTCTCAGGCTACCCTGGATTTTATAATGGCTGAGAGGCGTGGTGCAGACACGAGTGTCTTCAACCCTTTCAGACATTATAAAATACAAGGTAAGCTGGGACCTCGCGTGGCTTATTGCTTTTCTAAAACGGTTACAAACAATGCAATATTATCATAAAACTATTCCTAATTCACAAAAGTAGTTACACTTTGCGGCCACCAAGCCACTTCCTTGTTTACTGAGGAAGTCCAGCCAGGCTGTGTGCTTACGACAAACAAAGAGTCTCATATGGTACCTAACATATTAGATTCCCAATAATCCCAATAATCTGACACCCATAAATCCGACTACCCGACTACTAATATTCCCTAACCCTAAACACACGTGGAAGCCACAGGTGAGTCTTAACCGGCAACAGGATGTCGGACTAACGTGGTGGCGATATAGCAATCAATTGAAAATGCAAACTTTGAACAGGCATAGCTCACGAGCCTTTCGTGTTCTGACTTTTGACCTCTGACCTCTAGATCACCCACCATTTTGAACGATATGCTCATAGTAAAGTCCTCAGTGTTGATTTCTATATGTCTCCATCTCTTTCACGCACACACATTTCCCTCCTCCACACAAAAACACAGTCAGGAACATGCACATGCTGAGAATCATGTTCCACCCAACAGCCCCCACATCTCTCTCAGCCCTCTCCACCACGAGAGCCATAGGGGTCTTTGCCATAATTCATGTGAATAAATGGGATGTTTAGAGGTGGGGTTATTTGATTTAGTGTGGATGGAGGTTTCAGAGGAAGGGATAACACCATCTGCAGGCCTCCTCTGTTCCCCATCATTCATCATTACATGCCTGCTTATGACTGCATATTCCAGGGGACAAAACAAGACGTTTGGAGATTAGAGAGGGGGGAGGAGGGAGGGGTGCGGTTATCTGGTGGAGGATTGGAAGAATCTGATATCCAACCAAAAGAAATTAAACGGCTGTATGTGCTGCCTCTTTTTAAGCCTGTGCTATCAGCGACAGACAGACAAACCGCTTTGTGATTGCATAAACTTATTTTTCTTCTTTTCTGCTATTGAGATGTGGTGAAACTCGTTTTAAGATTAGGCCTATACAAAACATCCACTATTCCTCAACACAGGCTTTGTGTTGTGATTTACTTGATAGAAGATAAATTAATGAATATCTAAACTGATTTAGCCTTTGATACAAGGTATAACTGCATACAAACACATTTGTATTGTTTGCAAAAGGCCAATATGGCTGGTATACACCATACAGTACTACAGTGTAGCCAAAATAACCAAATTAAGTCCGGATGGTTCTTCATATTATCATCTTTTTTTTTCTTAGGCACATAGCCAACAATAGGCACATAAAAAAGCAATTATCTAAATCCCACTCCTGTCAGATTCAAAAAGGTCAGATAAGTGTTGTGATTGACTGCCGTGTGCTTTTGAAAAGTGCATTTTGTAGCAGCAGTATTAGACGTGTGACCAGCTAAAGCCCAGCGAAAATGGTAAAAAAAAAAGTATTACATACGGTGTAGTATTTTTCAAAAGCTTCCGTCATACAGTCTGGAGCAACGGAAGCTCTGATCTAACCTGACTCCGCCAGATGGGGCAGCAGAGAGTACACTGGGTTCCCCCCTCCTGCTCCCATCTGGGAACTCTCAGGCAGACTTGATGCCCGGCCACAAAACGGCCTGGCCAATCAGCGGCAGCTAGAGGCGGGATCAAGGCATACACAGTGCTGCCTTGATCCCGCCTCTAGCTGCTGCTGCTGAGTAAGCAATAAAGCGGAAGTGGAGCCTCCTCCCCACTTCCGTTTCATCTTTACAGTCGCGCAAGTTTAATATAAATATACATATAAATAATCGAGGCATAATAGCTTGCTGCTTAGCAGAAATGGAAATAAAAAAATTAAATGCAAAGAAGATTTAAAATATATTTGTGAAAAACGGAAATGGCAGCTTCCTTACTCGTAGTTCTGGACTCGATGTAGCATTCGGAGATTGTGGAATAGTTGTCTGGCTAAGCGAGACTACATACAGTACTGTACGTAATGTAAGACTGTATGTAAGCGCTTGTGTTTAGGTAATGTATACGTTAGCCTATACGTTCAGGCATGGGTTTGGTGTGTGTTAACATGTTATGAACAAACTGACCTCAAGATCCTGCACTCGGTGCTTGTAGACAGCGGGTGCGGCGCTAACTGCTAATGAATGATTGCTGCGCGTGACTGAACCAGACACCAGCCAGAG
This sequence comes from Electrona antarctica, assembly GCF_951216825.1. Classification (NCBI taxonomy): domain Eukaryota; kingdom Metazoa; phylum Chordata; class Actinopteri; order Myctophiformes; family Myctophidae; genus Electrona; species Electrona antarctica. Next base: position 40,345,513 of record NC_136789.1, on the reverse strand, counting down.
CACTCGAAAGCAGTAAAGTCAACATGATGATAATGATCAGCTCTATTGACCTCACAGTTGATGCTGGATGATGTTCATGTTGTCATGTTGTTACTCTCAAGAGCTCAAATACTACATAGTATCGTATAATAGTGTTCCTATAGTGTTTGTTGGGTTTAGTCAGTGGTGGAAATAGTAGGCTACTCAATTGTTTTACTTAACCCATTTAGGCCTGACGTCGACATTTCTAAAATGTCTTCTAAATCGTGACAGTTTTCTGTCAGGATTTGCGCCATATTTTCACGATTTTTTCAAAAATAGCAGACCTACAAGCTCGTAGCGCGCCACCGAGTGGCGCACTATGAGCTTGTAGGTCTGCTATTTTTCAATAGCTAAAGTATAAGATAATGCTTAAAACACCAAAAGGGGTTCTCGCCCAAAATGGGTTTTAAGACACTATCCTACATTTTCAGACGAGTGGTGGGAGCAGGCAACGGAGAGGGTTAATTCCTCCTCCTCCTGTGCTAGGCTTAGCCTCATTCAGTTCAAAGTTCTCCACAGAACTCATTACAGTAAAGCAAGATTATCTAAAATATATTCGGGCGTGACGGACAGTTGCGATAGATGTTCTCAATCACCAGGAAATCTGTCCCATATGTTCTGGTCTTGCCCCAAATTGTTACCATTCTGGAAATCTTTCTTTGACATAATTTCTGAGGTGCTGGAGACAACCATTTTGCCTTGCCCCCAAATTGCAATTTTTGGAATCCCGGAAGAGGATGTAGTTTTACCCAAAAAGCAGCTTAATGTTATTGCCTTCGCCTCATTAATCGCCCGCAGGAGGATACTTTTACAGTGGAAGGCAGAGTCCCCCCCCTCGGCCAAATCATGGTTGATTGACGTTATGTCCTTCCTGAAATCAAATTCACAATTCGAGGGTCCTCTGATAAATTTTATAACCATTGGCAACCTTTAATATCGTATGTAAGCGGTTTGGAATCACTTTCACCTGACTGAAGACGCATGGTGTTGGTGTGCTCTGGTGGTGCAGATCTCTACTTGGTGCAAGATATATAGCCTAATATATTGGAAATCATTACACATGAGGGTCAATAAATGAGCCAATTAAGCTCTTACAAGCTTTATCTCTTTATATATAAGTATTTGAATTATTTTTAATTTGTATTTACTCTGTTTTTTTTAATTAATTTTATGTCTCTTATTTTACCCCCTTTTAAGTTGTTTATTAATTATTTCTGTGAACGTAACCATGTGATCCCTTTCTGTGTATCTTAGTTATGTACTCAACCTATTGGTTTTATACCTGTATATATGTTGTGTGTATCTTAGTTATGTACTCAACTTATTGGTTTTATACCTGTATATAATTTATGTTGTTTGTATGTCTGGCCTCGTGGGGAAAGATGGTGGGTGGGTGGGGAGGATTGGGAAAGGAGTTGTGGGAGAAAATATAAAAACAAAGAGTATTTTCTTTCTGTGAAACTTGCATAATATGATGTCATACTCTTTGAATAAAATGTGTTTTAAAAAAAAAAGACACTATCCTGCCTTGCAACCAAGACCTAAGGAGCTGTAAAGTAGTCATCCTGAAGACACACCGGTGTTGATTAGATTTATAGATTTGATAGGATTTGTATCATTCATGTGTTCAAACACTCTCGCAGCGGATACAGTAATTATATGCTCTGAAATCCATTATGTCGTAGGCTACAGTGGTTTTCAACCAGTGGTCCGGGGACCACCAGTGGTCCTTGAGGGGGTTCCAGGTGGTCGCAGCTAAATGATGGAGAGTTATAGTACCACATGGACCCTTATTAGATGTTCAACTCTTGAGACAGTGTAAAATGAAACCAATAAGGGTCCATGTTACGATCTCAAGAGTTACATTATTGTTAAACATCTGTATAACACGTGTGTCGGATTGGAAGTCAGTGGGGCGAACGGGTCTCGAGTTACGTGGATTACAGACACACACACGTACGTACACACACGGAGACTTGGTGCAATTATAGATAGATGTCTACACAATAGAGAATGTAGAATTATTATTACTTTATTTTGATCAACATGTGTCTGTCATCTCTCCTATGGTACCACAGCAACACAGCATGGAATCGTGGACAGAATCTTATCAAACGACAACATATTCTACGTTTTGTATCGGAGAGGCTAAATCTCAAATGGTGGTCCGTGTGTGGATCAAATGCCGAATAAATAACGGGCCTTGATATGAAAAGGGTTGAAAACAACTGATACACTATAATGACATGCCCTTCAGCCCAAATCAGGTGGTAAAAAAGACCATAGCAGCATTAATACATCATACGGTATATTCACCGCTTCAGCCATACTGTATATTGCACATACTGTAAGCATGGACCATTTACATGTTGATGGCAATACAAACTATGTTTTATTTACATTTTGTCAATAATGTTTCAAATAAAGTTCAGCGGTTAAATAATCATGGACTCAATCAACTTGCAGCTACTATTTTAAAGCTATAGACATTTCAAATCAATCTGCACATTACATAACCGTACGCACGCACGCACGCACGCACGCACACACACACACACACACGTTTCCACTAACAAGCTAAACGAGCCACACAGCTTTGAGTACCCATGCACAAATTCATTAACATTCTGAGTGGCAGATGAAACAGTCTAGAAGAGGCCACGAACATAATAAACTGATACTATACGAACCAGCCATGGAAAGACATGTACTCACTCGCGCACACGCACGCATGCACGCAGGCAGGCAGGCACGCACACACGCACACACGCGCACACACGCACACACGCACACACACAGTTTAATTACTGTAACAAACAAATTGATTAAGATTTGTCACGCTTGACAACAACAGGGTAACACGCAAACAGAGAAACATGCAGGCACATGCACGTACGCACACACACACACACACACTTAAAGGATGCCGCATATAATTGTACATACTGTACACAAAAATGGAAAAATGGACTTGGACAAAGCAGGATGGTTAAACTGGTTTCCGTTCTCTCTCTCCCTCTCCCTCTCTCCAAACACCTCGGGAGGAGGGGAGGGCTCCACCCGTCGACAATATGGGGTATGCGCGTGACATCATCATCATACCCGGCCGGAAGTTATGCTGGAACGCCTACTGAGTGGCAAAACACTACTTTCTGGCCTTCACAGCCCATACATCCAAGCAGAAAAGTCCTAATTGACGATGTTAAGCGACGTTAAACTCACTTTTCCACTCACTTTGCCACTCGATTTCCAATTCCCTTCATAGAAGTTTCCACAACACATCCACACAGAGTTCACGGGACATTCACACAGAGCTGTTTGAGCAGACTTAAGAGTAGTTCACTGACAAAATGACGTATTTTCTCTCAATGACAGAAGCCTTGAATTCATGATTTTTGTCATAAACCCACGCCAATAATTTGATGACTGGCAGAGACCGGAATGTTGCGTTCACAGATACATTTGAACTCTGGAAAACTGTACACATATCGGAAATAAAGCATGGATTGACAGACAGACACACACACACACACACACACACACACACACACACACACACACACACACACACACACACACACACACACACACACACACACACACACACACACACACACACACACACACACACACACACACACACACACACACACACACACACACACACACACACACACACACAGCCGCAGAGCCATCTTGCCTGAGATATTTCTCTCACCTCTAAATGAAGGCTGCCAAGCCAGCCAGCCTGCACCACAGTCATGCCTGCCACCTGCAATTGGCAGTGCATTAACGATTAAATGGCGCTAATTAGCCGCAGCACGGTGACAAGGAAGTATTTTGTCACTGTGTGTGTGCGTGCGTGCGTGCGTGCGTGCGTGCGTGCGTGCGTGCGTGGGTGCAGATCCAGCGGCCCAGCGTGGAGCAGAGACAGAGTTAAGGTTGCATTTCCTCATTTCCCTGCTAAGTTATAGAGAGGACAGAAAGAGTATGAGAAATAAGAGATCAAGCAGAGAGAGAGAGAGAGAGAGAGAGAGAGAGAGAGAGAGAGAGCTCATGCAAGATGGAGTGTCACAAACAAAATCGAGGTCAGTTCTCTTTCATTTCAGGCAAATCTAAATTCAAACATGGCGCTGCCTATGATATGGAAAACACTTTATATTGGAGTACATATTGGTATACGAGAGGCTTCTTCTTATTCCCCATCTGTAATGAAACCTTTCATCTCCTCGTCGGGCCTCTCCACGATGTGCTGGCGAGGAGAATAAGGAGCACGTTCAGCCAGGGACTCCTCTCTGGCCGCTATACACCATGAAGCACCTCCACTAGTCCTATAGTGTGCTATAGTAGCCACCTATATAGCCTCGGAGACCACATGCATTTTCCTTTCAAAAGAAAAAGAAACGCATGGGCGAGAACCCATTCAATTGTGGCATACAGTAGCGATAACGCGTCTCTCTCTATCTGCTGATTACTGATGGTCTGCAGCTGTATTGTATTCAATTCACACACACGCCTCTCTCTGTATCCGTGTCAGGCTCATCTGCTGCAGCTGCGTCTAAGGTTTCTCCCGGCGGCTCTGGCCGGGCGATGCCTATGCCAAAAAAAAGGACAGGTCTCTTTCAGGCTAGTAGCCACCTGCAGGCTCCACCCCCATACAGTATGTGGTGGAAGAAGTGTCATTAGTAAAAGCACTAGCAGCGAGCATTATCGTTGCTGTTGGCAGAAAAACTCCTACAGCCATGTTTTAACTTTTTGTGTTTTCTTTTAGTACATTAACGCCCTACTTGATCACACTACGGCGCCACACTAAAGCATCAAAAGTAGCATCGATGTTGAGGTGTTTCTCAATTTGAATCCTGAGAAACAGTTTTGGACACGACGATATAAAGACAAGCAACTCTATAACAAGTAAAAGGTCTGTGTTCAAAATGTTACTTTAATATACTTAGTAGTACCGAAGTAAAAGTAAATAGCTATAATCTACAAGATTAGCCGGGGATGGGAGATGCTCTACTTGTGGGGACAACAGATGACAGTGAAAGGGGGAGCGCACACAGACACAGGAGGGCGTAAGGGCATAGGCTGAAGTCTTCAGCATGTGCACCATCCTCTCAGAAGGTGAAGTTGGGGCCTTGTGTCCCAAACATTATTTTTTGTAGCCCTCCGAAAAGACAATTCTCCCATTTCTTGTTCATTTCCACACAGCAGACACGATCCATTTAGGAATAGCGTCGTGCATAAATTGTTCCAGATCACTTGAAGGAATTGCATTGATTAGTCACACTAGATAAAGTCCTGAATTCCATCCTTAAACGGGCTCCAGGGAGACTTAGACGAAGCCAGTCGCTTGAAGATAGGAGAGCACGGCAGAATGACTAATGACCACAAGGAAGACATTAGAGTGAATAAGGAGGATGGACTGCAGTTTGTGTGTGTGTGTGTGTGTGTGTGTGTGTGTGTGTGTGTGTGTGTTTACAGGATACCTACAGTGATGTAAGTGCTGACGCAGATTTTACCCCCCACCCCCGTTTCACCCTACTCAAGCACATTAGTTATACTAGAATAAACTAGATGATGCTTACGGCACACACACACACACACACACACACACACACACACACACACACACACACACACACACACACACACACACACACACACACACACACACACACACACACACACACACACACACACACACACACACACACACACACACACACACACACACACACACACTCTGCAATTACCTGTAAAGACATTGAGGCAGATCGGTCCAAAGTACACACAATTTATTTAGTTACGACATACAGGTCACTTCATACATATAGTATATGCACGCTGGTGCAAACATGTGCACGCACACACACACACACGTATAGATTCACAAAGACAAAGTGACAAACATGTGCACGCACACACACGTATAGATTCACAAAGACAAAGTGACAAACATGTGCGCGCCCACACACACGGTATAGCGAATAATTCACACAAACACAAAGCACTGCACACATAATACTCCCCCCCCATACACACTCAGCTGAGGCACTAATATACTGACAAAGAAAAATTGACACACCGACACAAACACACTACATGAAGGATAAACGCGCGCGCGCACACACACACACACACACACACACACACACACACACACACACACACACACACACACACACACACACACACACACACACACACACACACACACACACACACACACACACACACACACACACACACACACACACACACACACACACACACACACACACACACACACACACACACACACACACACAATAGCAGGCTACTCACACAGCTTAAGATGGATGTGATGTTCTAACGTGTGGCTGGTGCTCTGCGAGACATGTTGTGCCCTCCATTTTCCTGCTGTTTGGCCTGTAAGCCACATTAGACCCAGCCATCAAATGAGCGATTAGGCCGTCGGAATGTAGTGCTTCGTTGTATTTGTGTTTGCAGAGCGCTCTAACAAAGAACCACACGAGAGGAAAGCGATTAAAGGCGAAACCCAGAGAGTGTGAGAGAGTGAGAGAGGCTACTACTTTGCAGAGGCTACTATACTTTGCAACAACAGGTTAAATTGTTTACCTTAACGCATACAAAGCGACGCACACAAAGCGTACGCACACAAAGCGTACGCACACAAAGCATACGCAAACAAAGCGACACAGCAGTGTGGCTCCAGTAGCCTACTGCTTCTGTGGTGCTCTGCACACAAAAAGAAGGCCTCCTCCTCCATCGAAGAGATTCGTCCAGGTCCTGCAATTATTAAATCACCAAATTACATAGGCTACTGTAGTTGCCATGGTTGCCACGGCTGACAGTATGTGCATGCTGATCGGCCTACTAGTTTGGGAGATTATCTACGGACAGACACAAAGAAACGGATGTATACACGAAGAAGTAGGTTGGAAGTGGCTTATTGACGGTATCAGCCGGTAACACGTGGGAGTCTCTCCCCGTTACACTGCGCTATACCCCTGGGAGATGGATTGCTGAGGTGGAGTGCCACACCTACCATCAGCTCCCAGTACTTCCAGCATGACTTGCTGCACCCAAGCCGTGCTACTCATACGCCGAGTTGGTGGTGCCCGGGATCAAACGGTACCCATGAACTTGTGGTCCAAAGGCGAGAGCTCTACCGACTGAGCTACCCGGACACGTAAACACGAGCAATCGCAATATCTACATCTGCCTAGTGGAAGTAATACGTTTATGGTGTCAAAATAAACATAAATCTCTCACGCGGCAGATTAGGAATGCATTTAATAGCCTTTCTACTAAAGCAGCCCCTTGCTGAAATGGAACTTGGTAAATTGGTGATTAAATATGAACGAACGAGATTGGCAACACAGCGTGACACATTCTTGATGTGTGTGTCCGTAGAGGCAACCGCTTTGGCAATGACAGTCTTGACTTAGACTGATGCTTTTATTCTCAACATCCTGAGTAGTGCATGCAGGTTTCTCATCTCAAGTCCTCTGAAGGCAGGCCACACAAATGAACCATTTGCCCAGGTAGTTAATTACATTCTTTCAATTGGTTTCCTGGGCTCCCCCAATTATACCCAGCTGGAATGAAAGAACAGCAGTACAAAAGATCCCACCGAACTGTACATATACATACACTGTAAATTGCTGGTCTAGAATCCGTTCCATTTCTTCCATTTACAGTATAGCTCTCACACCTCACTGCCTCTACTCTCACTCTGCAGGATTCACAGATGAGGCGTAATTTCAGAGAGAGAGAGAGAGAGAGAGAGAGAGAGAGAGAGAGAGAGAGAGAGAGAGAGAGAGAGAGAGAGAGAGAGAGAGAGAGAGAGAGAGAGGAAAATAATACTAGATGGTGGGAAGAAAGGGGACCACTTACAGCCCTATTTCAAAAATAGCGGAAATAGGGAGGTGGCAATTGCCATCCCCTGGGACCTTAAATGCCACCAATACCACCAATGTGACAAAGCCTATAACATACTGTACAGCTGTGATTCTCTATACAAACTACAGTGTAAAATCCTCAGTGTTAATTGAACTCAGAGTGCACAAATGGAACCCATTATATTGGTCCATTTGTCCATTATCTGAGTTACAGAGCCGTAACAGTCCATTTGGTTCCTAACTATCAGTCGTTTAGCTGGAGACCCCCTGAAAGCTCCAAGGACCCCTGCATGTGGGTCCCTGGACCATACTGCCATATGGCAGTGGCTCAGGAGGTAGAGCGACCGCTTGGGAGATGGAAGATTCCTGGTTCCATCCCTGCATGGCTCCCCCTGGGTGTTGAAGTCAGTGTCCTTGAGCAAGACACTGAACTCCTATTATATATGCTCCCGACTAGAAGGTTACAATAAGATAAGATAAGATCTTTATTGTCACTGTATGAAACATACAATGAAATTTCGTTTAGTGCAAGAAAGAAAGAAACACTGATGGGGCAACTTCATGGCATAAACCGTCATAGTCAAGTCCAGTCAAGTCATCTGAATCCATTAATAAGAGCACCATGACGCACCATTACAAATAGTAAAATTGTGCATCATAGTGCTCACATGCACACAGGTTGGCATTGTAGCAGTGGTGGAAAGTTCGTTTTCAAAATTATTCATTTGAAAAACAATCTAGCATAGAAAGAAGGACAACATCTGTAACCAGAAACCAGGGACAATCAATGAGTCCAAAATGGAGTTTGAAGTCTATATGGGCCACGTCTGACACAACGAATATCAAATATCTATATTCTAAATATTCAACTAAGCGACTTATAAACTGTCTGGGGTGCACGCAAAAGACTTGTAAACTGTCTGGGGTGCACGCAAAAGCCAGAGTAGACGTGAAAATAACCCCAGAAGTGTTTTAAAGTGAAATACCCTTTTAAAGTCCCACATTGGAATAGGCCTACTACTACTTCCAGCACTGATATGTAGTCGCCGGTGGCAGTGGTGTAAACTAAGTAACTAAGTACATATACCTAAGTACAGTACTTACAGTACAATCTTCAGGTATTTGTAATATTTGTAATACATTTTAGGTATTTTAAAATTTCAATACTTTTTCTTCTACTCCATTACATCTCAAATAATATCGTACTTTTACTCCACTACATTTATTTGAAAACTTTAGTTACTAGTTATTTACTGTAGATTTGGATTATTGTTGCAAAACATGCATTAACCACTTCAGCCCTACAGTATATACATTTCGGCCATTTTAAAATAGCCGATCTACACTTGTAGATCTGCTATTTTCAAACAATGTTTAAACATTTGAAAACTTGAAATGGGACATTCTGCATAGAGAGTACTTTCTACTTTTGGTACTTTAAGTACATTTTGAAGCCAATACTTTTGTACTTTTACTCAAGTACATTTTGAATTCCGGACTTTTACATATAATGGAGTATTTCTATATTGCAGTAATGATACTTTTACTTAAGTGAAAAATGTGAGTACTTTTTCCACCACCAACAGAATCCATGCTTCTCTCAAGAACACGGGAGCTCATCATTGCTGATGTCCTACAGTATTATGCAATCAGCGTTCCATTCCCAGGATGCGCCCATGAATTAAGCTGTCAAAAGGCAGAAAAACACGACAATCTAATCAATGTCGCCGTGGCCAGCTGTGCATGCCACTGATTAAATTAATCAATTTTCACATGATCATTTAAATTAAAAAAAAAGAAAAGGTATACATGTTCGAGGGTGTAATTGTATGAGATTACATTTAAAGCGATGACAGCTCAATTTGTGTGCCTCACACCACCTGAGTTTAATGGGGTAATATGTCAACACGTCGGTCCTGAATTATACTAAATGTTGAAGAGATCATTAACTGCTTTTACTCGGCGGCACAATCGAGAGAACTCCAATATAATCACGAATAATGATTATATGTACAAAACCATTAAATTGCCACTTCACCCCTTTGCAAAAAAAAACATTATGTTAAGATTCAGAACACTTTCCTGGGGTTTTTGTGTGTGTAATATGTGGTTTTAGATGCTACAGCCCTCCCCCTCTCCACAAGGTGGGGCAATGCACCAAAGCATTAAGGTCATTGCAGAAAATCCAGCAATCCAGTCAAACCCTAGTCAAACACACAGACTTCATTATTTTTCTGGCCATAGGGTGCAAATTTCAATAATTCCTGGAAATCGAGGCTCAGTGCATTCAAACGGTGGATCATGGCAGCCTCCGTGTCGTTCTTTGGTTGCTTCTTTGTTTTGGAAGATAATTTCTCAAAATTATGAGAAACGAACATGCAATTTTAGCGTGGACGATCGTGAAAGGGAGCTACATGACTGCCGGGTGATTCTTCAAAGGTAAGTGAAAAACTATTACGATAAAAAATAACGGTGCTGTATCTATAAATCCAGACATCCGATACGCTAGCGGTTTGTGGAGCTGGTTGGACACCTCTCTCAAACCTTTCGATCCAGACCCTCCTAAAGAACAGCTTAATTGGATAAAGGTTGATACCGGTCATCCCATTAGAGACAGCGTCTCTACCTCTCCTATGTCTTTCACAGCTATAGAGGTATGTTTGGCATCGCTGTCTGGCTGGAATGTAAAGTGGACTCCAATCATGTCTGGAAGGTCAATCTGACAACAAACTATGGATAGCATGATATGAAATGTCTGTACTGATACAGACAACCAAAAGTGAATACAAATATCTGCCAATTCGAATACAGGCAACGAGAAGCTTGACCGGCCGCGAAAAAAGGTGTAATGATCTTATCATGGGTGCACGTCGCTGTTTGATGACGTTGCGTAGAATGGTCAAAAGATGAAATGTGCCCGAATAATGCGTCATATATCAACTGTACAATATGTGAAGACATTGAGGGCAGGATAATAAGCCTATAACCTTGGCCGAGTACTTGTGTGGAGTCTGTGGAAGTGTGGAGGCAAGTGGAGTGCTGGTAAGCTCGGCCCTAGCAACCAGACACCACGTCAACCCTATTCTGATTCTGGTAGAGGGATGGGCAGCAATGTTGGCAATATTAATCAGTCCGCTTCCTTAATTCCTTTACAGGTGTTAAGGCTACCAATGATACTGATTAAGGCTGTGTGCTACTGCTATTCTGATCAAACAGAGTCAGGGGGCTGATATTGTGCATGGTGTCTCACTGGAGAGGTTATATTCTATCATTGGTAACAGCTGTGAAGGATCAGATCAATATCTTGTCCATCTGCCCTATCCAGTATGCACGGTGGGCTGCGTGGGCAGGGACTTTACGACTGTGCCACCCGACTCGACACACACACACACACACACACACACACACACACACACACACACACACACACACACACACACACACACACACACACACACACACACACACACACACACACACACACACACACACACACACACACACACACACACACACACACACACACACACACACACACACACACACACACACACCTCTATAACAGCGGTTCCCAAAGCTTTTTGGCCATGCACCCCCTGTTACCTCCCGACCAATTGCATAAGCTATAGAGACATATATTTCCTATTTATCCACATATATGCACAGATATGAACCTGAATATAACTATATGCAGCATATGCTATAGTCTGCATATGCTTGCCATATATTGGCATAATATTTTAATATATTTATAATAAAACCATAGCACGCTGCACCACCATTAGCCTTTTCATGTTGCACACCCCCTAGAATGCGCCGGCGCACCACAAGGGGTGCACGCACCACAAGGGGTGCACGCACCACAAGGGGTGCACGCACCACAGTTTGGGAACCACTGCTCTATAACATGCACACACCTTTTTATCCTGGCATGCAAATGACCAAAATGTGTTTACCATCGTCGTCACAGAGCTTCGGTCCATATCCACATTCAGCCCAATTAGCAGCTGGAGAGTAATCGCACCATCGTGCCTCAGCCAGCCGGCACAGCTGCAAGCGGATAGGAGGATGAACACAATTAACAGCATCTAAATCCAATTAGCAGACAATACGAGGTAACGTTGTCCGACGACGCAGGTTGTGGTAGAAGTGTGCATGTGTTGAAGGGGAGGGAGGAGGGAGGGGGGGGGGGGGGTGACGAGGTTTCATGGGAGGTTTCATGTCTGGACAGCTCACTTTCCAAGTGCCATATGGCTCTAAAACTTGCTTTGTGCTTGAGACCCAAAAGACACATCTGGTGTCTCCCCAAGGCCCAAAATATGTCGGGTGGAAACCTTCTACCGCATGTCCAAACATTCACAGATCTACAAGCTAACAACACATCGCACACACTGTGAGCTTTCGATACATTTCCCTTTAACATAAACACATGAAATATGTGTAACAATACAAAATTACATTATGAATTGCGTTATTCCGATTATTACATGGCTACTACTTAAAGGAGAATTCCATGCTAGAAGGCTTTCTTACCTTTATTTGTAGTCGTTACGTCCCCACCAAAGAGATCCAGGTGTTATTCTGTGCAAAAGCTCCTTATTGGCTATTTCCCCTACCATAAGCCCTCAATGAATTGCATTGAATGGGAATTGAATGGGGCTATGGGGGTGCTAATTTGCTTATTTACATCGCTCACAATTATTATTTTTTTGTATATATCCTCTCTTCATAATGTAAATAATATCCCAAGCGGCACACTTTACTACTTATTTAGATGGAAATAAGCGAATTAGCACAACACCCCATAGCCCCATTCAATTCCCATTCAATTCAATGCAATTCATTGAGGGCTTATGGTAGGGGAAATAGCCAATAAGGAGTTTTTGCACAAAAAAACACCTGGACCTCTTTGGTGGGGACGTAACGACTACAAAGAAAGGTAAGAAAGCCTTCTAGCATGGAATTCTTCTTTAAATACTTAATATTTCTATTTTTAAAATGGACTCAAAATTTCACTTCTGAACATTTGGGGTCATTTTAACGTCTACTCTGGCTTTTGTGAGCAATGCACCCCCAGACAGTTTTTCAGTTTTGTTCAGTATTTAGATATTTTTTTTATCAGACATCAAACCCATTGTAACTTAAGTTCAAACTCCATTTTAACCATGATGGATTCATCAAACACACCTATCCTTGGTCCTGGTGAAGAACAAGGTATTGTCCTTGGCTATTTTAGTTTTGGCAGTTCTGCGCTATCGTTCTTCACGAAATTTGGCAATATGGTAGAGGGCCGTGAGGATCCCTCAGGAACTGAAGCTCACACTCATTTGTCAAAAGACCTCTGACCTTTAGATCTCCCAACGAGTAAAATGATTTGCTCGATCCACTTTTCTGCCTTTTTTTGGCCACGTCAAAGAAATCACATTTCCATACATGCGAATGGAGTCTGACTGGTTGCTTTGTGTATCTGTGTGAACCAAATGTGTGATGATTTGATTGGCTGAGTACGGAATGTGATGGTGAATGATGATAATAGCGGCCCTCACTTCACACAAGTGTGATTTTTATTCATTACTTGTCAGATAATTTCAGTCATCAATGTTTATATAGCTCATTGTGTATATTGTGTATAGCTTTCTTATAGCTTATAGTCTTATAATGAACGCTGACAGCTGAGATACAGTTTACTTGAAGTGCCAACAATACAAATATGAGTGTATTGTACTGTATACGTGAATCTATTGTACGTGTCTATAAAAAAAAAAACGTACAAAATTTGAGGCCGATCAGTCAAGTGGTTTGTCAGATTTGTCACGGACGCACGATTTGGGATCGCACAGGAATGGTTGGCACGCCTTTTCCATGGCAAGGTTCTGTATCTTTGTCCAGATGAGGTTAAAGAAGCGATACAGGGGATGATCAGTGTAATTTGATATCGAAAGTGCTAGCCGTGCGATGGCCTTATTATTTTTTTTTATAAATGTTTTTTTTTGTGGCTTTCGCCTTTATTTTATATATTTTATGGAGGGACAGACAGTAGGCTGACAGGAGAGAGATGGGGGGGAAGACATGCAGTAAAGGCCGTCGGGATCGGGAGTCGAACCCGCGGCACACTGCCAGACTGGATTACCAGCCAAGGTGCCTGGACCGCTGAGCCATGGCCCAGGCCTTATTGTTCATATCAGAAAGTGTGGGTGTAGGGAGTCTGATGATCTCGGAAGCAATACGGGTAATACTGAAAAGTTTGAACAGTACAACAGAACAGGTTGAATAATGCTTTTGTACAATAATATCAGCAGATGAGGAGCATTTTATTTTTGTTTTGTAATATTAATATTAATGTTATATATATTATTATCAAAACCTTTTGTGTACGGGGGCCCATTTGCAATAACCTGAGGGCCCACCGACCCACAGCTTGAGATACGCTGCAGTATAGCGTGTGAAAGGAGAGAGGGAAGAAAGAAGTGAATTAGCTAATGTGAGCTGATGGTTGAAGAGAGGGGCGGATGGAGGCGAGAGGGGTGAAGGGGCTGGGGGTAATGAGCTGCTCTAGGACGACCGCTTCGGCTGTAATCACCCTCTAGTGAAGCGACTTGGTTCTTCTGGGTTGTTAAACTTTATTGCCGTTTCTCAGGATAAAAAGTCCACAAGGTAGCTTGAGACCCCCACAGATATAAAATTAAATTAAACATTATTGTGCCGTTTTGCCCCAAGGCCTGAATTTGGCACACATGTTCAACTTTGTGTGTGATTCTGTATGGTGGCAGAGAGTGGCTTATATGTTTGGCCATATTTGTTTCTAAATTTCCAACCATCTTGAGAGCATAATTATTTTTTAACCAACCATGTATTTCTTGAATTAATTATTCACTTAATGTCTTAGTGTCTTCATCCCATTCGGTTTGTCTATACCAGTGGTTTTCAACCAGTGGTCAGGGGACCACCATTGGGCCTTGAGGGGGTTCCAGGTGGTCCCCAGCAAAATGATAACCAAGTGGGCCTTTATAGATCTTTAACCCATTTTGGGCAGGATGTGTTAGCATCATGTTATGCTTTAGCTATTGAAAAATAGCAGATCTACAAGCTCATAGCGCGCTCATAGTGCGCAAATGGACCCATGAGGGTCCATTTGCTTTCATTTAACAATAATTATTGTTACACATCTGCATTGCTTAATTTACAAGAAGTCTACACAATTCAACGTTTGCCTGTTATCTCTCCTAATAGAGCACCGAAGTCCTGACGTCACTGCCCTCTACTATCAGTAGAGGGTGCCAGTCCCATGGTTCGTGTATTTTTTTATAAGCATTGTACTCTCCATAGGGGGATTTTAGATCGGCTGTAGAACTGTGTGTGAAAAATAAACCGATCACCCCGGCCTTTTCACTCATATGGATATGAAGCATTGACTGAAGGTGGAAATGTACAAATATACCCAAAGAGTAACAAAATAAGCGTTAGAAACGAGCCAAACAACCCAGAGACTACATTTCCGGGTAGGCTGCTTCTGCCCGCAGCCCGTCGCACAACAGAAACTGAACGTTAATTACGTTTATTTAAATTTTTATTTTATTGATATATAATGTATCGTGGTTAGTACGAGTCGAGTCACCACCAGCTGAGCTTACGTCAACGAGGAATCTCAGGAACGCAATATGTTGACAGCTGGACGTGACGTATATGCTCAGCGACATTGCATTCATATGTAGTTTCAAGGCTTTTGCGGTCACATTAATTCCATTTTCTCTAGAAACTGGCTGTATCAAATATGAATGGACATCATTAACGACGCAAAGCCACTCCCCTGACAGAAACGCCGGGGTGGTCGGTTTATTTTTCAAACACAGTTCTTATATGAAGCGACATAAAATCGCCCTATGGAGATTTCAATACAAAAAAAAATACACAAACCTGTGTGTTGGTGCCCTCTACTGAAAGTGACGTCAGACTTCGGTGCTCTATGGTACCAACATCAATACAGAATGGAATTGTCGACAAAATCTTGTCCAACGACAGCAAAATATTCGTTAGTTTTGGATCCGAGAGGCTAAATGTCATCAAATGGTGGTCCGTGCATGGCTCAAATACCCAATAAATAATGGGCCTTGATGTGAAAAGGGTTGAAAACCACTGGTCTATACCAACAACATTGAACAGAACAGATGGCTGGATATTCGTGAAACTCTGAGGCATTGAGTGTACAGGCTGCCCCGAGGAGATGACTGGGTTGATACGGTAAGAGGTCACGGTCAAAATGGCATAATAGGTCATATTATCTCAGGAAAGCAGGACTTAAGAAGATGAGGTTTGATGCTCTTTCAAACATAGATCAAGTGATGAAATCTCAACTGACATTACTAAAATTGTAATGTACTGTGAACAAAGTAACTCAAGAATGAATAGGCAGCTTTTCACAAAACCTTGTGGAAATGATCAGGTGGCTGCTTTCAAGAAATCACATTTTGAGTTGAAAATATCAATGCTCAAGGTAGAAAAGAGGAAAGGGAAGGGAATAATTACTCATATCCAACGATAGGTATGGATAGTTGCACAGCTTTGGAAGAGGTCTTCACTCTACTGAGTGCAATCTTTCTAGATGTGTTGTGTCCATGCAGATAACAAGCTTGATTGCAGCTTTATGGTCATATTATTTGTCGATACAAAAAGAAAATGTGTTTTCTTAAGTTCACATACCAAGTGCAGGTTAACACTTTCCCTCCCTAACACGACTTACACACAACGGATGCGTTTCGGCCAGGTGGGCCCACCTTGCCGAAACGCATCCATTGGCTCGAGGTAATAAAACATGTGAAAAGGACATTTATTGAGTGCTGGCACTATCTTCTTTCAACATTACAAGAGGATACCCAGGAAGATGCACGCCTCATTGAAATGCAAACTCAATTCGTCAGTTTAGACTGACAACTCATATTGTGAAAGGGGCATTTTATTTTACCGAATAGTAAACCTACAGAAGAGTTAAAAACATGACAGGCTGACCTATACAGTACACTGTGATCTGATGGAAGCAACATTGCTGCAGCTAATGAAACACACTGATATTGGTTTTAGTAATAATAATATTGGTAATATTGGTTTTAGTCTTACGTACGTAGGAGATATTGCCTACATAAGCAGTATTGATAATATTGGTGTTAGTCTTACGTACGTAGGAGATATTTAAAAGTTGACCCAAAGTGCTTTGCATCCACAGGATGAATGAATGGAACAAACCATACAATTACAATCTATGGGGGGCCATATGGATTCTATTTTCACAGAATCACTGAGGATTTCACGGAATTCACACATCAAAATGGAATTTACATATAAAACGGAGAATCCACCTTCTTTCAACACATGAACGGCCTAACCATTTTCCACACGTCTGCTTTAAGCATTTTCATTTCGTGAGAGGTGCAGGTGAGACGTACTCTACTTGCACAACTCAGCTAAAGCATTTTTATTTGTTTATAAAGCACCTATATAATAATAACCTGGCTGGCACCTTCATATCGCAGACTTCCTTTCACTTTATGTTCCAATCAGAGCTGTTACGCCGATGACACACAACTCTACCTCTCTACAGTACCTCTCCACCAAGATCTAAACTTGGTGGGAATGATAAGCAGGCTATTTCAATAGATTATTACATTTGGGTTGAAAAGGTCTAAGATCAAGTTCACAATCAAAGTAAAAAAAAAAGGGTAACAGAAAGAAGGGTGGATTTTCATGACTCTTCATGATGAGCAGGCTTCCCCAGAGATGATTCACTTTTGGGTTGGAAAGGTCACTGTCAAAGTCAAGAGACAAATGACTATGTGGACATGTCGCACAGTTTTGGAAGAGGTATGCACTCTACTGCAGTGCAATCTTTCTAGTTGTGCTACTGTATGTCAAGGATGTCAAATTGGCGGCCCGCCGGGCCACATACAAAGAGGTCTAATCAGGCTCGTCAGATGATTTTGACAAAAATGCTGCCTTTAGTGTTCACTGCTCAAACTGTCGGCTGTCGCAGATCCCCGCTCTCACTTTTGCATAACTACGTTGTCAGACACCGTTTAAACAGAGAATAATATGCGATCTAAGTAGTACACTGAGACCGTTTGACTGTTGTGGTTCAAAATGCTGTCCAAGAAAAGTAAACTTGACACCAACGGGCAGATAGTCGAAGATAATTGGATATGTAACCCATATGGAATATGGTGTCACTAATTCATAATATTCTGCCTTTTTATGGTGTGCTCACTGCTTAGATGCATGCTGTTGCCAAAGAGGGTTAACTTGTATGTAATTCAACACCAAATCACATGTTGACCAGCAGAGGACATCTGCGTTGTCACTGATCCACCCTAGAGTGAAGCTGACAGAGAGAGAGAGCTCCTGCTCATTTTTGAGGGGCGCTAGCATTGAAGACAAAAGTGAGGACAGAAAAGTGAAGACGCAAATTGTGATTGGCCGGAATGACATTTGTGATGATTTGATTGGCTGAGCACGGAATGTGATGTATATGATGTATGATGATAAGAGCGCCCCTCACTTCACATGGGTGTGTTTTTTTACTTGTAAAATCTTAACCAGAGTTGCAGAAAAGTAATTATGTAAACAGTAAACCAAGTGCTGCTTGTGAGAGCCCGTTCCTGTGGAGTTTTACGTGTGTTCTTATTGCTGAGAACTCCAGTAAGTGTGTTTGTTTGTTTGCCCACATGGGGCTATATATTATAGTTCAACACCAGAAGATATGAGTTGTAAGTGATATATAAAAGGAACACAACAGAGTATGATATGATAAAACATTATGTTGTACAATGCAGATGCGTTGTGCAACAGGTGCATCTCTTATCATTGGTCTGATAAAGCAGTGACCATGGTGTCACAAGTGCTTAGGCAGCATGTTCTGTATGGTCAAACAGATAAAGCAAAACAAGCGAAACACGTCCAGCGATGTGATAGATGTCTACAAGCAGCAAGTTAAACATGTATGACAATGTTCAGTTGTCTGCGACATGCAAGCCAAATACTGGATGTATTGGAACGAAATTCGTGTTGTGAAACGTTCTGTAATTATGGCAGGGACAATCTTCTACATGTATGTCTGCTAATTTACGATTTCAAATGGTTTATTAATTGAAAGGTTGGTGCTCCCAAAACGAATTACATAGTTTGTTTTATCTCTCATCATATATTTATTGTAAGCTAAAATTGCACGGTAATTTTCTTCATAATAAACTAAATGTATAAAGTGAGACACTGTTGTTATGGCAGAGACTGAGATAGGATGAAAAAACCAAAGGGAGTCACAGATGTGGGGTACGTGCGTGTGCGTTGACATGCGTGTGTAAGAGCGTGCGTTCGCTCGTGCACAACGTGTCCAGCCCGGATCAAACCACACAATTACAATCTATGGATGCTATTTTCACAGAATCCCTGAGGATTTCACGGAATTCACACATCAAAACAGAATTTACATATAAAACGGAGAATCAGGCTTCTTTCAATACATGAATGGCCGAACCATTTTCCACACGTTTGCTTTACGCATTTTGTTGGTGCATGAGAGATCTACAGTATACTTGCACAACTCAGCTAAAAACCCTTTCATTTGTTTATAAGAAAAACTTTAACCTGGCACCTTCATTTCGCAGACTCGCTTTCATTTTATGTCCCAGACAGAACATTACGCTGATGACACACAACTCTACCTTTCTATCAATATCATCACTTTAGCTAGCCATTCCATCAAAACAGAATTTACATGCAAAACGGAGAATCCACTTTCTTTCGACCAATGAATAGCCTAAACATTTTCCACACGTTTGCTTTAAACATTTAATTTTGTGAGAGGCGCAGGAAAGAATACTTCACAACTCAGCTAAAGCCCTTTTGTTTGTTTATAAAGAACTTAATTAATATGCTGGCACCTTCATACATACGTATGAATTTCATATCCTCCAGACAAAACCGTTACGCTTATGACACACAACGTTACCTCTCTACCAAGAGCCATCCATTCTTCACCTCCAGCCTCACAGATGGATAAACATGGATGCAAAATAACTCAACTGCAATAAATCTATCATCATTGGCACCAACTCCCACCAACTCTGCCCACCAATACCAACTCTGGAGACCATATCACACCAGTCCTCCAAGACCTTCACTGGCTTATAGTCAAACAAATAAACAACTTCAAAATACCTCTCACCGCCTACAAGGCCCACACCAACCTAGCTCCCCCTACCTCTCTGACCTCCTCCACTATCATCCCGTGCCACTCCCTCAGACAAGTAATGCCAGCGCCCTGGAATTCCCAGGAACAAGTGTCAAACCTGGAGTGATAGGGCCTTTTCAGTTGCTGCTCCATCCCTGTGGAACACATACAGTATGAGAGAGACCCCCCCCATGCCATCTACATACTGTTTATATGTTTAGACACAATTTATGTTATTCTATTACACGGTGGACACGGCATGCATCAAAATATCAAAGCCAACCCAAAGACACAGAAAATCTCATCACCACTGTCAACCAAGTTTAGAGCTGGCAGAGCTAACTGGGCCTTAAATGCACTTTTCATTGACAGTGAGAGGGCCCTTAGTAAGTACAAAACACATACACTGACAAGACAGTCTCTCACGATCATCCAGTACAGTACTTGAACCTAGCAAAATAAACTGTGTATTCTTGCTTCATATGCTTCAAAAGGATAAGAAACTAGAAAAAGTGCCCCTCGGGACACAGGTCTCCACCAGGGCAGGTCAGGTTGTGGCCTCATGGTGGCGCTATAATAGGTCAATGTGAAAAGTGTGCCATTTCTTCATACGCCTTTGATGGCAATTGGATGATTTGAAGCATTTTGTTCCAAAAATGTGTTTTGCAAAAATCAACCTGTTGGTGGCGCTATAACAGGCCAATGTGAAAAGGGTGGGATATATTCCTCAGCCTAGTAAGAAAATGTGTGAAAGATTTCACGTAAATTGCATGCTGCGTTCATGATTTGAGGCTTTTGTTCAAAACGGGGCAATCTTGCAAACTGTGAAAGCCAATTATAGCCAATTAGGATGGAATATGAAATATCGGACAGATCCGACTTGAGCACATGACCATAGAGATACTGTGTAACGATTTGATTCGTTTCACGCAGATCGGTGCAGTTTTAGGTAAAGAATTTGAAAAGCTGCCTCATGGTGGCGCTATAACAGGCCGTTCTGGAAGATGTGGGGCAGAGGTTCATCGTTGGCATCCAGGGAGTGTGTGTGCAAAGTTTGGCATCGACCGGGTTAACGGTGCCGGAGATTAGCTGGTAACGGACGGACGGAAGGACGGACACACACACACACGGACGGAGTGCAAAACATACTCTCTCCCCATGCCTTCGGCCTGGTGGAGACAACTACTTCAAGATGAGTTGAAGCTTCATAAGTCCATAACTATGGCCCCATAGATCCATTTAATTCTGCCTTTGTCTTGTCTCCAGAGGTAGGCTACTGTACCAATACCATGCTTGTGATCTTCTCACAAGGTCACAACTGTCACTGTTCAGCCGCAATTACAGGACATTTTAAAACCACAACTTCCACAAGGAAATTATGACACTGTGCATGTGTAGATATCTAGTTTGTGTAGATAGTTTGGCTATTTAAGCATATATATGCACCACCCATATTGATATGCATATGACTCTTTTGTATTTGACATTGTATCAGTTATTTAGCATTTCTTATTTGGCATATACCGTATAAATAATAGATGGCCTGCCTTTAAAAGTTTAGCTGACCAATATGAGTACACAAAACTATTCATACAAAAACAAACTATGGAATTAAATGTATGAAGTTCCAGTCCAAGCGTCATTATTATTATTATTAAATTGCAAACTGCAGCATATCATAGTGCCAAAGATAAGGAAAAAAAACAGGCTGGAATACAACCATTGATGAAGCTGATGATAGCAAGAGTAAATGTTCCCAGACGCAGCAGCATGTGGCCTAAAGCTCATCTATGGTGGCAAAAGTGTGTGTGTGTGTGTGTGTGTGTGTGTGTGTGTGTGTGTGTGTGTGTGTGTGTGTGTGTGTGTGTGTGTGTGTGTGTGTGTGTGTGTGTGTGTGTGTGCGTGCGCGCGCACGCACGGTGCACACACCACATACACTTCGACACACTTAAAACATTGCAATCCTCACTTGTGTAAGGTATGCAAAAGCACTCCTTCACAGAGATACAGACCGACATCCGTGTGTGTGCACATCATCTCTCCAAAGGCCCGGCGATGTCACGGCGGTTCTATCATTCCATGCCCTAACAGCACTGTTGTTGTTCCTGCTGTGCCTGTATGTGTAAAGTCTCTGATCTAATCCCTTTTACAGATTAGATACGCTACATCTGTTGAAGCAAATCTGTGGGAAGAGATGCAACGTGACCAGTGGAACGGCAACATGTAAGCAGAGCTGTTCCTGGAATCTTCCGCCCCGGGCTCTGAGTTTTAATCATGTTTGCAGGGGATACGGCCTCGAACATCAGGGAGCCGTGCTTACTGCAGACGTTCATTCTTGACTCTTTCCGTCGTTGTACAGACGCAAGCGCACATGCGTCCAAGTGTAGCATCGCACAAGTCATGCATGGGTCTGAGACATTTTGAAGATCACTCACATCTGCCAGGGGCTGTAGGGGCTGCGAAGGCGCCCACCTGAGGTCTAGGGACAGCCCCCCCCCCCCTCCCTGGGCCACTGTCACTGCTGCAAAATTGAAGCCTGCTCAACTGTTTTTGTAACCATGAAGTCAGTGATCTGTGAAGCCACTGGAAGTGGCTTGTGTGTTAAGCAAATCCAGGGGCTTTTGTGGGTTTACCTGGAACTTACTGATTTAAACAGTAAGTTTATTTGCCTTATCTAGTAATGTGTGGGTTACATTGATGTTTTATTGTGTTCATCTATTGATTATGCCCTTTCTTTTATTGTGCTTTGTGTATATTTGTTTTTAAAACGATAGATTTTTGCACTATTCCCAGGCCACAATTGTACATAACAATTTGTTCTTATCGTGTTCTGCCTTGTTAAATAAAGGCAATTTATTGACTATGATTCATATTTTTATGCTTATGAATTATATTATTCATAAGCACTAACCACATTCACACACCAATGGTGGAAACCACTGGAGGCAAGGTGGGGTTCAGTTTCAGGGACGGGTGGGGACAGGAGGAGCCGGGATTCAAACCGCCGACCCACCGATCATTGGACGACCTGCTCTACCTCCTGAGCCACAGCCGCCCTCGAGTCGTATGGCAACTTTATAAACCTAGGATAACCTGATGATGCTTTAATAACACGACTGAAGTTGCATTTGGCTCGGACACACCATCCTATTCACCTATTCAACAACGCAGACTCATATTTCTCCTGATTTAATGCACATTATGGTACACTGTGTGCAGTGTTCGCCATTTTCACGGAGAGAACCAGTGTGTCCACTAGTGCATTAATTCAGCAAACTGTCACAGTTGCAAACACAAGCCCCCAACACGGCCTAGCCAAGGAGTGAAGAGCTGAGTAAGCACAGTAGTGGCTTTATGGGAGGTGGACTTCAAAATAACAACTTTTTTGACTAATAAGGAGTTACACTTTTTAGTCATTGCTTCTATTTTGAAGTCTGCCTGAGGTAGCGGAGGTCCGGTTTTTATTTAAGCTGGCTTGAATCCAATGCTCTAGTGGGAAAGCTCCCCAACTCTATTCCCACAATGGAACACTCAGTATCAGTGCCCTCAAGCACTAGCAAGTACAAACTAAAACAATTTACAATGTAGGCACTTATCCAGAGTGACTTACAAAGTGCAAGATTACACTAACCCTCGACAACAAACAATAGGATAAGCTTGCAGTCAAATAGAGTGCCAAGAAAGCAATGAAGTGCTACAAAGTAACAAGGATAGCAGGTAACATATTTAACATTTTGAAAGGTTACCAACCTTTCAACTAGCATCTATACAAAATAGGCAACAAGGAGTGATACGAGGACTGAGGAGCGCTATCTGGGTGAGCTGAAGTAGAGTGAGTCTGCAGTCCAGACTGAAGGAGGAAGTAAAGGTTATTCCACAGCGTGGAAGCAAGGAGGAAGAAGAGTCTAGGACGGTTTGAGCAATGTCACAGCCTCACAGGGTGGCACAGGGAAGGGAGGGACAGACATTTCAATCAGCAAATACAGTATAGGATGTATTTGCTGATTGAAATGTGCGGGAATGGGTGTAGGGCTGGATCGTATCCTGGCGGTAGGGAGGTGTCATGCTCTTGATTGACTTGCATGTAGTTCATCACAAGGAATAGTTGAAAATGTGTAGGAATGAATGAGGGGATTGAAATTAAGTGGCAATTCATGTGACTATGTAGCTTTCAAACTTCAAACTATTTTCACAGTTTAGGTGAAGGCAATGGGGAAAGTATACTGTAGGTATTTTTTGTCACAGCACATTTACCCATGCAGTACGGGAAATGTGTCCACTGCATTTAAGCGATTCCAACTATGCATACCACATCTTACTGTATCACACAATACAATAACAATAAAAACTCTCTATACTACTGTGAACTTGACATCTCCCGCTCTACACCAAATCTCTTCGCCGAAAGTAGTCTACCAACTCAAAAGTTACAATAAATCACATTACAACGCACTGTGAGCTTGTACATCAGCTAAATGTGGCGAATGCTCTACAACGCACTGTGAGCTTGTACATCAGCTAAATGTGGCGAATGCTCACAGCCTGATGATGCTTTATAATAACACGAATGAAGTTGCATTTGGCTCGGACACACCGTCCTATTCACCTATATTCAACAATGTGGACTCTTTCTGCTCCTGATTTAATGCACATTATGGTTACTGCATTGTGTGCGGTGTAACATTCGCCATTTTCACATGCAACCAATAATAACCTATATGGCTATACTGACGTCCATGCTAGCAGATCTTGTATAAACAGTCAATTAGCATGTCGCTGACTCAGTAATTGTTTCTTTAACATCAAGGTCAGCGGGCTAATCAGCATGAAGGAGCAAGGGAGAGAAACGCAGGGGCGGGAGGTTATTGTAGGTGGAACAAACCAATTGTGGCCTGCTACTGATGCTGTCACCGAGAGTTTAACGCACGCGCGCGCACACACACACGCACACGTACGCACACGTACGCACACACACACACACACGCACACACACACACAAACTCTGTTATAATAACTTGCCTGCAACTGAGGGGGGAGAGAGAGAGGGGACATGATTGAAGGAGGAGACGGGTTAACAAAGGTGAAAGAGAGCGAGTGAGTGAGAGACACTGATACAGAGAGAATGAATGAGGGGGGGGGGGGGGGGGGGGGTTGTTGCAGTGGAGCGGGACAGCTAGAGTGAAGTGCATTTTGTGTTGGAGGTGTGCTTTGTTAAAACAACACAGCAGTGTGTGACCTGAGGGGTGATATATAATGTGACCGAAGCAACACACTCCGAGAGAGAGAGAGAGAGAGAGAGAGAGAGAGAGAGAGAGAGAGAGGTAGACAGGGAATCAGAGAGAGAGAGAGTGGAGGGGCACCAGCAGATGTTAGCAAAATCTAGCCCCAGATGGGACCAACACTTTCCCTCCTCAGCACATCCAGGCATGAGGTCTGATGGGAAATGTGGAGGATATGGCGATGAGAGAGAGAGAGGGGGGGGGGGGGGGGGAGGAAAATAGAATATTCCGTACCAATCAAATGAGAGGATGAGAGGGAGAGAGATGGAGATTAAAGAGAGAGAGTGTGTCAAACAAAGTAAACACCCAACCTATAAAAGGAAAGAGAACAGAGAAACAAGGCAGGAGAAGAAACCTTAACAGACATCGAGACACAGAACAAGACTAAAGGTCCTTTCAGATGGGCAGCGATTAACGCGGCTAGTAATTCATTTTCAATGACGTACGCGCGGAGAAGTTGAGGGCCGACAACGGAAGCGCATTTACGTGTACTCATTTCGTACACAGGCCTGACTAGACCTGGATTGTGTTAAGCTTTTCTTTCTTTTTTTTACGCTTGCGTTGTCGTGCCCCTCTTGAGCAGACCTGGACGTTGATCCAGGCGACAACATCTGCGTCACACGCTGTCCATCTGAAAAGGACCTTAAAGGGTCTAAAAGTCCTGCTAGCAGCTAGGCCTACTACTGTACATGCCACACTCTTTCAAATGTGGCAAAATGTGGCACTAGAGGAAAAGATACAGATATAGATAATCAATACAGGGTTTACCCTGGAATCTGCCTATTAGATTAAGATCTGAAGCAAAGTGATATTGAAGGCCTGAAGGTGGCACTAGATAAGTGGCGCGTTCACTCACATAGTCAGGGTTCATCTTCCAGGAACACTTACTTGACTTATTCCTGTAGGCTCCTAGGTGGAGCATAGGGCCGCAATCACACCCCGCCATCGGACTCTGTTTTGAGCAGTTTTCTTCAGCTGAGCCCACGATAGTCCGGTCGTCTTTGTCTTCCAGGAAACATGAACCCAAAATCAGCAAGGGCCATCTAGGGAGCATGACGGTTGCACGGGAAATGCCAAAGCAAACCAGCCGGTGCTTTTTCCAGATAACCTGTTTGAGAGTAGAAGTGTGCATCAGTACAGGGGCCACCATATGGGGTTCACAAGGGAGCACATACAGGAAGGCAAGGCAAGGCAATCCAGACAGCCGTTTTCAAGATATGTTGTTGAGGACCAATGTGGTGAGTGGACAGATGGACCACACTCGCCACACTTAGAGCCCAGACAGCAAAACAGACACAGCAGAAGAAGATAGATGGAGAAGCAGAGAGAGTGTCGTATATTACAAAGCCACATTACGATGAAATATCCATATAATGTTGTATAATGTCATATACTGTTTGTGCACAACAAACCTGCACTGACTGAGTTTCTGCATGTGAGCTCTGAGAGGCTTGATATTAGCTGGCCCACAGACACATTCCAAGAACGGCCTATGTGATCAGTTGAAAAGGTCTGCTATGAAATTGTAAAGGCTATTGTATTGAACCGTGGATACCATTGTGTTAATAATCTATAGAAGTGACCATCTACTTAGTATGCAGTGGTCTGGGGACGCACATGCACATGCGTACACACATACAAGGGCGTTGGGGTGCACACCCTACATGCACTATTTGGGGAGAA
Organism: Electrona antarctica; assembly: GCF_951216825.1. NCBI lineage: Eukaryota > Metazoa > Chordata > Actinopteri > Myctophiformes > Myctophidae > Electrona > Electrona antarctica. Next base: position 40,318,412 of record NC_136789.1, on the reverse strand, counting down.
TTATAAAGAGGGTCTCAAATGTGCGGAGATCCAGAATCCAGTGAGAATCCACAGAATCCAGTCAGAGAGGTCAGTCGAGAATCCAGTCAGTCAGAGTGAGATCTATAGCCAGGTTCCAGATGAGATCGGGGACTGCTATATGGGACTGCTCTAGGATGGCTCTGGAGTTGACTGATCATGAATTTGGTAACTAAGCTTTGTCCTTAATAAAATGATACAGAAATAAGGACATGCCTGGCCTCTCCAATCATTTATGCAACAGGGTAAAAAGTGCTTCCTGGACACTCAATATATGACAAATAATGGCAAGACACTACAAATAATGGCGAGCTAGATCATGGCCTCATTGTTCGCGCTCGGGGGGGCTCCTCTGCTCCTCTGGGACGGATTGAGGAGAAGAACTTGTCGCGGAGTGTGTCTGGGAGTGCTTGAACTTGTTGTTTAGGTGATTGGAATGCCATGACAACTTGTAGGGATTCAGATTATTGGAGTTGGGGGTTTGAGTTTAGTTCAGTCTGCTCGGCGGGGACCGTCATCGTCTCTGCTACGGCTACGGTCAGCCAGCGGCTTCCGGCAGTGGTGTGCGTCGTCATCACCATGGTTTTCGTCACCACGGCAGCAGACGGCCGGAGAGAGGGGCTGCAGTCGGGGGTCAGCGTGCATCTCCACCAGCGTCACCTCTTCAGCAGCGATCGTGAGGGGGGTCCATTCTACTCTGCTCGGCTCGGCGATTCAGTGTTCAAAGGGAGGTGTTCATCAGCAACGGACACCGAGAGGAGGAGGCTCGGCTCAATTCAACGGATCTACAGGCTCCCAGCAACGCATCACTTTGCAGCATGAGTTTCTGCCTTGCAGTGGCCTACGCTGTAAAGAGTTGCAGTGGCTTTTACGGGCGTCAACTTCTCATTTTCAGTCATTTTGTCATGGCTGAAAGGGGGGAGATGGAGAAGTCAGTTCAGTTTGGGAGAGAGGACAGCTCGACAACAAGTGTGCGTGCAGCGTCAGTGCACTGCATCATGCATACAACCTGTTGACATGGACAGCCTCATTTGGCCATGCTGGCTGAAGGAACAGTCGACGTGAGATAACGAGAGGGGCAACGGTTACAGAAGAATCTTTATATCAGATGAATATCGTTACATCTGATTTCAAATGTGTGTCTGTGTTTGTCTAATTCAACATAATAGGCATGTATGTTGATGGTTTTGTCGTAGGGTATTTGAATTAGAGAAATTGACTTGATGGGGATGAATATGCCTAGATTTGGGAAAATGAATAATAATGTGTACCGGAATAATATTAGTAGATGTCTCTTTGTTAGACGAGAGGTAGTGGCCCTGCCGTACGCTTAAGTGTAATCCGTCCTAAGATTAGATAAAGGGCGTATTGTTATTCAACTAAATTTGTGAATGGGGAAAAGTCAATGTAGGTATTTGGCCAAGACTGTGGAATTATCTATTGTTACATAGATTACTCTGTTTTTTGACGTATATGTGTTGGAAGTTGATCTGTGAATTAGCTGCATGTTGTGAGGGATTAATGCTGATACTCAGATGTGATTTGTACCGTTATCGTTCATTGGGTTGAAAATAGTGGGGTTGTATCTGCATGTTATCTGATGTTTTTCCCCGGCCTTGGAAATATGGAGGGTTGAAATAATGTATGGATAATTTCTGCATGTCCTAAAGGAAAACTAAACTTTTGAGGGTCAATAGTATTGGATGATTATAGCTATAATTTAGTCATGACATTAACTGAAGCTAGGTGTTTTAGATGTCACGATTGAAAGGTTATAACACACATTGATCTATAATTGGAGTGCTTTTGAGTAAAAGCAAAAGGGGTTGGAGAAGCGACAATGTATTGTGTTAAGTGTCAGATATGTGTACTAATCATTTATGCCATTATTCATGTTTGAGTTATGTGATTGTTGAAAGTGATAGGGATTATACTACAGAGAAGTTATTGGGGTGTAAACGATTTTTACTGTGTTTTTGTGTTAAAATGAAATGAGATGAAATGAGATGAAATGAAATGTAATGAAGTAAACACAGAGAGAGTCAAGCATACTGATGATGAGGATATAAATGTAATGAAGATCACTGGTGATGATTTTAAGTAATTTGAATGCTGGAAACTTTTGAGGGTATTTTTGGATTCTATTGTAATTGTGTGATTTCTTTGAATTGCTGATGTTCCAGTAAGTAAGTCATGTATCGGCCAGAGGGAGGATTCTAATGTGGCTCCTTCCTATGAGTTTTGTGACACATGTTGGCTCATGTGTCAAGGGAGGACCTGTCGTATATTACAAAGCCACATTACGATGAAATATCCATATAATGTTGTATAATGTCATATACTGTTTGTGCACAACAAACCTGCACTGACTGAGTTTCTGCATGTGAGCTCTGAGAGGCTTGATATTAGCTGGCCCACAGACACATTCCAAGAACGGCCTATGTGATCAGTTGAAAAGGTCTGCTATGAAATTGTAAAGGCTATTGTATTGAACCGTGGATACCATTGTGTTAATAATCTATAGAAGTGACCATCTACTTAGTATGCAGTGGTCTGGGGACGCACATGCACATGCGTACACACATACAAGGGCGTTGGGGTGCACACCCTACATGCACTATTTGGGGAGAATTATAAAGAGGGTCTCAAATGTGCGGAGATCCAGAATCCAGTGAGAATCCACAGAATCCAGTCAGAGAGGTCAGTCGAGAATCCAGTCAGTCAGAGTGAGATCTATAGCCAGGTTCCAGATGAGATCGGGGACTGCTATATGGGACTGCTCTAGGATGGCTCTGGAGTTGACTGATCATGAATTTGGTAACTAAGCTTTGTCCTTAATAAAATGATACAGAAATAAGGACATGCCTGGCCTCTCCAATCATTTATGCAACAGGGTAAAAAGTGCTTCCTGGACACTCAATATATGACAAATAATGGCAAGACACTACAAGAGTCAGACAGGGACTTCTCCTTCAGATTTAGCGGCCACAGGACCTCTTGCATGGGCTCTCCCTCTTCAATCCACTCTGTGGAGCTGAGGTCTATAATCAATCACTGTTATTCAGCTGTACTTAAATATAAAGTTGATCAGCAGATATAAAAAAAAAACATTATCCCTAAAACAGTATTATTATAAAGACAAGTCAAGCGTATGTATAGCATTCACAATCACAGGTTTACAGATGTAAATCATTGGGTGAAATTTGTTTTAGTGCAAGCGTCAATACGTTTTCCAGGAAAGAAAGAAGGTGAGCCCTTTATGTTGCTGTTGTGTATTGGAACCACATCACGTAATATTCCATATTGTTTAATGTTTATATACTGTTGCAGTATGCAGTATACTGTGCATAGTGATGACTGCATGCAGGTGACTGCATGGTACTCTGGGCTTGTGACTTGTGTCTGGTGAGACACCACGCGCAGGGCCATAGTGATCAATGGGACATTGTGTTGACATCCTATAGAAATTAGAAATGGTCACCTGTTCAGTATGATGTTTAGAATCTGCGTGCACGTGCTCACACACCACGCACACTGGTTTGTACATGCACATGCGTACGCATAGGCTACGCAAACCCATACATAAGCTTGGATTTCAGAGAGCTAGAGCGACAGACACAGAGACAGAGACAGGGAGGCAGAGATCAAGATCGGGCACTGCGGGACAGCACTGCTGGTGTGAGGTTCAGCTCGGCAGGATGACTAGCACTGCTGGCGTGGACTGAACATGAATTTGGTAACTAAGCTTTTGTCTTTAATAAAATGATACAGAAATAAGGGCATGGCTGGTCTCCTCCATTCATTTATACAATGAGGTCAAAGGGGCTCATGTATTCAACACTCAATAGGCTACATTGCCGTCCTCAATTTCGGCGCCTCTCCCTTCATGCCATCGCCCTCAATTTTGCGGTCACTATTAAAACCTCCCATTCAATCGGCCTTTTCCTTTATGCTGTTGTCCTAAATGTTATGTTCGGAGTTATGACATACTTTTACTTATTATGTATACACTTTTTTGCCCTCTTATGATTGGACAATTTTGTGACAACAATATGTATTATATTGCCTATATAGGCAACCACGCTCCTGCATTGCATGCATTGCATTGACAATCCCTGTGTGAAAATTCAGATGAATTGCTCTAGCCACTGAGGAGAAGGGGGACATCACTCTCTTCCTCTTCTCCGTCTCTCTTCACTCACTCTCGCTGTCTGTCAGTAAACTCCTTGAGGACAAACTTCTATACATCACACTGAGATGAAGTGAAAGTCTTCATCTCTGCCGTCATGTGGATCTCTGCCGTCATAGTGATGATGCCATAGTGATGTCATAGTGTAGACAAACCACTCAACAATGGACAGCCTACACAAATCTGCAATTCTAGGCTTGCACTGCAAAGGTTCATGTTGTGCGTAATGTCAGACCTCAGCTCCTGGTCAGCTACATAAAATGTGAATTGTCTTTAGATTATCACTTCATCTCAGTGTGATAGAAGTTTGTCCTTGAGTACTTTAATGACAGACAGAGTCAATGAAGAGAGAGAGAGGAAGTGAGAAGTGATAAAATGCATCGTCCCCAACAGAGGAAACTAGAACTCTATAGAAGTCCATTTATAGCTGCATTTGATGATGGAAGAAGGAGTGAGTCCCAATATGTCCAGACACAGGTCTCCTGTTCTGAGTGTCCATATTCCTGTGCCTCCACATTCCTCCATCATCAGGTGAAGAGGAGCCACAACGGCCTCTACTGCCAAACACTGAGGAACGAACAGATCGCCTCAGCTGCCTGTCAGTTTACAGGAGAAACAACGTTTGATTGTAAGCAGTGTGACAAGAGCTTCAGTCAGGCAGGTGATCTTACTGATACCAGCGTATCCACACTGGAGAAAAACAGTTCCACTGTAATCATTGTGACAACAGTTTCACTGACTCAAGTAGTCTGAAGTCACACCAGCGTATTCACACTGGAGAAAGACCATACCACTGTAAACAATGTGACAAGAGTTTCAGTCAGTTATGTAGTCTGAAGAGACACCAGCGTCTCCACACTGGAGAAAGACCTTACCACTGTAAACAGTGTGACAAGAGTTTCAGTGTGAAGGCACACCACGTATCCACACTGGAAGAAAAACCTTACCATTGTAAAGATTGTGACAAAGATTTCAATGATTCATGTAACCTGAGGAAACATTGGCGTGTCCACACTAGAGAAAAACCTTACCACTGTAAACATTGTGGCAAGAGTTTCAGTGTGGCAAGTAACCTGAGGTCACACCAGCATGTCCACACTAGAGAAAAACCTTACCACTGTAAACATTGTGGCAAGAGTTTCAGTGTGGCAGTAACCTGAGGTCACACCAGCATGTCCACACTAGAGAAAAACCTTACCACTGTAAACATTGTGGCAAGAGTTTCAGTGTGGCAGTAACCTGAAGTCACACCAGCGTGTCCACACTAGAGAAAAACCTTACCAATGTAAACATTGTGGCAAGAGTTTCAGTGTGGCAAGTAACCTGAAGTCACACCAGCGTGTCCACACTAGAGAAAAACCTTACCACTGTAAACATTGTGGCAAGAGTTTCAGTGTGGCAGTAACCTGAAGTCACACCAGCGTGTCCACACTAGAGATGACAAAAGTTTCACTGAGTCAAGTAAACTAAAGAGACACCAGCATATTCACACAGGAGCCCCTCCAACGCCTGGCTTTTTGTTGTGACATCATGTGGCAGCCAAGTCTATGGACTTTTAATGTTTGTCTTATTTATGCTCCCCCTGTGACGTCATGTGGCAACCAAGTCTAATGATTTTGTGCATGCCCCCAAAGGCGCCCCTCACTTCACACGAGTGTGATGTTGCGTTCACACTGGCTCAGTCTACCAATGTCAATGGAACCCAGCAACAAGCTACGAAGCAAATCCTACACCAAAAAGGCACCAAAAAGGCAATCTGGGAAAATAAATCAGAGGTGAGATAAACACATTTTGTAATAAATCCTATAACATTAGACCGAGCAGGATTATTATTTGTTTGGATCACGTGATTTCTGGGTGTATTGTATTCTTCGGGAGTCGTAGAATCAATCACAGATCGCAATCACTGAAAACACCAAATGGTGTCTATAGAAGTCAATGGCAGTCAAGCGTTGGATTTGAAATTACTTCTATAGACGTCAATGGCAGTCAAATTAACACATTCCCGCCAGCATTAATTATATTAATTCACCCGTTAACCGCAATCATTTTTCAGTGAAACTCTCATTTTGAAGGATCCACCAGAAAGGCAAAAACCAAGACCCGGATGTAGACTAACGGTGTGCATTGTGACGGACGAAATGTGTAACCTACTCAAGTAGGTTTTACTGACAGAGGAGGAAAGCTGATAGGACAGAGCCCAGACCCTCCTTCACCTGGATGAAACGTACCGCATTTAGCAGAAGAAAAAAAAAAGAATATTGTCATATCCCCAATTGCTGCAGCCCCTAAAGCCATAAAGACTGAACTCTTTTTTGAAACAAACAAGAGACTCAACACTCACAAGTCATTAAGTCAAATGACTCGGAGTAAACTGTTGGTTGACGCCCAAAGCTTTGGCGGGGGCATGAATGAATAGGTGAGCTAGCCTTGAGAATGATCGACAACCTGACAAAACAACATTAGTTATTGAAATACTTCCTTTATTCATGCTGGAGTGGATTAACGCACTAATGAGTCTCTTACTCCTATGAACAATGCACAAAGACAGGCAGTGTAGCAAAAATAAAGCATGGAATAAAGAATGGTATAATTCCATTCCAAATTGTGTGCCAACGTTTTTGCTACACCACCTATCCTAGGGCATAGATCACACTGCAGCACGTTGTGAGCTTGTAGATCTGTTCTTTTTGTCACGTCCAGCAGCCCGTTCGGCGAAAAACAACTTATGTTACATATTTTGTGTAATGTTATACATGTTTTTACTAACAAAATAAATGGGAAAAACTATGCATATCCAAATACTTTTTGCAGGACCTTTGATAAATTCCAGGAATATCATGACCGTGGGACCCCTGGATTATGAAGGGATTATAGCTGGATTTTAAACATTTCATTTTAATTTTGCCAAGGGCATAATATGGGGACCTAAGTTATTCAGAGAACAACTTAGGTCAGGATTTAGAAGGTGTTTATAGAACCAACCTCAGTCCTAAATGGGTTAAGCCATTTACTGTATACCGGACACCTTCTAAATCCTGAAAAACTTCAAATTTGTATTAAACAAAATATTAATAAAAAAACAAAATGTTGCTACATACCGTATACACAGGTGTTCCTGGCTTGAAAGGTATAACAACGTACACGTGTTCCAGTTCTAAGCTGTAACTTTATTCGCATTAGCCTAAATATAACGATTTGACTTATGACAATTGTTAACGATGACAACAGTGTTTTCAGTTTTGAAACGGCATAGATTAGAAAATACATTACAAAGCTTATTTTTTCTATCAGCACCTCAAAGACTGCATACAATCTATTATTCATTCCGCAGGGTCTGTGTGTGGTGGCGTTTTCAATCGGTTCCTCCTCATGCACGTGGCGTTCATATAGCCTATATGAATCCTATGTCTCGGGTTTTGCTGTGAAGGGCTTTCATCCTTGCTCTCAACAAGCCACAGCGAAGAATGTTTAGCCTGTGGAATCTCTCTTCCGCTCTTATGGGGATTGAGTGGGAATGACGCACCGGGGACCTTTTGACTGTGCCGTGGTGGAGAGGCTCTGAATGACAACAGAGTCAGGTTTTCATTTATTCCTGGTTCTCAACGTTGGGTACTACAAAATACAAATGGACCCTTATGGGTCTGCAGTTCCAAGAGTGTACTTTGTACGCTCTCAGGGTTAAACAAGCATTTTACAGTGTAGGCTGCAGGTTCCAGTAGGATTTTCAAGCACTCTCAGTTTGGCATGCATTAGCCAAAAACTAACAAAAAGAGGGAAGAAAAATCATCTCTGGGACCCCAATCTATGTAAACTGTAAAATGTGTTACTCAGAGTGTACGCAGTCCATTTGGACCCCTTGTGACTGACCATTCTGGCCGTCAAAAATGCTGTTATTGTCAAAGGAAACCATGTTGAACATACATCACTCTTGTCATGTGACATGGCTATGTGACAAAGTATAAATTAGCCATATTACTGTTGAGGCAGGAAATGGAAAAGAGGTTCTTCACTCTGGTACTCATTCAGTTGAGAATGACAACAAAAAGTGGCTGCCTCCGGGCGTGTTTATTTTTAGTTTCTTCATTAGGGAGATGGCGGTTCAGGTGCTCTTCATCATCATAGGAGTGGCTGGAGCCACTTTGAACTGATTCACAGCGACATGAGAAAAGCACTCGGCACCCATGGAAATGCGTAACGCAGCAGAGGTGTGAATGAGGCTTGGTAAACACAAAAAAAACATGTTTTTCTTTCTGAAATGTAGCTGGATGATGCGTCATGGGGAGCTGGTGATTGGACGGTGGTCGTGGACAGAGTTCAAAGCTCTTCTACAGCACTTCTATCTTCTGCAGCAAGAGTGTCCTGCCAGGCTGTGGCTGGCAACCTGACTGCTCAGAACCGCAGACTGCTTCAAAGCTTTAGCACATTGAAACCGGGAAAGCATCTGGGTGACATTTTAGATTTTTGAGGGCTTAACAATATTGAAGATATAAAGTGAGGACACCAAAAGTGATTGGCCGGAATGTGGTGATGATATGATGATGTATGCCGGTGATTTTCTTTTAAATAGTATACATAGTATATAGAAAACAACATTTTGAAGGCATTTTGTTGCTGTTGGGCAGAAAACTCTTATCTCCATATTCTAACGTTTTGTGTTTTTTCGTAAATGAATGCCCTACTTGGTCATACACACAGCGTCGCACAAAAGCATCAAAAACAGTTTTGACTGTTTTTTGACAGTTTACTGTTTTCTTATTTGAATTATTTGGACACATGACGTTTCCACCCGACAGACAATTTTGTTTAAGGCCTCAGGTCTTAATAGGTTAAAAGACAGAAGCAAAAAATGATTGGCACAGACCTACAGTATAGCGCAGCTTCATAAGCTCGATCTGCACCGCTCGCCGCGAAGGAAAAGTACAACAGAACCTTTTAAACCCTGTACTTAGTTGAGCAGATTCCCACGGATCCTACACTTAGTTAAAGGTCTCTAAACTAAACAACTTCACCAAAAATAGTCAATCAGCAAGCTCACAGAGTGTTGCGTTCGTGTTGTAGTTGTAGATCGGCTACATTTGTCGAACGTTCGTCCCCAAGAAAAGGGATACTAGGCAGTGTTGATTTTGACAGCTAATTTTAATTTTAGTTTTAGTCATAGTCTTTAGTTAGTTTTAGGTACATTTTAGTCACCTGGAATGTTTTAGTGTTAGTCTAGACTAAAATGTATTTTGGTGAGCCTTGATGCAGTAATGGCTGATTTTACACTTGCTGAAAATAGCCGATCTACAAGCTCACGGCGCGTTGTGAGCTTGTATATCAGCTATTTTCAGCATGTAACCAAACAAAATCTCTTCTCCACTAGTCCCTTCCCTTCCATATTTAGTTTTAGTTTTAGTCATCATAGCTTAGTTTTCATTTAGTTTCTATTTAGTTTTCGTCAGTGAAAAAAGGTAGTCGACGAACATTTTTCGTCATAGTATTAGTCAACGAAATCAACACTGATACTAGGGTTCAATTAGTTATAAGGACATTAGCTCACGTTCTGTTCTGACTCCATCTAGTCGCTGCTGAACAGCTGATGCACCATACACTGTTATTGTATATTTACAGTATGTAATGTTTTCCATATTGTAGGTATACAAATGACTATGTTGTGTGCACGTTGTGTGTCTGTTTGTCTACTCTGTACTGTTTTTTAGTTGTTTTTTTCTTTATTTGACAGGTGACAGTAAGTGGACAGGAAGGGGAGGGGATGGGGGGGAGGACACACAGGAGCGTTTGTCGGGATCGGGACTCGAACCCACGGCACGCTGTAAAGCTGGCTTACCAGCCAAGGTGCCTGGACCGCTGAGCCACGGCCCAGGCCTCTGTACCGTTTTAAGTTGGATTTGTGATAGTGTGTCCGTTGTGTTAACACTTTGAGAGCCCACGCAAAACTGCCCAAAAATCACTTTCACCTAGAAAATCCATTCACATTTTTGAGTGGTGTAAACCACTCCTACAACTGGCTTTGTTATTGAGTGGTGTAAACCACTCCTACAACTGGCTTTGTTATTGAGTGGTGTAAACCACTCCTACAACTGGCTTTGTTAGTTTACGTGTCTGTTCGTACCAAAAAATTTGCATGGTTGCTATGGTCACCCAGTTCACCCGGGTGTGATTTCAGCTTTGTTAGTTTACGTGTCTGTTCGTACCAAAAAATGAGCATGGTTGCTATGGTCACCCAGTTCACACGGGTGTGATTTAATTACGTCAGACATTACGTCAGACCACAGCTGATCAGTCTATATAAGACCTTACACCACTCAGTTCACACGGGTGTGATTTTTTATAATTCAGCTGACTGTGGAGACACATGCTGGAACTTTTTACTTTGAAATGTTTTATAGTTTCTGAGTTATTTAATTTAAACGCCAAATGCATTCTCAATGGCGAAAACACAAACTTTGGCACCACGTATTACAATTTTTTTTTTTCAAGCACTCTCAGTTTGACATGCATTAGGCAAAAACAAACAAAAAGAGGGAAGAAAAATCATGGGACCCCAATCTATGTAAACTGTAAAAAGTGTTACTCAGAGTGTACGCAGTCCACGACGTCCACAGACGTCTTGGGCTCTGCACGTGCGGTAATACCAAAGACGTCCACAGACGTCTTGGGCACAAAATGTGTTAAAGGGATAGTTTACCCCCAAAATTACCTTTTTTCTATTGATTACTCACCCCATGAGACTTGGGAATTCTTGGAGTCTCTTTGTTTGTTTGTTTGTTTGTTGTTGTCGCATTCCTTGGCCAATAATTTGATGCCCAGGATGAACTATGCCTTTAAGGCAGAGAAAGAGCCAAAGTACGTCATTGTATTATAATACACATGACAATGTAGTTCAGTTGAACATGGACTTAAACTTGGCCTGTCAACTCTCAACAGAAGCAGAGAACATCTGGCGCAGGAAAGCAAATGAGTTGTAGTCTCCTGTCACTATGCAATGATGGTTAGCATTAGAACAATAGGGTTGGAATATACAGCTCCCGGAAATGTATTACAATACAATGAAAACGAATCGGTTGCTATCAGACTGATGACAACAACCGAGGGCTAGGCCGTTAAATGTCAATTTTACAAATTTTTTACTTCAGTATAACCTTCCTCATTCTTGGACTCATGAAAAGGGATTGCATTTGCCTCTTCGGTTCAAGAGCTTGGCAGTTCCCCCTCAAACAATTTCATGGTCAGTGAGCTGCCCACCTGCCCTCACAAGCTTCTTAATATTTCATCATTTCACTCTTCATCCTATATCTTGACCACTTTTCTAGAAGTTCTTCTGGTAATTGCGCACGCGCACGCATATTTACAATAATATATACCTTTTCCCCCCTTCTTTTTTATGGATGTTTTTGAAGTAACAAAGTACCATATTGCAAGGATGACTTGTGGGAATCAAGCTTCCGTTTCTACCCATGCTTTTTAAAGTCATTGAAGACTGAACGGTCTTCGTCGCATGATCCTTCATCTGGAATGATAACAGTTTTTCAATGAGAATAGTTTCATGGAAAAGTTCCACGTAATGTGCTTGTGATGGAGAAGCCAACAGCAGGCAGACTGTTGGAGAACTGGGTCACGTCTGATTCCAGCCCGTGTGGAATCAGACAACTCATGAATCATGTAGATGCTTATAGTATAGTCAGCCCTTACAGTGTGCGCGTGCGTGCGTGTGTCTGTGTGCGTCCGCACACGCGTGTGCGGACGCACGCGCGTGTGCGGTGTGTGTGTGCCTTGTTCATGCATGTGCGCAATGTGGTTGAATAGTTCACTACACATTCAAGTCCTGCTTCAAACCGAAACAAACTAAGCCATCTTTATGTCCCTTACACTATACTCTATGTCTACTGTGATGGTACATTTACACCAGAAAATAATTATAATGCAAGAAAGAGACAAGAACACAAAGAAACATGAATTGGTATGTACATATTTTGCACGTCATGCTGTAAAAATATTGCAAAAAGATTATAAAGCATATTATTATCACTGTTGGGTGGAAACGTTGCATGTCCAAACCGGTTACTATAAATAAATAATAAATAGAAATAAGAAAAAATAGCCACAACGTAGTTATCCTTTAGGCTCTTGTTAATACTTTTCATTGAAAAAAACATGGTGAATCACATCTTGATGATGTCATCAAGATGTGATTCACCATGTTAATGATTATTAACATGGTATATTAATGACATAGTAAAATGTTGAAAATTAGTGGAATGCCCCTTTAATCACTTTGTGCGACATTCATTTATGGGGAAAAAAATGAAAAGTTGACAAATGGAAATGGAGGTTTCTGCCCGACATCAACAACATTAACGTTGATGTTTAAGTTCCGGTGGGAGACTCACAGTACGACCTCGGTCCCTGATCAAGGGTGGACTTTCACATTGTTGAATCTATCCCATTACACGGTGCCCAGAGGCTGCTTGGTTTTAACTGTATCAGGGAATTGCAATATTATTCTTTTTGGAAAAAGGCAAACTTCAGGGGAGGCAAACAAAGGGAACCTCTTACAGTGGCATTTCATCCTGAACCACCAGGGTCCAGGGCTAGGCATGGCCTCTTAGTAAACGCCATCGTCTCTGCACTGAATTGTGCATAAGAGCTCCTTGTTATATTGTCGCTATCAGGCAGAATCCTCATAATGTCGCAAGCTCTTTTTAATACTTTTCATTGGTTATATATTTATAAAACCAACAGACAAACAAAAAACATTAAAAAAGCAAAAATTGCAGATCAAAAGCTCACAAAGCATTGCGTTTTGAGCTTGTAGATCGGCTATTTTTGTTCTACTACTATGTAATGACAAAGTAGGGCATTCAATTATGAGCTCCAGTTGGCTCATAACATTAGCTTCTGTAGACGCACCCCTTACACATGGCCCTTACACATGGGTTTTATGGGTAAGTCTCCCATTGGCTTATAGAGGTAGCCTAGAGGCAGCCAATCATGAAAAAGTGTCTACTAAGGTCGTCTTTGCGGCCGTCTTTACGGTCGTTAGTACAGAAGTAGCAAATGTAGTCCAGGCGCTTTTCAAGCACCTGGCAAAAAGTTCACAGATGGAGATACAAGGTGTTCTGCCCGACAGCAGCCCCAACCTAAAAATAATAATAACACTACCAGCCAAAGTCCCCACCTGAGGGTGGTACACGTTAATTCAAACGGGAGTTCTTGGAATGGATCCACAAAAGGTTTAATCCCTCCGTCTGTTCCCTCCGTTATCTGTCAGGCCATCCTGTGGCTCCTGGCAGGACAGAGCCTGGGATGAATAAGAGGCTGCCGAGGTGTGTCATATCGACCGGCTTTAGATTATAATCGCACTCCATTCCCCTGAGTAAGGCTCAGGGGAGAACTTTTGCTATCACGCGCTCGTGCGTGTGTCACCCGTCTCACGCACGCACCCCCCCCCCCCCCCACACACACACACACGTCTTGTTTGTATGCTGCCGTAGTGTATGCCAAGTCAGGCAAGGCAAATATATACAGACACTAAGCATACTGTATATAAACCTTTGCCATGGGAAAACCCAACTTGTGGAGACTGCAGTAAGGCAATACAAAAATGTGTTTTTTTAAGGAATGTACTACAGCTGATGCAGTCTGACTGACGAGTAGCCTCGATGACTGTGCAGTCTTATGCAAAGGTTCAAATGCAATTAGCATGTTATTAGACAGATACCAGGTCCATATGTTGACCTGGCATCCTATACTGTAGTTTGTATAGTTTCAATGTGCATTGTACATTTACCTATGATCCCAGATTACTGAGGCACTAGCCTACACTGTCTCTATGCATTTGATGTATTACCTTGTGTTGTCCTTGCTTACTGTAAATCACTCTGGATTAAGAGCGTCCGCTAAATGCCTATAATTGTACAATGAATGAAGCATAAAGGCTTTAACACTCTGGGTTAAAGAGGTGGTGGTGGAAGAAGTACCTGTACTCAAGTTTTAGTAAGTTAGTAACACATTCATAATTTTACATAAAAAGTACTTGAATCAAAATAGAGGTAATTACATAAGAGTATCAAAGTAACAGTACTAACATTTTCTCTTAAGCTGTGTTTTTTTTCTTATTATTTTTTCTTTTTAGAATAGCTGAAATATAACATAGGGCTTAATTGGTAAATGTGTAATGTATCAAAATATTATTTTCAAAGTTTCAAATCTTTCAAATAAAAATAAAGAAATTACACACTCAAGTAAAGTAGTACTTGAGTAAATGTACTTAGTTAATTAGTACCTCCTTCCTTAGTTAATTAGTTTCCACCCCTGCAATGAATAAATGTCTGACAATAAAGCATGAAGGAACCGCTTTAATTCTTATCCTGGTAAGAGGTAACAAATTAGCAAAGAGCAAAATGCTGGCGAACAGTGGGACGTATACCGACATGCACAGCCTAGCCGAGCGAGCATCTCATTTCACACCACAAAGTATGAATTTACATGAGGAATGATGGCCGTGATGTCATTTGAACTAGGGGGTACATTTGCAAAGTCATGAATATAAAATGGAACGCTTTCGAAATGAATGCGGCTACCCTCTCAGCAAAGACAAAAACTCTGTCGCCTGCATTGCCATTACGCTAGCCTGCAACATGGCCTAGCAACAAACAATCCTTGACTGCAATCGATGGTGACAAGACGGCTTAAATACAGTGAAGAATGAGACACCGAAATATTTAATACAATTTGGACTAAATATGGTAAATATGGGATTCCCAAACAAACACTTAGAATAGGGAGGGCTGCCTTGGATGAAGCCCACAGATGGGCCATTAAGTAAAACATTTATCATTGTCATGTCAAGGAAGTCTATTCACAGAGTGTGAGGTCTTTATAAAAGGGACGTTTCCCTGACTCTGCAGTTCAGAGCACCGCAGGAGATGACCTCTGTTCCAGACATGCAGTACAAGGCACAGGCTCATTCATAATGCATTGCAGGACACATGCAGGCTCCCCCCTGCTCGTCAAATGTAAGCCACCTAATAAAAGTTGATATTTAAAAGTCAGGGTCATCCTAGCTGTGTCTAAATAATGGGTGTAGTAAAGTCTTATATTTTGAGAAAGAGTAAGAAACAAATTTTCCACCATTAACATGTACAGTTGTGTGCCACCGATATTGTCCCTTATCATTTGACCCATTTAGGCCTGACCTCAACATTTAAAAAAATCCTTCTAAATCCTCCAGTTTTCTGAAATAAATATTTTCACGATTTTTCAAAAATAGCAGACCTACAAGCTCGTAGCGCGCCACTCGGTGGCGCGCTATGAGCTTGGACAATATCGATGGCCTCCAACTGTACATGTAAAATTACATCCAAAATACTTAGTCACATCCCACATTCACAACTGCCGTTTGTGTCTTGTCCCATAAAAAATGGGGATTTCTGTCACTTCCTTAACCTGATCTGACTTATCCTGTTGAATTGTCAAGGCGTTCGTGCTTCAAGCAGTGTGCTTTGAGACAGTAAGGAGCCGTGATCACACAGCACAGAGCAGCCTCCAGGGAGGCCACCAAGGGCGACCGGGGAACAGTATACTCGTCTTATCAAATAAAACCGTGGGGTGTCTTAACCCATTCTGTACGGGGACCCCTTTTGGTGTTTTAACTATTGAAAAATAGCAGATCTACAAGCTCACCGAGTGGCGCGCTACGAGCTTGTAGGTCTGCTATTTTTTTTAAATCGTGAAAATGAGTCTTTGAATATATATACTTTCAGAAGACTTTTTTCTTTTTTCGACGTCAGGCCTAAATGGGTTAAGACGAGTATACTCGTCTTAAGGCGTTTTACATTGATTCAGTTAGAGATCGTGCTATATACTGTCTAGCAGCGTCTGTGTTGCACAACAACAAACCAAATCCAAAAAGGATGCTCTTTTATGGATCAGAGGTCCCCTTCTGAACATTTGCACCTTTATGGTTGTCCTACGCACCCATCACCAACCTTTGAGGTGTGCATCGGCCTTCTGATAAAAAAATATAAACAAACTTGACAAGTTATTTGACAAATTCAATTAATCCGATTATTGTTCCGGTTTCAACCTGATGTCCGTATAATATTCAAATATGTTCAAAATAGCGAAAATAACCAATCTACAGTACAAACTCGCAACACACCAAGCGTTTAGTGAGTACTTTTTTGTTTTTTTAAAGTCAGAGAATATGACAATGTGGGGGTTAAGCATAGAAAAGTTTAGGAACCCCCAATCTGGAAGACATGCATAACCTGCATGTGCCTGTGAATATCAGTAGTGTACATCTTACCTGGTTTAACACACACACACACACACACACACACACACACACACACACACACACACACACACACACACACACACACACACACACACACACACACACACACACACACACACACACACACACACACACACACACACACACACACACACACACACACACACACACACACACACACACACACACACACACACACACACACACACACACACCATTCCACAACAGGTTGAGCTTGGCTGGGGCCCAGTTCATTATCTAACCATGCATTCCTAATGGCAGGGCAGTGTCGTAGCCTCATTCAATCAAAATGGCCTTCAGTGAACCTTTGGCTGTGCTCCAGTTCACTGACAGGATCCAAGCTCTGCATGAGAGAGGAAACTAGATCAGCTGCTGTGTGGCTGTTCTACAACCTAACTCCTGCTGACACTGGACAGCAAATATCTCAGAAAGCAAATAAACAAAATGCAATGAGGAATTTTCAACCTTCCAATAGCAGCAGTCCCACTTTGGCTCCAAACAAGATATCTCAATATGGCTGCCTTGATAGAACTTTTGGATTGTATTCACTTTAATTAGGGCAATGGTGGCCTAAATGTTATAGAAGTGCGTTGGTTGCCAGACGGTTCGGACCCCCCCCCCCCCCCCCCCCCAGACCAGCAGGCACAATATGGGTGGGGAAGTGAGTGAAAATCATCAAAGGTGTTACAGTATACAGGTTTTTATTGTTCTCTGGGGGATGGACCTATAGGTTTTGATGGTCCCATAGCCTTTCCACTAGCACCACCATTTTCTCTCTCTCTCTCTCTCTCTCTCTCTCTCTCTCTCTCCTTCTTCCACCTCACAAACATAGCCAAAGTCGCTCCCACCCTCATTCTTAGCTTTAGTTTTACCCTCTATAAGTCTTTTGCCCCCCACATGTTTTTAGACTTTTCTTTTTATAGGTGTGTTGTTTTTATTCTGTACTATTAGCACTTTGAGATGTGTCAAATGTAAAGTGCAATATAAATAAAATGTAGTATAGTATTGTACAGTTTGTGTTGGTGCATGGATTTTGTGTTGGTGCTGTATAGTTGTGTTAGAATTCACAGATAGAAGTGAATCTACTCTTCATCTAAAAACAAAGCACATTACTGCATACTTGATATGATGATTGCTCACTGGAGCTTGAAACAACACACTATCTATGCATGGACAGTACTTTGTGTGTAGAACATGTCATGGCCCATATGCATAATGTATATGCTGGCCATGTACGAGGAATGTCTACCACCCACCAATGCACAGACATGGCATCACAAAGGAATAGAGAGCAGCCAGACTTGTTTAGATCCACAAGGTCTAGTATAGCCTCTGGCAAGGAATGAGCGCTGCTTTGAACTTCAGCTGATCAAGAGACCTGATGTAATGGTACAGTATAGATATACATGTAGGCCTATATTGAATAGCAGCTGGCTTTGATAAGCTCGTTGAAGTGAAAAGAAATGCAGCCTGACATTGCTGCCCCCCATTTGATTATAGATTATGTTTTGTTTTTATATTGTCGACAGTAGAGAGCAGCGTCTGGTGGTGCAGTGTATGGGCTGGTATATTGTAGCTTATCAGGGACTTCCATTTGTGTGTGTGTGTGTGTGGGGGGGGGGGGGGGGGGGGGGGGGGGGCGGGTGCATGTGTGCGTGCGTGGCCGGCGCATTTGCAATATGGACGGACAGTCAGAGAGACACACGCACGTGCGCACGCACGCACGCACGCACGCACGCACACACACGAATAGCCGGAAGGACTGACGGACAGGGTGCAAAACATAGTCTCGACCATGCCTTTGGCCTGGCGGAGACAACGATGTATCTACAGATGTGCCATTCCAATTCTTCGTGCTTTCCTGATCTTTCCCTGAAGGTTTTCTGAAAAATGAAAATGTTTTCCGTCTCTCTAGGTCGTCGTCAGACGAGCCTTCCATGCAGGTTTTATTCACTGATTAGCCTCGCTAATTCTACTGCTTTGCTACTGAAAAGAAGTGGAAGGAAGAGGAACTCTATCTATTCAGGGAATCTGCATAGAATTAACATAACACTTTGGCAAATGCCCCCCTTTCTCACTGATGATGTTCGGTTTCTGACAATGCACTGACAATCTACTGAATTGTTCCGTTTCTGACAATGCATTTATCAATATATGCTCTTATCAATAGCCTATGTTGATAAGAGCATGGGATTATCTGTGAGGGAAAGGTTTTTGAAACATGGGGTTTCATGGATCATGTGCGCTGCAGCTCAGCAGCTGCTGGCCTCGTTAATAAACACTACGTAATTAATGTTCACTGCATTATCGTTCACTTCCATATATGTTGCCCACCTTGCCCACGTAATGTTACAGTACCTGGCTACAGGCTTATTTGGTTACAAACATGTTTCGTTGTAGCCTATACCCCATCGTGGGTTGTGCACATAGGGCCGTGCATCATCGTTTGTGTCCAAAAGAACAGATCTGCAAGCTGTCAACACGCCATGAAACGGAGTGTCGACAGCTATGTCTGTTATTTTGGTGGGTAGGCAACCCGACGCATGTTACCCATTGAAATAAGCCATGGCTTTGAAAGGCTGATTGATGTAAACCGTAAACTTACAGTATTAGATATTTAATAGCCTATTTAAAGTTGTCACGACGATATAGCTGTAGCTCTGTTTTGGAACATTGCACGAATAAGATGAATGAACAAAGTTAACTTTTCGAACGGAGACACTACTTGGACATAACTCCGTTGGTGTTACTTCGGTGAAAACTAATGGAGATATACTTAATCAGACTCCTGTCCTGGAAATATAATGGAACCATGAGAAGGTTGGAAGTTGGAACTTTGTTCAGCCAACTGTGAACAGCGGGGTATGTCGATGCAGTGCACAATTGTCTTTGATTTGATTTGATTTGTATTAAGATAAACACAAAGAGCGGCGGAGCCTAAAGGTCCCTGCACACTGGACGCGTTTTTCGGATTTTTAGCTGCGTTTTTCCGTCGGTTTTCCCAAAAACGCGTCCAGTGTGCAACCCCCTTAAATCAATTTATTGTATGTAGCTATATAAATTCATTTTAGGGGGCACCTTTTTTTTCCCCAAAGGGAATTCCCGGGAAAATATTAAACCGTACAATCTACTGAATTGCCAATGGCAAGGCATGTGAAGTTCTCAAACGGCACATCTTTAAGTACATGGGTAAATATAGTTCTTTAGGTCTGTATTGTATTCTCTATCGACAACTGAGGTTTTTGACCTTGTGAACGTGCAATGAAAATAACGAAACCATCAAACATACTACTACTGAAAAATCACTCTCCACGGTCAAGTGGGGTTAAATCAAAATACCCGAACATAGCCTTGTTAAATCAAGGCCCTGAGTCCACACAGTGGAGGGCTAGAAGACTGGCACAATTCCATCTGCAGTTTCTTCCCCTCCAAAAAACGGAGGAGATCAAGACGAACCGCTTGTTAGTTTAGACTAGTATATGGCAAATCGCCCCCCACAGAAGGAGCTCCACGTATGCTCTATACAGCAGTGGTGGAAAGTAACTAAGTACATTTACCGGCACTCAACTACTGTACTTAAAAACGATATTTCTATTTCAAACCTTTTTTTGTCAGGTGAAACCTGACCTATATCCTCTCGGTTTTCTATGCGTGACCTTTGCGCGACCTAGTCCTGATTGGCTGGCTCCAGTCTGTGTGAGGACCCCAGGAAGAATTGTGAGGACCCCAGGAAGAATTTTGTGAGGACCCCAGGAAGAATAGCTGTTGCCAGGTGCAACAGCTAATGGGGATCCTAAATAAACTAAACTAAACTAAACCAATGAAGCCAATGCGAGTCTGACCCCATACTCTTAAACGCCGCCTAAGCCAATGGGAGTCTGACCCCATAGTCTGAAACGCAGCTGAAACGCCACCAGCCAATCGCGTAGTAGCGTCCTAGTCATGATTGGCTGACTCCTAAGCTATGACACACGCACCCAAGGACTATCTAAAGAGGACGAGAAGCGAAGACCGTACGGTGGACGCCATGTTGCTCCCTGGCTAGGAAAGAAACATGCGCATTTGAGACCAGGAAGTTGTACATGCACAAATTTGGGCACGCACCGCGGAAGTCTGCACCCAGACCACACTCTGCAACCATAGACATAATAAAACACCGCAGCGCGGAGCGGAGCGCCTGATATTACACTGGCTAATGTTATAGAGATAACTGGAGAGCAGGAATAAAGAAAATAAAGGGGGGCAGATGCACAATGGAGCCAGCGCTTGTTTCACCTGACAAATATGTCATCATTTTCTTGTTTAGTCATTTTATAGTAGGAATGTTATAAAGAGCCTGTATCTCCTATACTGCTGAGCTACAGTAACAGTCCGTAGTCTCACCATTGATGCCTTCTATCTTTTTAATCCTTTCTTGCTTATTTTTCCAATATCATTGCTGTTGGGAAGAAATCTCGTATCTCCATGTTTCTACCTATTTTTGGGGAAATTACAACTTCATCATTACTATACAGTGTCACACAAAAATAGCAAAAATTGGGTTGTCAGGTATCCACCTGACAGCAATCCTTCTGAGCACTATTGGACAAAAAACCACTGCTGCATACTGTGTCCTGAAATACGTACCTGGCTATATAACAGCTCTTCTGGAATAATTTAGAATGATGGGGGCCCTGCTAAGTTGCAGTTAAAACTCCTCCTAAGGCACTATGTTATATTGTTTCATTTTATGACTGTACTTTGTCATAATATTGTATTGTATTGTATTGTATTGTATTGTATTGTATTGTATTGTATTGTATTGTATTGTATTCATGTATTGTATTGTATGTTGCATTTGTATCATTTCATATCACACTGCACCACATCATACTAGTACACAGTGGTGGTGTAGTAGGCTATATTAAGTATAATCTATTATACATTTGAGAAGTTGTACCCAGCCCAGGAAAAGAGACCCAAAGTCAACAGCTACGTCACTACTGCAACGCCGTCTTACACACTACACTCACACGGCAGTGACGTCACAGACTTACCCTCCGCGTCGTTCCACGGCCATCTCCTCATGTCGCGCCGCACGCCGACACTCAACACCACCCGCGGAACAACGGTTATTGCACTGCCACCAAAGCCGCCTCCCTTCCACACTCACAAACAATATCAATATCAATAATAAATAAATAAACGCCACAAGCACCCACACCCCCGCACGCACACACTCACACACAGGCCACAGAGCACTGTTGCCAGGTCTATGCAAACAAGCCCAGAAAAAATGCCATACCACACGCTACTCACACACACTACAACACGCTTAAAACTCGCGGACCTGGCAACACTGCATCCTTTTTTCCCCATTGGCTACTGTTGCTAATTTGTTGCCACGTCTATGAAAACAAGCACAGAAAAAATGCCATTCAACACACTACTCACACACACTACCACTTACAATACGCGGACCTGGCAACACTACATTCCCTCTCCCATTTGCTCAAAGCCCACCACGTGACCCACGAGTTTTTAAGTTACGTTTCTCACATCCAACAGCACCACCGGACGTTACACACTACACACACACACATTAGAATAAGAACAAGACGAACGCTTGCCAGCCACACACACACACAGCCACACACACACACACACACACACACACACACACACACACACACACACACACACACAACAGGCAATGCAAACTAATAGGCGAGTGTGCTCCGGTGCGGTATTTCCGAACGTGCCCATCTCATCGCCACAACGCTCGCAGTTGGATGCCAAGTTCTTCAGCATTATTTCTTTCCCAGTCTCACTACACAACGGACTCATTGTAACCTCGCATCAGTGTCACTGCATACACGTATTCACACTGTGGAGGATTTGTGACTGAGTGACTGTGTGTGTGTGTGTGTGTGTGTGTGTGTGTGTGTGTGTGTGTGTGTGTGTGTGTGTGTGTGTGTGTTGTTTGATTTCAGCATGTTTTACACTGCACAGTTGCGCAGTGCACACCATGGGACAAATCGGCTTTTCACCCCGTGCCGGCTGCCACTGTGCCCACAAACGCATGTCCAAGAGGAAAACAATCTAAACATTATATACTAACGTCAGCATCGGGCAGATTAACACACACAAGCGTTATTAGTTGAGTTTTCTTATTGAAATGCCTCTGAATTGTAACGGTGTGTTTATGTCAGTCAGCGATGCGATCCGTTGTTATTCAGCCACCACCAGCACCATACGCACGGACTGGAGAGAGGCGAAGTGTTTCTCTCCTTTCGGCTCATGTAGCCCTCATTGTAACGACAAATATTGTTCCAGAAGAAACAATGTGGGGTCACTGCAATCCGCAATCCAAAAGATTGTAGCCCTACTATAATGCAGTCATGGTCCCCCAAAAATATACTACAGTATGTTCTGCTCCATTCTCAACATCTTTTGGTTTCCAAAAACAGTAATTTATTGTAAGTAAACAAAAACAGTAAAAAGCAGTTTCATGTGTGCTTATTTTAATTTAATTTAATTTGATTTGATGTGAAAATACAACAAATAATAATAATACCCATCCGTTACTACATGTGAAGGGCACAATACTGGAGTGGAGTCTGTCAAATCCCGCAATTTCCTTCTTCCCATTGCGCTGCAACGGAACTAGGATGAGCCGCCCAAAGGGCGGCGAAATTCTAGTATACTACATTTGTACAACTTTTGTAAAACTTTTAGAAGTTAGAAAGATAAAGAACAGTCACAAAGCTCAATACCCCAACTACACCACAAACATTACCTTCTTTGTCTCGTCTAGGTCTTCTTTGACATTGACGTTTCGGCTCCTGCAGTGTCTAGCCGTCTGTAGATCAGATGAAGCCTCTGCTCTTGCAAGCTTCAGTTGAGCACCACAATGGTGTGTCTTCAAAAGACAAGATTCAAACATTAAAGCAATCTAAATACAATGCACACGTCTTTCAGACTCCCCCCCATAGCCGCACTCTCTCAATTTAGGGGGGAGGGGGGGTCATTAACATGACCAATCCGCAGCAGTTACCACAACTTTTCAGTCTGGTGAGAGATTTAAGTCTAATACATGCTTAAATCTCTAATAACATGAAATGTTATCATACATCATCTCATTACGGCCAATCACAATTTGCGTCCTCACTTTTCCAACTTCACTTTTCCGTCCTCAACTTTTTTGTTTTTTTTACTTTTTTTTTTATCCCACGATTTTGTAACCCATTTTCCACCCCTGAGCTGTCCTTGGTGGATCTTCCACCCCTGAGCTGTCCTTGGTGGATCTTCTGCCATCCCTGAGCTGTCCTTGGTGGATCTTCTGCCACCCCTGAGCTGTCCTTGGTGGATCTTCTGCCATCCCTGAGCTGTCCTTGGTGGATCTTCCACCCCTGAGCTGTCCTTGGTGGATCTTCCACCCCTGAGCTGTCCTTGGTGGATCTTCCACCCCTGAGCTGTCCTTGGTGGATCTTCCACCCCTGAGCTGTCCTTGGTGGATCTTCCACCCCTGAGCTGTCCTTGGTGGATCTTCTGCCATCCCTGAGCTGTCCTTGGTGGATCTTCCACCCCTGAGCTGTCCTTGGTGGATCTTCCACCCCTGAGCTGTCCTTGGTGGATCTTCCACCCCTGAGCTGTCCTTGGTGGATCTTCCACCCCTGAGCTGTCCTTGGTGGATCTTCCACCCCTGAGCTGTCCTTGGTGGGTCTTCCACCCTGAGCTGTCCTTGGTGGATCTTCTGCCATCCATGCCTTTGTACCGCGTCGCTCCCGCCATGTACTGTAAACGCTTCTGACGAAAGGTAAACAGTGTGTTCTTGTGCCAATGATACTAAAGTGTGTGTAGTGAGTGTGTGTGGGGGGGTGGGCAAACTCAGACTCTTAAAGTGAACACGTATGGTGGGTGGCATTGGGAACTTCATAAACGCTAACTGCTAGCCAGCAAAAAAATAATTAATGTCTGCGCGCCCCCGTTCCGGCACCAGCGATGTGGAGGACTGGAGGTGATGACGACGACTTAAAACACTTCTGACCTCGCTGACATTTTGACTTGACTGTTTTAGTGACCCATTAAAGGAACAGCCAAGCATTAAGCCTGTTCCGAACAGACTTAATGGTTCTCCTGTGTGTTTCAGATCTATAAATATATAAACCTTAGCTGGTACATGTACAGTATACCATGTGGTTGCCGTCAGCCTGAAATCTCGTATCTTAAAAGTGGAAGTGAGGGTGTGTCTGCAGTCTGCGTTTTTTATAAACAACATGTATAATTCTTGAACTAATGAAAAGTATTAACAGCAGCTTGCCTTTAAATAATAACTCATTTTCATTGAACTGGTTTTAGTTTTGGACTCATTTTAGTTTCCACCCGACAGCAAGGCTACATGCTGGAACTAAGCCCCCTGGCTGGTTGTGAAGCACACATACCAAGTCCTCATTCACCTCCAAAGTGACTCATTAACTCAGCATCGATTGGACGGCTGCAGGACATGTTCTGCTGTCAGAAATCAACAAGATAAGAGATGGGGGGGGTGGGGGGGGGCATAAATGCATGTGTGAGCGTGCAGTGCATCGGAAGATAAAATAATGTGCTGTCCGTCCTGTCCGTCCGCAATGGTACACAAAGAAGACATTGTTTTGCTGCTATCAACAGTCTAGTAACAGAAATGTGACAGTCAGATCTGTGTGCGTGTGCGTGTGCGTGTGCGTGTGTGTGTGTGTGTGTGTGTGCATGCGCGCGTGTGTGCGTGCGCAGTGCACGCATGCACGCTGGACATAAATGCCTCATTCTGATGCTAATTCAATTGTGGGGTTATCGCTGCCGGGATCGCTACATTGTTGAACAGAGCACTAGGATATTAAGCTGTCGATAGGTCAACGTGGTCTCAAAACAAGTGGCAGAGGTATTGTGTTCAGTCCAATGCCAGAATGTGATCATAGTATTGAGGCATATGTTGAAGGCTGTATAAAAATACTAGCATCTTACTTTTCACAACGCATTGCTGAGTTGCTCAGTCTTTGACTTTGGTGCCAGTTTAAAAAAAAAGCAATGCCTGTACTTAACACTGATCGGCAAAGTGTGCTTCTATAGCACGCACGCACGCACGCACGCACACACACACGCACACTTTATTTTCTTGTGTCGTTGAGGACTTTCAACAACCCGCTTCGGATGTTATCACCCCTTAATCAAGAGAATGTTTGATGTTCGTTTCAACAGCTGTCCTTGTGCTGCTATACTGATGACTGTCAACAGATTTCATCGTGGTGCTATACTATATTAGAGGACTTTCAATAGATTACATTCATTCTGTAACCTGTGACAGTATAGCCTCAACCATTCAATTCAATTCAATTTTATTAAAGTGTCAAATTACAACAAGTTGTCTCAAGACACTTTACAAACCAACAAAGATCCACCCAGAGCAAGCAATATTGCGACAGTGGTAACGAAAAACTCCCCTTTAGGAAGAAACGTCAGGCAGAACCCGACCATGTGTAACGTTAACGTATAACTTTAATTATAACGCTAGTCCATAAGACACAGCCTCATCTTCACATATCCTTCTGAGGACTTTTGGTTCTCACAAATATAGCGCGCACACACACACACACACACACACACACACACACACACACACACACACACACACACACACACACACACACACACACACACACACACACACACACACACACACACACACACACACACACACACACACACACACACACACACACACACACACACACACACACAGTATGCGTGTCTCCATATATCTCTCCAGAGTTAAATAAAAAAACAAGGATTTCACTCCTCCTCGCTCTCCGTCTCACAAGCACCCAGACACAGAAAAACATGTTCCGCTCACACTTCATCACACCCTCGTAATAGGAAGGACAAATTTAGTCTGTTTGTTTTGGCCTCCTCGGTACTCTTCATTACTGCGGCCTCTCGCTTGAGCGCGGGTCTGGATCGGCTCCAGCCCTTAATCTGGCCAGCCCATTCTCCCCTGCATGATTGAGTAGGCTAAACCTTATCTCCACCCGGTCAATATCATATACCCATGGGCCTTTGGTGCTTAGCGATTGCCTTTTTCCCCCCCATGTAGATGCTTGTCAAATTGAACAAGGTTTCGGGCGTATTGATTGCGCGATAACGGTGGTGGCAATTGAGGAATTGGCTGAATTAAGGTTGGGGAGGACAGCAAGGGGATCCCTGCGGGCACAAACAGGGCCCCTTGGACAATCGTGTGTGTGTGTGTGTGTGTGTGTGTGTGTGTGTGTGTGTGTGTGTGTGTGACGGTGTGCGTGTGTGTGTGTGTGTCAATCAATATTGGTATGTACTAGCATTGTGTGTGTGTGTGTGACAGTGTGCGCGTGTGTGTGTGTGTGTGTGTGCGTGCGTGCATGCGTGCGTGCGTGCCTGCCTGCCTGCCTGCCTGCCTGCCTGCCTGCCTGCCTGCCTGCCTGCCTGCCTGCCTGCCTGCCTGCCTGCCTGCGTGCGTGCGTGCATCAAATATTGTCTATTTTAATTTTTCAAAATAAAGGCGTTGAGTGCCCAGCAGATATGGCAGATTTCACTCTGAAAAGCCCCGCCTTCCATTTCCCCCCCAAACCGGGTCGGGAGGTATAATGTTCCATTACTACCTTGCGCTGTCACATCTGATCTCTTTAATATTCCAAACAGGATGGTTGGTTAAGTCAGAAATGAGGACAGAACATCGCCGTTCTGATCAAAACCATGGACAGCGCCGTAGATTTAGAAAGAATAGACAGTTTTGTCAGGCCGTGAACAAGGAAGTGAACGGCTGCGCACTTGCGCAAAACATGACGCTGAACGCTGCACTGCCTGCACAAGCCGTTTATAGCAACGGCCATGTCAAAAATAGATTTTAGCGATCCGGTTTTATATAATTACAAAAGACTAAGACTTCCAGAGCCACAGGAACGCGCCCAGGGTGCGGTCGAGAAATGACAGAGTTACCGTGTGGGGGTCCCCAGGGGGATCCCCGGAACATCCAGACCCCCAGGAACGCGCCCAGGGGGCCGGGCCGGTTCCGGTGAGCCGCCCCGCGAGTTACTGTGAGTTGGTCCCCAGGGGCACCCTCTGCTGTACTGTACTGTACTGTACTGTACCACCCGAAATCATCATATATACACAGTTAATGTGTATGTGTGTGTGTGTGTGTGTGTGTTAGGCTGCGCAACAGTGACACTTGGTTGTGAAAACCAACCAAACGCTATTTTCGTGCTCAGACCCAGCCAGCCAGCCAGGGACAGACCCAGGCAGCCAGGCAGCCTGGGTCTTTACACACAAAAATAAAGGTGTGTATAGAAAACTAACTAAAACTCACTCATAGAGAACATGTCCTCAAGTCTTTGTAAACGTATTTCATACACATGCCTAGTATTTTATCTTCTATTCTTTGTACCATGGAGCTCCGGCTTGTCCTTTCCTTAAACGTTTTAAGTTCCGATAAGGGTTGGTGTGCATAAAGGTTAGCGGGACAGGTGTGCTAATTGAATGCCGCCAGTTGGCAGGAAAATCTGTAATCCTTCAACAATGACCGCTGCAATGCCCTGGAGCAAGCCACCGAATCCCCCGGTGCTCCAGTGGAGCTAGCTGCCTGCAGGACAGAAAGAAAGCTGTGTTTGTGTGTGATGGTGCTGAACCTCTCCCAGGTGTGTGAACGCCGTGTGTGTCTGGACGGATATAAAACAAAGGCGGAGCTCTGTAAAAGCATACATGCTCAGCAAAATGCTTCCCTGGAGAAATTAAGCTTAAATGTATTTTTTGTGCAGACAGCAGCCAAGTTGGGCTGGTGCCGACGTTCCCAATTAACAAAGAGCATTGAGATGAGCATGAGAGCTAATTATGTACAGTGTACGGCTCTATGAATGGAATATTCCAATGGCTGACGAGATTTGTTTTCATTGACATGCCAACAGTGAAAATTATGCCATATAATATTATTAACCTTATGGGTTAAAGACCTGTGGTGGCCGATTCTACAAAATGTCTTCTAAAGATTTACAAGAAAAGTTCAGAAATAGCAGATGTACAAGCTTGCAGTGTGGCACGAACTGGAATCTTAACATTTTTGACAATCTTGATGTTTTGTTATGTTTATACAGTATATCAAACTATAAACCAAAATAGGGACACCATGGGGTTGAACATGGTTAAGTGGTTGACAGCAAAAATACCAACTTTAGCTAATGCATGTGTTACAGTACGCTTAGATATGACTGTATATTTTGAATGTGACCAGACCACAGTGTGTCACAGAGATGCAGACAATAATGATTTTTTTCCTCCCCACATAATGCGTTATACTTCAAACCTTTATTCAATGGGACTTTATTCAATGGGAAACCTTTTCCATGAACTGTCATATAGAAGACAACTGACGTCACAGCCTGGCCACTTGACGTCCAAGATCCACGATTAGATTTTTTTTCACCATGTTAGTGCCACGGAATCAATGTAATTGTAAATCAAAGTCTCGCATTTTTTCCCTTTGTCTTTCATTATCCCTGCGGAGATGCATGCCGATATGAAAATGATTCTATCATCAAAAGAGAAGCTCTACGGCCGCTGACGTTTTGATTTTCTTGTCAGCGCTGAGCACAACATCCTGTATTCCATTTAGGCCCCCCATGTACTTAACCCATTAAAACCGGGAAGGCATTGTCCCCCATTTTAACCACTATTAACCATTATTATGTTATACTATTGAAAAATACAAATAAATACATAGCGTGTCACTTTGTGCCACACTATGAGCTTAAATTAAACATTTTTAACTAAAGGTTTTGCTTCTGGGGGTCCCTGGAACAAAATATGTTGAGATGGGGGTCTGCAGCCACTACATGTGGTGCATGGGGGTCTGCAGCCACTACATGTGGTACATGGGGGTCTGCAGCCACTACATGTGGTACTTGACATGAAAAAGTTTGAGCACGACTGAAACATACATTTTTCAGATAACTGGATTTGGAAGAGATTTGTAGAATCGACCTCGGGTCTTAATGGGTTAAAGTTGCAATCTATCGACTTTCTGTCCTACTCTAAAAGGCTGCGCACACGCACGCACGCACACACACACACACACACACACACACACACACACACACACACACACACACACACGCGCACGCGCACACGCACACGCACACACACACCTCTTCCTCCTCCATTATCTGGAACTCATAACAGCTCTTTGCCCCACAGGCTGCTCTTTGGGTTTCACCACCAGTCCATCACACCAGCTATCTCAAATAGTACAGGACGCATACAGAGAGAGAGAGAGAGAGAGAGAGAGAGAGAGAGAGAGAGAGAGAGAGAGAGAGAGAAGAGAAAGAGAGAGACATGAAAGACACAGAGGGAACATTTTGAGAGGAAAGAGCCCTCTCCCAGGGTTAATAGCAAAGGCACCTGTGTAAATGTGCGCCAGACGCCGGCGCCTCTATAGCTGGAGACGAGAAACACAAGAAAAGGCAGAGGAGAGAAAAGCGGCGGGGAGGGAGTTGAATCAATGTAACAAACAGGGTGAAGGAGAGAGCCATGAACTATTAATGAGGGCCCATTTTGCCTGATGGAGGAAAGAGTCGGCTGGAAAGGTCAGTGAATCGCCCAGGCTGACAAAGCTGCGCGGCGGGTGGATACGCACCGGAACAATGAGGAGGAGAGGGGGCACGTGGGGAAGGAACATTGGCCGTGAGTAGCCCGCAGGCAACATCTCAGGCCAGCACCAGACCAGAAATCATGGCTCAGTGTGGAGACACAGACAGGCTGGGGAGGAACGGAGGCCATAGCAAGGACTTGTGGGTCAGCAAGCACAGGAGCAGGTAGAGTACAGTATATGCTGTCTGCTCATGTTGGCTGGTATGGTATAGGGCCCTATTAGAGTTCTCAAACTCTGCCCGAACCCGACCAGGCCCGACCTGGCGGTTTAGGGGCGGGCCGGGGCCGTCCCTAAAACACACACATCTGCTTTTAAAACAAATAATACAAAGATCTCACCTCTGGGGTGGTTTTAAGAAAAGTGAGACACTTTGCACTTGAGATGAGTGAAAGTGTGTACTTGGTGTTCTGGAAATCGGCTGTTTATTTTTGGCAGCACATTTCCATACAAAGCCCAATGCAGATCTTGTGGCTTTTGACCGAGTTGTGCACCTTGAGGTTGGGTTGGGTAGCCTATATACTCATAATTCAGTCAAAGCTGTAGATACTGTGTTCATACTTCATCAATTTCTCCACCGGGTGTACTGGATCAAGGTTAGGTTGGCCAGGATTTATGATGATGTTGATAGATGCGATCAGGCTCCAGCTAATCTTCATACGTTTTGGACCTGTCCTGCCTTACAGTCTTATTGGTCATCCATATATGATACTATTTTGGATGTATTACAGTTGCCCATAGATCCATCCCCTATTAGGCGTTAAGCGTAGCATTAAATAAGTGTGCGGTATAAGTGTTAAGAGAACAAAGGCCTGTATAGAGAGGGTATGCGCATGCATAAAGTGAGGGGCAAATCGATTGGCAAAGTGAGTTTAACGTTGTTTAACGTCGTTTAATGCAATCAGATAGGACTTTTCTGTTTGGATGTATGGCCTGTCAAGGCCACTCAATAGGTATTCTCGCATAACTTCCGGGTGTGATGATGATGTCACACGCATACCCTCTGTTGATTGTTTTTTACTGAAGTTCCAAAGTAAACTCAGCTTCTAGCCAATGTTTATAGCCAACATAAACAACGTAACCAACAAAGTAACTATAGACTAAAGTTTCCAAATAATAGTAGTAGAGTAAAAAGCACAATATTTGCCTCCGAGATGTAATGGAGCATCACCATCGGGACTACAAAATGGGGGGACAATATTCGAGATCGAGAGTCATATGAAAGCAGGAAATCATATATAGCTTCAAATTGACATATTGGTTGTTCAGTTTGACCCACCAGTTTTGGAGATATGTCGTTCAGAAAACAGCGAGTTGAGAAAACAGGCTTGAAAGGTTCACTTCGGTGGACTCATGGACTCAACATTACACCTAGCTACATTTACATTACGTTTAAGCATTTATCTCATATTTACAGTACATGTCGATTTCAGCTCTAGTATGTGAAGAGTCTGCCTGTGCTATCAACTAATTTTAGATAAAACATTTTAAAAAACAGTTTTTCTCCTCTCCTGAACAGTTAGTCTTGCCGCCATGACTGTCTCTGTATCAGAAAGAGTCACATATAGCCAGAATGTTCATTGTGGCGAGAGGCAAGCAGCGGCAGCCAATACACAACGACGATTGCGCAACAAAATGGGAACGGTGCTAGAGAGACCATGCACCAGCGCCGGTCAGGAAAAATAAATAAATAGACCAGTCATTCCCCAATAGTGCGGGGACCCCAAATGACCCCCTCTCCGGCGCCTATGAGTATAAGTAGAAAGTATTGAAAAAAATCATGGTCTGAAGTGAGGACTGGCTAGCATATTGGCCCACTCTCACTATTTTAGTCACAGGCTTGAACTGCTTCTTAAACTAGGGTTATGCCTAATACTACAACTTTATGGCACATAACAGGTGTTCACACACAGATCATCGTTCACTGTGATTAGACGCAATCTGTATTTGCGTTTGATAAATGTCAGAGAAGAAAAGGTCAGTCGGGTGGTTTGCGAGGGGAGAATATGCAGCTCCACAGCCACGTAGTTCAGTCTCATTATCTCGGAATGAAATCCACTGGTTTATCAATGTGATTTGGATGTTTTGTTTGGAAATGTATACCTCTTAATTTTTACTGGCTTAACATTTTGTGTGCCAGAATCTCAGAGCACCTCTAGTAGTAGGCTACACATTGGGTGTGGGGACTGATCCATTTCATAACATGGCAGATGAATGCATTATGGTAAAAACTCCAATAATAGTGGCATTTGCGTCGCTTTGTAAACGGTTATGCCTGCACGTCCTTACTAAGGCTACACAATATATTGTTATCGTATCGTTATACGAAGTATGAACATGCGCAATATCGGTATCGCAAAAAGGCAACGGTATTGTGATATATATATCGTAGATATACCGATATTATGGTTAATATATCGTGAGTGATATTGACTTGTTATTATGCAGTTTTTTGAATAATGTTTAGTTTTCAATGTTGCAACACTTAAAATATTATATCGTATAAATCGTATCGACATCGCAATATTCGGCATAAATACCGAGATATGAAATTGTGTCCATATCGTGCAGCCCTAGTCCTTACCGACGTTGCGTTTCTCGCTTACAGTCGAGGTCGACAATAGTTGTGAGGTGCCAGGTGTGTTACTTTTAGATGGATCTTACTGTTCCACGAGTTTTGACTGGCATTTTGAGAATGTTGTAACGGCAGGGTAAGTGAAGAGTAGATAAAGTAAGAGTAAGTAGGTCAGAATGGCTTATTGCTATTGTTGGTATCAGCCGAGTACAAGGGCATCTATCCCCTTTTGAATGTAGAGTACTAGACCCGTGGCAGATGGAAGCACGATTGTTGCACGACACCTACAATCAGCACCTGCAATCATGCTGCGAGTTGGCAGTGTCCAGGATTGAAACCAGAACCTTGTGGTCCAAATGTTGAGTGCTCTACTGACTGAGCTATCCGGACACAACAATGGCCCCATTTACATGCAGAAATTCATTCGGAATGAATGGATTCATTCCAGTCATCAGAATAAAAATCACACCCGTGTGAACTGAGTGGTGTAAGGTCTTAAATAGCCTGTCTGACGTAATGAAATCATGTCTGACGTAATGAAATCACACCCGGGTGAACAGGGTGAACATAGCAACCATGCTCATTTTTTCTGCACAGACTAACAAAGCCAGTTGTAGGAGTGGTTTACACCACTCAAAAATGCTCATGTAAACACCTCAATTGGAATAGAATATCCCATTCCGAATGAATTTTCATTCCGGTCTGGAGGGGTGGTATATACCGTTTGAATCGGTATAGATCACCATATAAACACTTTATTCCGAATGCTACTGGGTTTGGAATACATGTATGGAATACATGTATTATTTTACACATGTCTGCCCTTAGTAGACTATAGTGCTTTAAGTCCCCTGTCCAAGCAGGGATGGCAGAAATGCGCTATTTTACCCCATAATAAAATGCGCTATTTACAAACCCATCGGCGAATTGCAGTGCCATTGCCAATTGCGGTGTATGGATGCTGTGTTTTTTAGTTCTGGGTTGTTTTGGGTGGAGGTCGCGTGTGGTTGCAGGGACTGCGCTTCATAAAATATTTTTATTTTATTTTAACAGATAATAGCTGTTAATGTTTGTCGGTTATTCATTTCTTAAGGGATAACGGTTATGGGTTGGCCATCTCTATAGTCCAAAGTTATATTCCGAATGAATGATTTGGTCATGTAAACAATTGAGGAATAGGAATACTTGTATTCAGGTTCCATGTAAACAGTTGGGTATGAATCTCTGTTCGGAATGAATTCATTCATTCTGAATACATTTTGTGCATGTAACTGAGGCCACTGAATGTTTCCTTACTTAGATTGAGTTTTCGTTGTCGTCATATGAAAGTTCCATGGCACACGCATGCGAGCACACGCACGCGCACGCACGCACGCACGCACGCACGCACGCACGCACGCACGCACACGCACACACCTACTATCTCTACATGTACAGTAGCAGATGCGTTAAGAGCTTTTGTTGAAGCTTTGTACGTTTTTAAACATTTCTGAAACCTTTGCTAAAATTGTTTGAAATCTTTTGAAAAGGTTTGCATAATGACATACCTAAAATAGGGAGGCCATGCTGGCTAATGTCCGAGAGTAAAGGATGTTCTGTTGGCGCAATGAAAGGAAAGGCTTCTAAAAAAACGTTTCCCTATAACGAAGAGTCTTCAGAGTGCGACCAAACATGCAATACATTGAGGCCTCAAAAGATATTACACCCTTTCTCTATGTGTGGGGAAATGTAAAAGGCACCGGACTGCAATTCTCTCCTTCTGTCCCTCTATATTCAATAAACCCACTTCTAGCGAATGAGATGTGAAATTGCTCACTATCAATAAGGCCCCTTGGTAAAAGTAATTTTCAAATCTCTCCCAGAATTGGATTGTTCCACCATTCGTTAATGGCCATTATGAATGCCGCGCTGGCTAGCCACAGAGCATGACTCCAGCCACTTTAATAGGCATGTGGAGAGAGCCAGGTAGGTGATTCAGAAGCAGCCATGTGAAAGAAAGGCCATCGTCTGATAATCTAGATGGAGTTTTACGGAGAGGGGTGAACGGGAGAGGGTGTTAATGTGAGGAGTGGGTGGGGGGGGGGAGAGAGAGAGAGAGAGAGAGAGAGAGAGAGAGAGAGAGAGAGAGAGAGAGAGAGAGAAAATAGAGATAAATGGAAGGGAAGGCATTGTTTTTGGTTTTGTCAGGAGTGGAGCTTTTGGGACCGAATGAAACTTTCAGCTCCCCCCCAAATCAAGGTTATATAGCCAAAGGTTTTTCAAGGTAAAGCATCAAAACACCATTTCAGAGACATTCAATACATCAACCCTGGGCCTGCGACAAGAACTTTAATTCTCAGGTTTTTCAAGAGAGTTTGAAACAAAAGTGCACCGATTCAGAAACGAGAAGCCAAACTCATAGCAGAATCTATCAAAAGTCTCGACGGCACTTAATTCTACTGGCGAAAGAAATTAAACGCAGCTAAGTGCTTAAAACTTTCCTGATCCTTAGAGCTGCAATCCAGAACTTCATTTCAACGAATAAAACATTATGTTCTGTATGCTAGAGTAGTACATCGACACTGGTTGGACATGGTCTTCCTACTAGAGACATTTAGAGACAGGTTTCTATATAATATATATTGTATTTTTATATTTTGGAAGCAAAGATGTCCTTAGCACCCCAATGTCATGTCTAGAGCCCAACCGATATGCCACCGATATTATTTGACATTTTGATTAATGCAAACCAATTACATCATTGCTTGGCAGGTTTGGTCATTTCAAACACGATTCAAACTTGGCAATCCAGAGCCCACCTCTGAGACACAGAGTGAGGAGACAATCCAGAGCCCACCTCTGAGACACAGAGTGAGGAGACAATCCAGAGCCCACCTCTGAGACACAGAGTGAGGAAACAGAAAATATGCCATCTTATAATGAGCATTAGTGATGACCAGGGTTGTCCTGATCCGATCATGTGATCGGAAATCGGGCCCGATCACGTCATTTTCAAATGATCGGAATCGGATCGGGAGTAAAGAAAACGTGATCGGGACAACCCTATCACGATATTAGACTGTCTGTGATTTTGGATATTGTACTATTGTGATATGGTATAAGTGTTCTATAAAAATATAAATAATGGTTTGGGAAACATCGGTATCGGCAGATACTCAAAATGAAATAATCGAAATCGGATCAGGAGCAAAAAACGTGATCGGGACAACCCTATTGATGACCAATTATATGAAAATGAGGTTGAAATGGGTGAACTGCTCCTTTAAAAGTTATTTAACTTTAATGAAATCTAAGTTTCAAATTGCAATTGCATTGCCTTTTGTTAATACAAAATATCAGTCAAGAGTAGACATCGCCAATCGGTGACAGACGGTGGACGGTGGTCACAAACGTAACGATGCAGACTTGCGAGGCACACCGTTGGGTCCGATCCGCACCAAACTTGTCACAAAAGCTGCTCAGGGGTCTGCCGTGACAATAGTCACACCAGGGGCCACACCAGGGGTCCCAGGCACACTGTTGCTCCAATCTGTACCACACTTGGTGGTCTAGGAATCTCTTAAATCGCGATCGGACCAAGAAAAATTGCCATCCGTCGGGCTCTATCATGTCAGGGGGAAAGCGGCTGCTCTCATTACTTATTCAATAACTGTGGCTCTAATCAGAGTAATTTGCATCGGAGCCGCGCAAAAAGCCTGAAATCAACATATTATGTGGAAAGGACGGGAGAAGGGGGAGCACCATGGATAATGAAGGAATTAAATCCAGGCGGCCGGAAAATGAGGGGCTGTGAAACCCCCCAAATGTCGCAGGGTGGAGATAAGGACTGTATATTAGATGGAATTAATGAAATGTTTATGCGCGGCAAGCTTAACATGGACAGAGAGGCACAGTAATTTATCCTGTCGCCTCCACCTCACCCCTGTGAGTTAGACGTTAAGAAGGAGTTCTTACGAGAATGAAATTAGCCTCTCTGAGATGGAAGAAATGCGGCCAGTCAGCTTTAATACACATTACAAAGAAAACAAAACACTTGGGGAAAGCACACACGTTGTCCGGTTAATTAAGCTTCTACACACTGCATGCATGGCGGAGGTGAAAAATACAACTGACTAATCTGAAAACAATATTCCAGACCAGCTCTCTTGTGCGGTGTCTCCCTGTCCATAGCAATTACCAGTGATAGAAGCAACAATAGAAGCAATACAAACAAATAGCAAAAGGTCTAAAATAGGTTTAACTGGTTAACTGGTTAAAGTTGTTTTGTATTAACTCTATCCAATATTAAAATTGCCAAGAGGTTGGGTGAATAGACGGTGGACGTCACAAACGCAACACGCAGACCTGCGTGGCGCACCGTTGGTCCGATCCGCACAAAACTTGACACAAACACTGCTCAGGGGTCTGTCGTGACAATACTCTCACCAGGGGCCACACCAGGGGCCCCAGGCACACTGTTGCTCCAATCTGTACCACACTTGACACAAACACTGCTCAGGGGTCTGCCGTGCCTGTGACAATAGTTTACAACGACCAGCGTCCACCGGGGACCACAAGGCACATCGTTATTCCAATCCTCACTAAGCATGGATATTGCACCATGACAAATGGCCATAGCTCAGTGACTATTGCTCTGATCAGTGCAATATAACAACTGGATCTGAAGGCAGCATATATAGCGGCCTGAAAATCTAGTATTGAAACTCTGCAAAGTAACTCGTAACTGAACCTATCAATTAATTGTAGTGGAGAATGAAGTACAGTATTTGCCTCTGAGATGTAGTGGAGTAGAATGTAGAACGTATTAAATATCAAGAATGGGGATACTCAAATAAAGTAAAGGTACCCTGAAAGTGTATTTATAATACTGGTAATTATTAGCATTATGTGTGCATTATCAACAACCCAAAATGTTGGCATATACTGAGTATTCATTGGGTATGCTGTGTCAAACCTCCCACATGGAAAACATTTATATATAGGCAGTACCGCTGAGCCAACCGAAAGATATTGCGTTTCTGATCTCTCACGCATGTACTGTGTGTGTGTGTGTGTGTGTGTGTGTGTGTGTGTGTGTGTGTGTGTGTGTGTGTGTGTGTGTACAGTATAAAGTGCATACAGGATAGCTGCACATTTCTAAAGTAACATCGGTCAAATAGAGATGAAGTGGTTCATGCATGTTTTGTAGTAATAATCAAAATCTACAAAGTAACTAGTGACTAAAGTTTTCTAATAAATATAGTGGAGTAGAAGTAAAACTATTGGAAATTGGAACTACTCAAGTAAAGTACAAATACCTCCAAATTGTACTTAAGTACAGTACTTGAGTAAATGTACTTTACACCATGCAGTGGTTTCATGAAGTTCACTTTTCTCCTGCAAAGCGCTGGCAGTCGTCACATTTCCTGCCATTCCGCTGCCGCACATCACGGCAGATTCATTTGTCACAGCTCTCAACTGCTTTGGCATTATCCTCACATTACGTCGATTGGAGCAAACAATTCCATTTCACACATTACTCTAAGTTGATTCAGGTGAATCATTCAATTCGACAGAAGGAGAACGCCATCTGGTTGTATCTATGAAGTAGCCTAAATCCAATCAGATGAAGCTTTTTCGTGGGTTTTAAACTGGCAATATGTGACATTTTATGGACCATTGTTGCTGTGGTGTTCGCACCTATGTGCCATACTGTGTGAAGTACTGTAAAGGTTGGCAAATGATTGCGGCCTCCGTACTTCTGAAGCTACACAAAACATGACTTGCATGTCCACTTAAACACTAGTAACCCGATTCGGAGTCCACCCATAATTCCAACGGTTCATTGTTACGAAGGGCCGGTGTTCCGACAATATCATTAAGACCATTAAGTTCCTTCGGTGAGAGAGAGAGAGGGAGAGGGAGAGGGAGAGGGAGAGGGAGAGGGAGAGGGAGAGAGAGAGAGAGAGAGCTATAGCGTGGGTTACTCACAATAGGCCTAATAAATAAATGCTGTAATAGCCCAATGAATAAATAATGTTCATGCATGCTCAGAGAATATACAAGTGGAATAAATTGTCATTTCTGTTTGAGGATAGTGGATAATGTCCTACAGTTTTGTTAAGATAAATTAATCCAAGTAAAATACAGACTTCACTTAGGTCAGTGCGAATGCGCCTGCAAAAACAGACATCAGGGTATATTTCTAAATTACCTGAGGTCACATAAAACTAATCCTGTGCGAACAGGGAGCCAAAAGTAAATAAAAAGAAAAATAATTCAAATACTTATATATAAAGAGATAAAGCTTGTAAGAGCTTAATTGGCTCATTTCTTGACCCTTATGTGTAATGATTTCCAATATATTAGGCTATATATCTTGCACCAAGTAGAGATCTGCACCACCAGAGCACACCAACACCATGGTCCTCATTCACAACGGCGTTTACGCTCATAAAGTGACGTTACGTGAGCGGACAGGCATTTACGTGGATTCCCACATTACGTGGGAATTCATGAACTTGAACGTGAACTTGACGGTGACGTTGTTTGGTTTATTCAGAAGGCTTTAGTCTTCATGCTGACTCAATTAAAAGTCCCCAAATCTCAGATAAAATATGTAGGCATGTGTCCAAAACATTGGTCAACATTGGTATATAAAAGCCAAGTATCACTTGTATGCCTAAATGCATGCATTCTAGAGGCAGGTTAGCCTAGAGTCCCATACAGAAACTGCCCCTGCAAGCCCGAAACCTTTTTATTTATTTATTAGGATATTTCTAGCATGCGCGATTGCGCTGCTCACTTGACAGCTTTCTACTCGCAGTGCAACGCGTTGTGAGCTTGTAGATCGGCTCTCGCGGACTCGCGCTGCATGTTAAAAAACAAACTCACAATTATAATAAGAACATACAGTACACTTATCTGCATTCTGCACTGTACGAATCCAACGTTGTTTAGTGTAGTAATGTCTGCAGTATAGGCCTATTTAAATTGTTTCGTTATGGAGCTCCTTTGAGTCAGTCTGACTGTCGGTCGGTGTGTGTGCATGTGTGTGTGTGTGTGTGTGTGTGTGTGTGTGTGTGTGTGTGTGTGTGTGTGTGTGGGGGGGGGGGGTAATTAGCCCTATATAAAAAAAAATAGAAGACCACATTAGCCTATTTGAATGAATGGCATCAGCGTGTTTGAAAGTCGGCCAGTCATATCATAGTTTTAAGCCAGCTCACCTCCACTCGCGCTTGTTCACAAACATGACTGACAGACAGACAAGAAAGGCTGTTGATGATGATTATTATTGTAACTCGCTGATCAGCATGTTGACAGAGACTCGGCCAATTCAAGTTTCACGTAGGCCTAAATGCCTTTGCTGCAAGCACCTATCTGCCTCCATTTGCGTCGTGGTATTAATTTATAATAATGTACCTATATTGATCACATGCGGACGCCACACAGAATAGCCAACTCTTACCTGCAGCTGAGGAAACATACAACGTAGTTGGATCAGATGAAATATAGCCTTTAGTCCAAACCCCACAAGAAAAAAAAGAAAGAAAATATGTATGTATATAGGGCAGGGAATCAATCACCGCAGTAGACTAATCAATAGGGCCTTTTATCATTGCCGAGTTTTAATATAGCATTTGGTCATGTGGTGAACAGTACAAATTAACTTCTTTCTCATTATGTGAAAGTAACTGTAACATCAGTTAACTTATTAACGTTCTGACATTTAACAAGGAGTGAAGCAATGCGTGCCAAGTTGGCAAGTTTCGTTTATAATTATATACATAAACTCGCGCTGTTTGCTTGAAGATCTGTCCGTGCAGAGACCCGCCTGTCAAAATTAACTGCTCTACAAGCTCATCGCGGCTGTTGTATATAATTTAAAACTTGGGAATCCTCTGTGCAGTCTATGATGACGTATTTCGATATTTCCTGTTGCCTTATATGGTCGTGGATGTTCCATCAAACCAGGCGACACCAGGCGAATCGCTTGGAAAAAATGCGGAAAGGATACACTCGGCGATACGCACAAATGAAGTGATTACACCTGGTTCCCTGAATAACACGGGACTTAACCGTAGCGTGATCGGACGGATTTTCCGCTATCTATAAGCATGACCTTTACGCTTCCGTTACACTATGGCGTATTTCTCCTTTGTGAATGAGGACCCATGTGTCTTCAGTCAGGTGAAAGTGATTCCAAACTGCTTACATACGATATTAAAGGTTGCCAATGGTTATAAAATGTATCAGAGGACCCTCGAATTGTGAATTTGATTTTTTTCAAGTTTCAGAAAGGACATTGATTGATTGATTGAATATTTTATTAGGCAACATATAAATGCAAACAGCACAATGTACAGTCAGGCATTTTTTTTGTCCGAAAAAGGATTACACCGAAGAAAGACCTTGCGGCCTTGTTTCCATTCGGGTCCCATCCACTCACACATGACATGAAAAATAATTTAACACAGTAACAACAGTTGATATAACAGCATATCAATTTCCTCTAAACATGAAATATACAGTATGCATAGGTTGGGGCTGAAGTTAATCGGAAGGGGTTTATTAGTATAAAGAGGCTGGGGCGATCACCTCCTCTCCCTTTGACCTGCTGATAGGTGAATTTTTAGGCCTGTCTTGAAGGAAGCCAGAGATTTGTTTGTTTTGAGAGATGGGGGGAGGGCATTCCACACCTGGGTAGCAGTGCTTTGAAAGGTGAATTTGCCCATATTTGTTTTATAAATGGGTGGCACCAGATCGTTGTTCACGCTCCCTCTAGTATTATGGCTGTGGGTATTGCTCACTTTTTTAAAGTAATTAGTCAAGTAAGTGGGTACTGAGGGCATGGAGGGTAAAGTTGCATTTACAATTTTGAATGTCAGGCTCATCTTCAACTGCTTGACTCTGTCTTCCACCCTGAGCCAGCCTATGCTGTCAAAATGCTCCGCATATAGGTGGGTCATGGGCCCTAGGTGAATAAGAAGTCGGATTAGTTTGTTTTGGGAAGTTTGAAGCTTGGTTTTCTGTGCCATTGATATGTTAGAGAACCAGGACGTACAAGCATAGTCAAAAATGGGTAGTATGAGGGCTCCAGCTAAGGTCCTGAGGGCCCTTTTGTTAATAAAGGAGGAGATTCTGCCCAAGAATCTTGTCCTCTGGTTTACTCTTTTTATCGCCCTTGTTGCCATGCTATCCCCTGTCAGTTTATTGTCAAGGATACATCCTAGGTATGTTACCTCTTCTTTGCTGGAGATTATTATGTCATCGACTCGGACCTTAAAATCATTTACATTTGTCCTACTCAGGGAATGGTTGGACCCAAAAAGGATGGATTCCGTTTTACCGAGGTGCAATGAGAGTTTGTTGTCGGTGAGCCAGGTTCGGATTTTGGTGAGTTCTATACTTAGGGCTTCCTCAACCTGCGCTTTGTTTTCTCCCGATATCAGGAGTGCTGAGTCGTCGGCAAACAAGAACAGCTTACAGTTACATGCGGCGCTCATGTCGTTTATGTATAGTAGGAAGAGTAATGGCCCTAATATGCTTCCTTGGGGAACCCCACAGTTCACTGGGAGGGGGGAGGACATGGTTCCGTTGATGTCAACCATCTGTTCTCTACCTTCAAGGTAGGACCTCATCCAACATAAAGAAGCACTATCAAAGCCAGTCGCCTTCAGCTTGTCCAGTAGGATTGAATGATTGACCGTATCGAATGCCTTTTGAAGGTCCAGCATGACCATCCCACAGTATTTACCCGCGTCTACCTCATGTTTGATGTAGTCGTTCAAATATAATAGGCATGTGTCAGTGGAGTGTGATGTTCTGAAACCAGATTGGAATTCGAACAGCAAATTGCGTTCGCTTAAGTAGCTGCTAATTTGTTCATAAATTATTCTCTCTATGACTTTAGACATTGAACACAAGATAGAGACAGGGCGGTAGTTTCCCGTGTCTAATTTACTTCCCTTTTTGAACAGGGGGATTACTCGCGCCATTTTAAGTTCCTGAGGAACGTGGCTTTGACTGATGGATAGGTTTGAAATGTGGGTTATTATAGGAGCTATAGAGACAGCAGCGTCTCTGAGGAATCTGGTTGGTAAATTGTCATGACCGGTGGCCTTGTTTGGCTGAAGGGCGACTAGTTTTTTTAGCACCTCTTCATTTGTTACTGGTTTGAATGAGAATGAGTCGTTTATAGCTCCTAGTTTTGCGTAATGTGATTTAATGTGATCAGAACCGTACAGGCCAGAATGCGGGGGGA
This sequence comes from Electrona antarctica, assembly GCF_951216825.1. NCBI lineage: Eukaryota > Metazoa > Chordata > Actinopteri > Myctophiformes > Myctophidae > Electrona > Electrona antarctica. Next base: position 40,275,378 of record NC_136789.1, on the reverse strand, counting down.
GTTTATTTACTAACTGTGTGGCAATATTGGTGAAGAAATGATTGAAACAGTTTGCTACCAGCAATTTGTCAGTGATAAGGGAACCGCTTGAAATGATACAAAAATTTGACGATTTCGTTTGAAGTTTGTTGCTGCAACCAAGTTTGTTTAGAGCCTCCCATAATTTTTCTGGATGTTGTTTGTTTGATTCAATATTATCATTAATGAAGTCTTTTTTGGCGTTTGTGATTAATCTCTTTACTATATTTCGTTGTTTTTTGAATTTGTCATGGATTTGGACATTTTTATTTTTGTTATATTCAGAGTAGTATTTGTTTCTCAGTTTGATGGCATGCAATATTTCTCCCCTCATCCATGGCTCTGTACGGGCCCTGATTCTCACCATTTTTGTGGGAGCAATGTTATCCAGGATAGCCAAAAACTTTATTTTGAAGGAGGTCCAAGCGTCTTCCACTGAGGTGTGATGTAATATGTTAGACCAGTCTATTTCTTCTAGAGCTGCTGTGAGAGCATCATTGGAGTATTGTTTCATGGATCTTTTTTTAACGGTAGTATGACAGTGAACTGCTGATTTGTGAATTTTACGTGTGCAAAAGATAATGTTATGGTCACTCAAACTGCTTTTGATTACCCCACTTTGAGATATTTTGGCCGGGTCGGATATCAATATTAGGTCGATTGTGGAGTGAGAAGCTGGCCTAGTAACGTGCTTTATCAGTTGAGTGAGGCTATGTAAATTACAAAATCTGGAAAATGATTTGAAAATGATGGTGTCTTTACGGTAAATGTGGGTATTATAATCACCTAAAATGATTGTCTCTAAATTTCCAATTTCTGTTAAGTCCTCTTCAATATGGTCGTAAAATTGGTTTTGGTCTGGGGGTCTGTATATTGCTCCTATTATTAAGGGTTTGGTTTTAGGAAAAATTATCTTCACCCAGATGGATTCCGAATTTTTTCCTAATTCAGAGAGTACATTATAATTAATATTGTTTCTTATGTATATACACACTCCCCCCCCTGAGCGGTCTCTGTCCTTTCTGATAATGTTATAACCTATAATCTCAATTTCGGAATCGTTTACTGAGTCATTGACATAACGTCAATCAACCATGATTTGGCCGAGGGAGGGGACTCTGCCTTCCACTGTAAAAGTATCCTCCTGCGGGCGATTAATGAGGCGAAGGCAATAACATTAAGCTGCTTTTTGGGTAAAACTACATCCTCCTCCGGGATTCCAAAAATTGCAATTTGGGGACAAGGCAAAATGGTTGTCTCCAGCACCTCAGAAATGATGTCAGAGAAAGATCTCCAGAATGGTAACAATTTGGGGCAAGACCAGAACATATGGGACAGATTTCGTGGAGATTGTGAACATCTATCGCAACTGTCCGTCACGCCCGGATATATTTTAGATAATTTTGCTTTACTGTAATGAGTTCTGTGGAGAACTTTGAACTGAATGAGGCTAAGCCTAGCACAGGAGGAGGAGGAATTAACCCTCTCCATTGCCTGCTCCCACCACTCGTCTGAAAATGTGATCCCCAATTCGGCCTCCCAGCCTTTGATGTGTTATTTGACGAGAGAGAGAGAGAGAGAGAATGAAACAGCGACCTCCCGAGTCCCGACACCATGCATGGGCCGTCATGACCCACGTTGTGAGTGTTGTGTATACTGTAGCGATTTAAATGTTGCTATCACACCAATAATAAGCCATGACACATCCCAATGGGAGGAGGCCACGGGGGAGACCAAGGACCAGATGGGGGGGGATACTATCTGCACACTGGCCTTGGAACGCCTTGAGATCCCCCAGGAGGAAGTGGCTAATGTGACCCGGGAAAGGGAAGTCTGGAACTCTCTTCTGGAACAGAGAGTGATAAGCCATTTGAAGATGGATGGATGCCCAATAATAAGACACTGACCCAAAACAAATCTAAACCAGAATATTTCTGCATGGTTTTTACGATCTGTATGCATATGAATGAAGCCTCCGTCTCTCTTCTCCCTCCTCCTGCATGCCAACTCTCATCTCTTGACGTGAACGTGTGTGGAGGAGGGATCAGGGATCGCCGCCATGGTCCCACTGTTCAGAATGAAGCCAAGCGGAAGTAAGGAAACCGCTGCGGTTCTCATTAATGGCCCAGCAGGTGGCTCTAAATCCCCTCCTGCTCGTCTACACCTTCCCTAACGAACCACCCAGTATAGTGGTCAGCAGTGCCAAGGAACTACAATACGAAGGAGACATAGACATTTAGCTATATTCAATACTAACAGAAATGGTGCATTTATATAGCGCTTTTATCCAAAGCGCTTTACATAGATTGTGCATTAATTCACCCATTCACACACCGATGGTGGAGGAAACTATGCAAGGCACCAACCTGCTCAAGGACACTTCGACACTAACTCTGGGGGAGCCCGGGATCGAACTGGGAAGCTCGTTGTTCCCATCTGGCTGGCCACTCTGAGCCACTTCCGCCCCAGAAGCTTTAGTATTTTTCTGATCTAATTCAAAACTAATAGCCTACTTCACTGGTTCTCAACCTGTGGGTTGGGACCGCCAGGGGGGTCCCCAGTTCAAGTATGACTCTTTTGCCTGAACGGGTTGAGAACCATTGGCCCGCCTACATGACCAACATTTACCTTGTTTAGTACTTTGCTGTATTATCCACTTCTTCATAGTTTAAAGGACCACTTCACCACTTTTCAACTTCTCTTCCTATAATTGGTCCTAACTAATGTTCATGATAAAATACCACAATTTTTTCCTACAGTCTGTGTCTCATAGGAGGACTGTGGGCAGTTCAGAAAGCCGTCCACCAGTGACATCATCGATGGGGAATCCAAGCTAATAGAAACGGCAGGCTTTCTTTTCCTGAAAAGTTGCAATGCAAAAGTTGAAGCCATCGTTCTCACGATAATACAAATCTAAATGTATTTAAAAAAAAATCTTGTTTAAAAAAAATCTGCCTAATGATGATGTCACTGGTGGACGGGTGTCCGAACTGCCCACAGCCCTCAAATGAGACACAGACTGAGTAGGAAAAAATTGTGGTGTTTTATCATGAACATTAGTGAGGACCAATTATATGTAGAGATGTTGAAAAGTGGTGAAGTGGTCCTTTAACTTCATGTAAGAGAGTGGTATCCTGTTTGACTTCATCCGTTTGCGGAATAAAGCACTTGATTTATCATGTATAAGTGCTCTGAGTTGTGTTCACAAGCAATGGAGTGAACTTCCCCTAACCTCTATACTGCCCTTTTTGTAGCTAGGAAGAGTTTTCATTCTTTGTTTTTAGGCCCTGAAGGAAAGTAACATCAGACTCTTTAGTTTCGTCAACATGATCCGCCTTTAAAGGTGACTTTGAGACAAAGTTTTCCCTTTGATACATCACATCTCCGTCTGACCAAAGTTACATCACCTAACCTGACTTAGCCTCGGTCCCAGCCTTACTCATCTGCGAAGAGAAAAGCCTGGTCACAACCTAGGGCAGGGAGTGTTTCGGCGGAAGAGTCGGACCGGAACATCAGTTAGATGCATTTCCCTTGGATACGATATATTTTCGACCAATCACAACACTTGTTTCATTCACGGAGAATGTAAACTGATTTGTAAAGCGTCAAGGTCATTTCCTTGAGCGCAACTTCCGCCCCCCAAAAATGATACACTGTACAGCGTAGGTCTTGCCCAGCGTGAACCTGACTAGGCTACTGTGCACTGATTCGCTGAATGAATTTCAGTTGTGTTCAAAAACAGCACCGGCATGTGATGTTTTCTGCTCTCAAAAAAATATTTGCAATGCCTTGACATTGACAATTAATGATATAACTAACAGTTTGAGTATCATTTGCAAATGAACTTGTCTGGCACTGTAGAGTCCAACAAGTGGGATGAAAGGGTCGATTATTAGCCTATTTACTGCCAGAGTTTCTCTACAACAGTCTGCACTGTAGCCACTGCCAGCGTTTTTACTAATCTTTCAAAACCCACAGAATATTTCATTCCATGACTAACCTGTATGTAAACACCAAATATCTTAAAAGAAAGAAGAGAGTCTGTTATTCTGTCAAATAGCCGATCTACAAGCTCACGAGAAATGACGCCTCTGGCTAGTTTGTCATTAGGCCAACCGGTATCCCATAGCCTGGAGGGACGATCACTTTGCTACTGGCCAGTTTGTTGTTAGGCCAACCCACTGACCAACGGTGTAACTGCATCAGTCAGTGACTTGGACACATTTGTGTTGATGGGGCTTTCCCGTAGCTTTCTACCTGATGGGCATGGTTATAATCCCAAAACCAGAAACCTAACCTTAACCTCACAAAAACTATGCCTAAACCTAACTTTAACCCTAACACTAACCTCACAAGCATTATGTCCAACCATAACCCTAACCCTAACCTCACACAGAATAATAACCTCAAAACCATGCACGTCCATCTAGGAGAAAGCTCTGGAAAAGAGTGAATCCCGGGCCTGACCTCGCTATTACTTGCGGTCCAGACAAAAAAAAATAGATAAAAAGATGGCGAGAGTAAATGATAGAGGGAGTTGTGGCACCGGGGTAACTGTCCACCCAATCAGAGAGAACCATTAGTGGTGCCTGCCTCAGAGAACTGTCCACCCAATCAGGGAGAACCATTAGTGGTGCCTACCTCAGAGAACTGTCCACCCAATCAGAGAGAACCATTAGTGGTGCCTGCCTCAGAGAACTGTCCACCCAATCAGGGAGAACCATTAGTGGTGCCTACCTCAGAGAACTGCCACCCAATCAGAGAGAACCATTAGTGGTGCCTACCTCAGATAACTGCCACCCAATCAGAGAGAACCATTAGTGGTGCCTACCTCAGAGAACTGCCACCCAATCAGAGAGAACCATTAGTGGTGCCTACCTCAGAACTGCCACCCAATCAGAGAGAACCATTAGTGGTGCCTGCCTCAGAGAACTGTCCACCCAATCAGAGAGAACCATTAGTGGTGCCTGCCTCAGAGAACTGTCCACCCAATCAGAGAGAACCATTAGTGGTGCCTACCTCAGAGAACTGCCACCCAATCAGAGAGAACCATTAGTGGTGCCTACCTCAGAGAACTGCCACCCAATCAGAGAGAACCATAAGTGGTGCCTACCTCAGAACTGCCACCCAATCAGAGAGAACCATTAGTGGTGCCTACCTCAGAACTGCCACCCAATCAGAAAGAACCATTAGTGGTGCCTACCTCAGAGAACTGCCACCCAATCAGAGAGAACCATTAGTGGTGCCTACCTCAGAGAACTGTCCACCCAATCAGAGAGAACCATTAGTGGTGCCTACCTCAGAGAACTGCCACCCAATCAGAGAGAACCATTAGTGGTGCCTACCTCAGAGAACTGCCACCCAATCAGAGAGAACCATAAGTGGTGCCTACCTCAGAACTGCCACCCAATCAGAGAGAACCATTAGTGGTGCCTACCTCAGAACTGCCACCCAATCAGAAAGAACCATTAGTGGTGCCTACCTCAGAGAACTGCCACCCAATCAGAGAGAACCATTAGTGGTGCCTACCTCAGAGAACTGCCCGCTCCAATTACCAATCAGAGAGAACCATTAGTGGTGCCTACCTCAGAGAACTGCCCGCTCCAATTACCATCACACCAGGAAGCAACCAAGGGTGGAACCTGGCTCCGTCTGAAAATCCATTCTCGTCTTCATGTCTACAGTACAGTTATGGTGCTGCACGCGCACACATTTTGAAGGCACATACGGTTTGCATGTACAGTATACTAAAGTATGGACTCAGCCAGGTAGCTAGATCACACACACACACACACACACACACACACACACACACACACACACACACACACACACACACACACACACACACACACACACACACACACACACACACACACACACACACACACACACACACACACACACACACACACACACACACACACACACACACACACACATGGTGGGGGGGGGGGGGGTCGACGGTGACAGCATGACGTGCACTCAGTTTTGGTGTAGTTCCAAAGAGTATAGCCTGCACGAAATGTAACCAAATGGACTCCTCTGAATTTATTTTCACTTTAGCGAAAGTTACATGAAACATTGCATTTCAATAGCCTAAACATCACTTAGTACAGGGGTTCTCAACGTTTTTGGCCGGGGACCCCCGGAAATGTTTTGGCAATGTCTCGGGACCCCCGCCCCCTCCCCAATATAAATTGACTGCTACAATAACCTTAACCCATTTTGGGTGGGAACCCCTTTTGGTGTTTTAAGCATTATGTTATAATTTAGCTATTGAAAAATAGCAGATCTACAAGTGGCGCGCTACGAGCTTGTAGGTCTGCTATTTTTTTTTTTTTTTTTGAAAATAATTTGGGGACCCCCTAAAATAATTTGGCGACCCCCCGAGGGGTCGCGACCCACGGGTTGAGAACCCCTGACTTAGTAAATAAGGAAGTCTACACAATATAGTGAACATATTAGATTAGATATAATACACATAGAGCTCTTCACAGGTTCAAAATGATGGACCCAAAGCCTCATAGGCCTTTGAGTTGATTTTGGAGCCAAAAAAAAGCACCCGGATGGCACCTATTATGTTATGGAACCGACAAACCTAAAATACTGCAACACAGTCAGCGAGATGTCTATAACAATCTACAACTAGAAAAAGTGCCCTTCTGGGCACAGGTCTCCACCAGGAGGATAGGAGTGTGTGTGCAACAATTTTCTTCATTTTGTTGAGAAAATGCAGAGCCAGATCACTCATAGCATCTCTGAGGATAGAATTCTGGATGAGCAGGACATGTGCAGCATTTTGTACAAAACGGGCTACTCCTGAAAACTTTGGAAGGCAATCTTAGCTAATCAGTGTAAAATCTGAGATTCTCGTCTTGATCACATGACTACAGAGATCATGTGTACAGATTTGCGTGAGATTTGGATGAAATCTGTGCGACTAACATAAACAATGTGTTTTGCAGAAATCGGCCTCATGGTGGCGCTATAACCGGCAGATGTGGAGGGATGCAGGGAAAATGTTTTTCCATGGCCTTCAGGGAGTGCGTATACATAAGTTGTCGATGCAGTTATAGGTAAAAACAGGAATTGGCCTGTTATAGCGCCACCGTGAGGCTGATTTGGGAAAGAAATAGTGGCATGTCGTCCTCGGCCTAGTGGAAATGTGCGTGTATAATTTGATGGAAATTGGACACTGTGTTTGTGATTTTTGGCATTTTGTTCGAAACGGACCAATCATGTGAGCTTTGGAAGGCAATCTTAGCCAATCAGGATGGAAGATGGGAAGTTGTGCAGATCTGTGTTGATCACATGACTATGGAGATAGTGTATACCGAATTGTGTGATGTATGGATAAAATGTGTACGAGTTATCTACAGAAATATGTTTTGCCTAAATCGGCCTCATGGTGGCGCTATAACAGGCCATTGAGGAATATTTGGGGCAGAGGTTCGTCGTTGGCATCCAGGGAGTGTGTGTGCACAGTTTTGCATGGATCGGGCCAACGGTGCCGGAGATTAGCTGATAACGGACGGACGGAAGGACGGACGGACGGACGGAAGGACACACACACACACACACACACACGGACGGACTGCAAAACATACTCTCTCCCCATGCCTTCGGCCTGGTGGAGACAATAAGAGACACTGGCATTAAAATGTATGTTTTCACCTCCATTAATAAGGAATCCAGTGTGGTACAGTGCACTTTGATTCCACAGAGCGCCCTCGGCTCACACTTTAACTGACGGGGAACAACCTTGTTCCTACATATTTTGCACGGCATCTGATCCCTGGTCAGTCAGTCATAGGAGCAATTGATTCTTGCAGCCCGAGCCTCGCCGGCATCTGCTTCTTTCACACCCCCAGCCAGCATACAAAGACCAACGATGTGTTGTGTATTGGCTTGTATTGTCTGGCACCTAGTTGATGGAGTTGAGACTGACACTGCACTGCACGTACTGTAGTGAGAGGTGAGAGGCAAGCATGCAGCGGCAGCCGATACACAACGATTGCGCTAAACCATGCAGCACCAGTCGGTGTCTATAAATATGTCGATCGCAATAGTGTCCCCCCCCCAATAGTGTGGGGGCATTCAGGCCCTTCTGACCACGCACGCACGCACGCACGCACGCACGCACGCACACGCACGCACACGCACACACACACACACACACACACACACACACACACATGAAAAAGTATTCCAGAGGGTCTAGAGAAATGTTCAAAAAAAATTGCTTTGAGGGCAGATAGGAGGAGGGGGGATAAAAACGTCTTGGCCTGGTATGTGCTGTGATGCCCAGTTTGGTGCCAGGTGGTTGAATGCCCATTAGTCTCTCCTTGTCAGCTGTGCTCTGCCAGCCTGGGCTTCCACCAACATGCAGCTCATAGAGAATAAAATATGATCCGCCCACGGGCTATCTGCCTTCTCCGGCCCCTGACTCACCTATTTACAGTAGCCCTGCACACAGGGGCAAATTGCATTTCCCCTTCAAATATTTGCCTTTATTAATGTTGCGCCATGCGGTAATTAATCTCCTCAACAAAAGGTACCATCTGCTTGACCCGAGAAAAAATTAAATTACACTTTTCCCTCTGTTCCCCGTGATTAAGATGAATATCAGAGGCGGACTGGAAACGGCCTAAACAGAGGGGAAAAATACAGCGAACGCTTGAGAGATGAGCCAATATCTCTTTCCTGTCCTCCCTCTTCTCCACCTCGTTTTCGCTCTCTTTCTCTATTTTTTTAAGGGTTCATTTTATTCCCCCGATTCCGCAGCTGGAGTGCACCCCCCTCCCCCCCTGGAGTGCACCCCCCCCCCCCCCCCTCTCTGCAGCGCCACAATACCACCGCGGGTAGAATCTGGAGTGTGTCACCCTGCGAGATTCGAATGAACACTCAGGATTTCAGCGTCTCTACACCGCAGGGGACAGACGACGCTACGATACGGTAATGAGAATGAATGCTCCTCCTTAGAACGCCATACGTTTCCATTATGAGCTCGGTTTGTCAGGGGGGTGTTTTCGTTGAATCTCTCCAGGCCTGCCGGGGGGATGAAAGCCCCCCCTGGCAACAGAGCCGCTCCATCCCAAGCTGTCCTTGATTTGGAAGGGGAATAAAAAGTGACAAAAGCACTTGTTTTCTTATTAGTCTTACTCGCGTCCTTCCTCCTCTCGACATATTATTCTCTCTCGACGGTCAAAGAGAATATGTTTTCCTTCTTCCATCTCTCTCTATCTCTCGCGCCATCTTAATACATTCGGATCTTTCCCTCTCTGTCCATCTTTTCATGTCCTCTCCTCTGTAGAAAGCAAAGCCCCTTGAAAGATCTTTACATTTCCAAATGAGGCTCACAGCCGTGTTCGACGACTAAAACTATTAGCCCCCCTTTTTCTTTCCCGCTCTTTAACCCCCACCATTCTCTTTCCCTCTCTTTAATCCCCCCCCCCATTCTCTCTCCTCTTCTTTACCCCCCCCCCATTCTCTTTCTCTCTCCTCTTCTTCCCCCCCCCCATTCTATTTCACCCTCTTCAAACCCCCCTCCCCCCATTCTCTTTCTACCTCTCTCATAAACTTTTCATTATTTCTGTACTTCTTCCCCTTTCATCCTCAGCCCCAATGCTTTATAAACAGCCAAGGGTGCTCTGTGGTGCAGCTGTTGATCTAATAAAGACTCCTCTAATGGAAACACCAAGGCCCACATTATATATAGTAGAAAAGACTTCTTTAGGTATTGTTTTTATACATGTACAGTATAACTATCAATCTATTGGCTGTGTCAAGGGGCCACCAGTAAGCCCGACGCTGACCCGGTAGCTAATGATGTAAAAACCTATTAGACAACTTCATGTCGAGTGTCGAGTGTCTGAGGCACACAGCAGGATTATAATGATCTCCGTGCAAACATGTATCTGGATGCTAATTGTATGCAAAGTACTCTTTTAATTAATCAGTTTTAGCAGAGTGATGCAACCCTCCAACCCAGCCCCCCCCCCCCATCCCCCAATCATGAGAAAGAGATGAGAGTTGTTGATTTGCGCGTAATACAGCCATGCACATACCCGTACAGTACACGCATGCAGGCAGGCACACACATGTACTTCCCCACAAACCCAATTACCAGCTGTGATCTCATCATCCCCCGGTCTGGGGCTTTGTTTTGCAGCTGCGGTGGCGGGGCAGCGCTAATGCGATAGGTTTACCGGAATCACACATGCAGAAGTTACCATCTGGTGCCCAGGAATCCACCCGGGCCGAGCGGCACGACGCGACAAGCCCCGGTCCCACCGGCCGAGTCTCATCAGATCTACCGCGTCTCATCAATAAGTGATCTCTCACAAATCATTTATGATACAGTACATGAGGGCCATCATTGAATGGGAACATGCGCACGCACACGCGCACACGGGCACACAACACTCTCTCTCACTCTCACACACACACACACACACGCACGCACACACACACGCACACGCGCAAAATGAGAAAGCAAGGTGACTGTGCATACCGATTTTCTATCAGATGACATATTAAAAAAAAAATCAGACTGCAAGTTCCTTTAGTCCTAGTCTGAAGACAAGTGATGGACAAAGTACTCAAGCCAGCACTTGAGTCAAAGCATAGATACTCCTGCATGGTCAAACATTACTCAACTACAAGTTCAAGTTCAGGCCAAATACAGGGCCAGTCAGGTAAGGGAGGAGGAAGAATGTTGGCAGTGGAATGAGAGGCAGAACAAATTGCCGTCAGCGGGGCAGCGGTCAGTCATTTCCCTGAAATCCGGAACGTAGCAGAGAAAAGAAGAGGAGCGGGATCTGAGCGTGCACTCTGGAGACATGCAGGTCTATCACATCAAAGACCAGTGCTTTTGGAAAGACTTGGATTGCAGCTCAATTATGGCATGAAAGATAAAAGTGCTTAGATGAGTTTCTGTGCGAGTTCATAGACCTGTTTTCCATTTGTCTGCTATTTGCTTTGACTAATTAAGCCCTATACACTGTATGTACAAATAGCAAACATTGCATTCTAAGACTCACGACGCATCGCAAGGTGTTGTGAGGGTGTAGATCTGCTACTGTATGTATTTCTTTTTACACTTTGAATTTTCTAAAATATCAACGTTTGCCACTGCCAGCACCTGGAAGGAACATCAAGGTGACTTTCTTTGTTATATTTGAAAGTGTTCCCTAATGACATGCCCAAAATAGGGACACCAGGGTTAGTGTATGTGGCTAAAGCCGTCCCAGGTCAATGCATTCAAACATTGGGCAGAATACGTATATTCCTGTGTGCGGCCTTCCAATCTTGCTCCACTCTGAATGGAGGTCTGGAGAAAGTCACTTTGGAGACAGTGGCTAGAATGAGGGAGCAGCTCATCACTCACTCGGGCGTGGATAAACTACGATGAGTTTTCGCCGACTGCAAAATTCGACTGAAACAACTTATTGTGTTATCGATCAGCAGCAAAGAAAATGGAAGAAAAATGTATGAAAACATTGCCAATGGTATACTGTATCTGCACTGCACCAAATACCCAAGCATCGTTTAAAGACAGCCATCTATCTAAACCAAACACGCATCAACAGCTTGTGTTGGTGCAATGTTATTTGTTGCAGTCGCCATGTTTGTTCCACTGAGTGAGTAGTTGGAGTGGAATGGCACTATCAAGGCCTCACCTGACAATCTGCCAGCTCCAGTGGAAGAAATACTCCACTAGTCCAGGGGTTCTCAACCCGTGGGTCGCGACCCCTCGGGGGGTCGCCAAATTATTTTAGGGGGTCCCCAAATTATTTTCAAAAAAAATATATATATTTTTTTTTTTTCACGATTTTTCAAAAATAGCAGACCTACAAGCTCGTAGCGCGCCACTCGGTGGCGCGCTATGAGCTTGTAGATCTGCTATTTTTCAATAGCTAAATTATAACAATGCTTAAAACACCAAAAGGGGTTCCCGCCCAAAATGGTTTAAGGTTATTGTAGCAGTCAATTTATATTGGGGGTCGGGAGGGGGCGGGGCGGGGTCCCGAGACATTGCCAAAGCATTTCCGGGGGTCCCCGGCCAAAAACGTTGAGAACCCCTGCACTAGTCCACTTTATTTAAGTAAAAGTATAGCAACACCACAATATAGCAAGTGAAAAGCCTTCATTTGCAATTTGACTTGAGTAAAAGTACCATTACGTATTGGTATGGATATATAATTACATATACATGTAAATAATTAACAAATTGGTTAATAGTTTTTTGATACCAGTTTTTTGTGTCAAAAATGTCAAAACTAGCCGATGTAGCCTACAAGCTCACAACATGCTGCAATGCGACGCATTGTAAGCTACCAAAGAAAATGGAAAGACTAAAGTAAAAGTCCTACCAAATTGTACTTTAAGTATAGTATTTGAGAAAGCTTTTGCAGAAAATAGACGATCAAAAATGTAACAGAAAATACACTCAATGGTGTAAACTGTAAAGTAACTAGTATAAGTAGCCTACATTTACTATAAGTACTGTACTAGGCCAACATCTCAGAGGCAAATATTGTACTTTACTCCACTACATTTATTTGAAAACTTTAGTTACTAGTTACTTTGTAGCTTTTGCTACTTTAAGTACATTTTCATGCCAATACTATCCGGATTCCGGACTTTTACTTAAGAGAGTATTTCTACATTGCTTTATTGATTATTTTACTTACAGTAAGTAAAACATTTGAGTACTTTTTCCACCACTGAATACAGTTGTACAATACAGGGTTTAAGTGGTTAATTACTTTCCACCACTGCCCAGCCCCATTCTATCCACTTTTCACTTCAAAATTCCCCAGGCTTTCTGTGAAAAAGCAAGCCTGTGATCTGAGGTTATATAGGCAGAACAATACTACTACTACTACTGGTGGGGTAGTTGCCTAAAAATAGGATCCACTAGCCTGCAAAAATCCTTATTTAGGCCAAGAATGTGGCGAATGTGGGTCTCCCAAGTTTTGCAAATCATTTATTTACGCCATACCACAGTGAGGATGTCTCTGCCTTATAGGCAGGGGCTTATATAGGAAAGAGAGAGAGGAAGCAGGGAGCGAAAACACAAAGGAAGGAAGAATACATACCGTCCGTAAGTGCATAAATAAGTTAACATTCTCATCCGATCTTCTCATTGGACTTAAAAGATAGAAAAATAACCACAGCATTGTAAGAGAGAGAGAACTATTCTTAATGTATGAATTATTACCGCACTCTTTAAGTTAGCATACTGGATGTTTTATTTTCCTTTCATAATGTCTCTGTTGGGCAGACACACACAATGTATCCTGCTACTGATTTTGTTTTGTTGTTATGAAAAACCCTATTTTGTAGTTTGTACTTCATTGTATGTAAAAAAAAAAAAAACACACAAAAAAAAACAGGTTCATTTATCCATTTCCTTCTGTGATATTTTTCTCTTTGTTTCCGCCTTATAACCAACCACTCCTGAATGGTGACGTATGTCGAAAACACTTAAAACGTCTACAAGTTCATAACACGTTGCGACGCGACGTGTTGTGTGAGCTTATATATTTGCAATTTTGAAGCTGTATGGAAGCTAATAATAATTAGACCTACTGTATTTGATCACGTGGGGGAAATGCAGTTAATTGTCAGCTTCAGTGCTGATTGGTCAGACTGTAGGGGGGGGGGGGGGGGGGGGGGGGGTAGGCGTTTTGCAACTCAATAACATTGCCGGGGCCTGGGACCGAACTGTTTTCCAGGTGGCTTCTCTACCAATTTAGCCATGGCCGCTCCAACAAATCTAGAACCCGTGAGCTACGTTACACATGGCATGGTTCATTTATATCACATTATATATATATCTAAACATTCTTATATATTATTATATATTACCACAATCATCTGACATCATTGTTATACGATAGTATATTATCTTACACTATTACATTTATTATTATTGCTACTACTTGTATTTGCCTGTATCTCCTCTCCGTCTCTCCTTCTCTCTCTCTCTTCTTCCTAAGGGAGGGTTTTTCGTTACCACTGTCGCAAAATGCTTCTATCTATGTAGGTCCTTTGCTCTACATGTAAAGTGTCTTGAGACAACTTGTTGTGATTTGACACTTTAATTAAATTGAATTGAATGATTAACTTAGTTCTCATTGTGGACAAGACAAGAGCCGTACGTTGCGTGCAATACAGCACGCAATACAAAAAAGGAGCAGATGTTACACGACGTCAGCGTTGCTGCTCACAGCTTTAGTTGACAGTTGACACGCTGGTATACTGGGGAGGACAACGTTTTGGTTCATCGTTCCATCGCCACCTATCAGCCCGGAGCGCAGCCAGCGCGCCGTGCACTCATCCCCATCGATTAAGTCATCACGCTGGCCAGCTGTTTTTCGCCAGAGATAATGTTTTAATTAACGGACTTCAATATCTAATTAAGATTAGATGTAGATGCTTTATAGAGGTTGTTTCAATGAAGGGGGACAGCCGCGCAGGGAATGGAAGGGAGGGCGGTGTGGGGCGGGCGATGGGATCGATACAGAGCCGCCGGGGGAGCAGCACCTGGCTCTGCCGTGCCATTGGGAGTAAATGGTTTCCTTGGCCATCAGTGGGGTGTTTTACCAAGACCCTGGACACAGGCTGAGTGCAGTGCACAACAGACCCTGGACACAGGCCGAGTGCAGTGCACTACAGACCCTGGACACAGGCTTAGTGCAGTGCACAACAGACCCTGGACACAGGCTGACCCAGGACCAGTGATTAAATGTACCCCACTGAAAAATAGCAGATCTACAAGCTCGTAGCGTGGCACTCAGTGCCGCACTACGAGCTTGTAGATCTGCCCAAAGTTGAAGGGCTTCAACCTTGGGTACTGGGTAGCTGAAGTTGAAGCTATGCCCTTCAACTTTGGGCACTTTTACATGTAGGCTGACCCAAAGTTGAAACAGTTGCAAGGGGGACATCTTTGGGCATGGGGTCCTCATCGTTGGATATGTTGTTCCCACAACCAAGAAGAGTACACAGGAACCCCCGCTAGTGTTTTTGGTCGTCCGACAGTTTCTGTAGCAGTTGATTTTCCCTCGGTCGGTTTGGGGGGGGGGGGCTTGGGGGGGTTCCCGACGGCTGCGCGTCGCCTCCTCCTCCGTCACTGACAGAGGGGAAGCGATCGAGTAAGCGACGCCGTCAGAAGCCCCCTCGCTCAGGAAGGCCCCCTCTCTCAGACCAACGTGTTGTTGTTGCGACAATAACATGTAAGCATGTAAGCCAAAGGGAATATAAACACAAGACCTTGGGCAAAACTTCATATTTACCCTGCTCTAATGCAACAAAAGTGTGTTCTTACATCCTCCATTTCACAATTTCAGCACTCGTGAGTACATTCATTGAATTGCTATTATGAAAGTTTTCAGTGACGTTGCACCCACAACTTGGTTGCTTTATCGTCAATAATTAATCTGTCCTTAAAACGTTCTAATATTAATATAGCATATTGGCATTGTCTGTTGGTAAGCTATTCAGGACCTGAATAGCTTTTTTCAGGAAGGTTACAAGGTACGATATGCGTGGTGCATCAATCAGCTGTTTGGCTGTTGAATACAGTATAAGAAAATACATGAAACATCGTTTTTTCCCCCATCTCATCATTGCCATGCATGTTTCTTGTTAATGTATTAATAACCATAAAGTAATCTCCTAGTCCTTACATAATAGTTTAGCAGAGACTGAAGTTGGAAACGCTGTGCCCACTGCCCAGTGCATGGCTGTGTCTTGTGTGTCAGCTGGCAGCGCAGGCAGTGGTGGATATGCGCTAAACGCATGCATCATGCATGTTAATTAATTAATTAATTGGCTGAATCTGTAGTAGGGCCTTTTGATTTGGTGAAGCGCCAGGGCCTTGAGAGGGTTGATCCGTCACTGCACAGGCTGAGTGCAGTGCACAACAGACCCTGGACACAGGCTGAGTGCAGTGCACTACAGACCCTGGACACAGGCTGAGTGCACAACAGACCCTGGACACAGGCTGAGTGCAGTGCACTACAGACCCTGGACACAGGCTGAGTGCAGTGCACTACAGACCCTGGACACAGGCTGAGTGCAGTGCACTACAGACCCTGGACACAGGCTGAGTGCAGTGCACAACAGACCCTGGACACAGGCTGAGTGCAGTGCACAACAGACCCTGGACACAGGCTGAGTGCAGTGCACAACAGACCCTGGACACAGGCTGAGTGCACAACAGACCCTGGACACAGGCTGAGTGCACAACAGACCCTGGACACAGGTGAGTGCAGTGCACAACAGACCCTGGACACAGGCTGAGTGCACAACAGACCCTGGACACAGGCTGAGTGCAGTGCACTACAGACCCTGGACACAGGCTGAGTGCACAACAGACCCTGGACACAGGCTGAGTGCAGTGCACTACAGACCCTGGACACAGGCTGAGTGCAGTGCACAACAGACCCTGGACACAGGCTGAGTGCACAACAGCGGGAGGTTTTTCTATAGTCTGGCTGAAGGCCAGCGGTGGACACAGACAGGAACCTAGTACATTTACCTGTACTTAAAGTACCAAAAGTAAAAGTATTCATTATGTGGAATCATGTCCCATTTCAAGTTTTCTCAAATGTATAATTAAAAAATCACACCTGTGTGAACTGAGTGGTGCAGTGACGTCACACACTAACCATAGCAACCATGCTCACCCGTACAGGTACACACATACGCAGATACATACAGACAAAGCTGGTTGTTGGAGTGGTTTGCACCACTCAAAAATCTATATTATAAATCTAAATATTGTTGTTTGTTTAAGACCAAGTTTATGGATGGTAACTAAAAGCTGGATGTAGGAGGCCCTCAAAAAGCAAGACCAAAGTCATCCGTGATGCTTTTGCCTGTGACACGCTGTGACACGCTGTGACACGCGTACCAAATTTGTCATGTGAAGTGGGGGGCGCTCTAATCATCGCACATCATCATCAAGAATGGTGGTCCCTTATTGGCCAAGGGTTCCCACCGACATACACGTCAATGGCATTTAATGTTTGTGTTCAGACAACACAAACATTAAACACTATAGTTGTTTATAGCGCCCCTCAAAAATAAGAGATTGTCTATTTTAGTTTGATACCATCGTATGATGAAGTATAAACTAGAAATGCACTCTGTTGAGATGCCAACACATTCTGGTGAAATTCACGTTGTTTACTTCAGAACTTGGACCCTTTCAGCCACAAGGATAAAAGTTATCCAATGGTCGACCAACGTAATTTTCTAGAACTTGCTAATGACACACAGGAGGATCTATTTAAGTCCTGCAACTATCCCATAGCATAGCCCCATTAACACACAACACTAGCACCAGCTCCCACAGGTAGAAATGTTGAAGCACAAACATCATACAGTAAGCGCCCTACTTCACAGCAAGGTCTAGGAAGTAGGAACCCATCATCACATTTATTCATAGCAACACAGTGCTTCCACATCAACGGCACAGAACTAGACGTTTTCAAAGATTAAACACTTTGGAAGGGAGTTTCACTTTGTTGGATTTTCAACCCACAATAACGCTGTTGCCATCTGACACATCTGAAATTTTTTGCAGTTTTCTCTAGAGACCATTGTCGTCTAAACAAAGCCTAAAATGCCATCTGAATGTAAGTTGTACCCTCCAATGACAGCCCATTCATGAAACAGAAAAGTCCTAAAGACGATATCCCTTGCCCTCGAATGGCTGAAATATTGTATACATTTCAATTCAGGGATTCCAGATGCACAGCCATAGATCACCTCCATGCCCTGCTGGATGGCAGACTCATCGTGGAGGCATTTAAAGTTGTGCCTGAATGTAAACTTCCATTCCTTTGGTGAGGCATGTGCTCACCAAAGGGAACTTTTCATTTGTTCAGGCCTGCAATCACTTCGGACCCTGCTGTCGGAGGCACAGAATGTTGTCTGTGTGAAGCTCATGGAAAAGTGGAGATATTTGACTAAACGCACGTTTTCGGCTAGAACTTTCAAAACATGTATACGAAACTAGGGGACAATATCTGACTCCAAGTTGCAGCAATTAATTAATTAGTGACCACACGCAGCGCCATGCAGCCACAATGAGTCTATCAAGGGGGTGATCTATGGCTGTGTGTATCTGGATTACATTCAATGTACTGAATGTAATCACAGCCATTCTGGGGCTAGGATAACACAAGATGTCCACGCATACAGCTGCAATATTGGTTAATTTATTGTCATTAAATACAATCCGATATATCCAAGTTGCTTCCTATCTGGTGCATATCTTACCTGTCATTTCCAGACAAATGTCCAGCTCAGGTTTCAAGCTTCCTCTCTGGTTGACCCTCACCAAACTATCCAAAAAGTAAATCAGGAGTCAGGACTCAGGGCGAAGTCAGGCAGTATCTCCTTTATACATCCATGGTACCTCCCTCTATGGTATCTTCATAATGCAGGAAGGTAAAATGCTGCTTGCTAAGTTGTCTATTTTTGAAGACAGATAGCCTACTGGAGTATCTTTCTCAAGGTAGGATATCAAATTATTGTGTGCAAACAATAGCGTGACCTATTAAATTACACAAGTCTGGTGTCAAAACCATGCCCCCATCTGGGTCATGAAGACATTTTTTCATTTCCCAAAACAGAACGCAGTCTAAAAGGAAGCAGCAGCGCACAGGTGCTGCCAAACATGTGCAATTAGCGCCTGGCTGGCTCAACCACACCTCTGCAGTCATGCAGTGCCACTCCCACCACAGAAAATGCTGATTTAATGCAACACATTGAGCAGCCTGTAGTCGATAAACTACATTCACTATTTGTTTATTTATTTTATTACAATCTCCCCTAATGACATGCTCAAACGGGAACGCAATGAAAGTGGTTTAAAAAGTATGTATGTTGCTCTCTTCTGCCTCTTTACTTCTCTCGAATTATGTTTGCTACTCTAAGCTGCCTGCTTAGGAGTGGACTGTTTAAGTACATTTAATTGAGTAGGCTACTGTACTTAAGTGAATCTGTCATTACCTGTGTATTTTATTTTATTTTTAAACTTGAGGACTTTCGCTTCACTAGATTTCAAAGAAATGTTTTTTGTTTTACCTTTGATCTCACTACATTTCTAGGAAAGGACATGTGGGACTCAAACTTGCAAAAATGCATTATTAATAATTAACACATTTTAATCCGTAAGCCTTTAAATAATGATGTTGTCCCTTCTTCCTGGAATGATGTGAAGGTCTAAGCTGATCACTATAGGGGAATTTAAATCTATTTTAAAGGATAGAGAGATTAATATATTGGCACATGGTCAGCCGTTTCGACCGAAAATCAACCGATAATTCCCAGTAGGTTACTTATTACGCCGATCTTATCTAGCCGATCGGCTCGTCTGGAGCCTACTGGCTGCGATTGGCGTTGATGACACGTTAACCGATCTTATCGGTCTACTCAGGTCTACTGGACATGCTGGGAGCCTACTGAAAATGACAAGCCTCCTCATACCCTCCCCTAAACTTAACCTCAAGCATGTCGCAGCGCGCCCATACTCGTCGAAAACAATCGTACTGATATAATATAATAATTCTTCTTTACCACTTGCACCACAGCAAACCTATTCTGGGGGAACATTCACCAAAAGTAGTTGATCTACAAGCTCACAAGCTGTCATGATGAGGTTGTGCAGCCTATATATTTTGGTTCTTTGATTTTGTATATAGTGTTTAAATTAGTCCTTTAATGCAGACTGATCAAAACAAGGCAACATAAACCCATAATAATTGAATAAGTGTGGAAAAAATATTTGGTTTGTGATCAGATTGACTGCTTAAAGGACCACTTCACCACTTTTCAACATCTCTTCATATAATTGGTCCTCACTAATGTTCATGATAAAACACCACCATTTTTTTCTACTCAGTCTGTGTCTCATAGGAGGGCTGTGGGCAGTTCAGACACACGTCCACCAGTGACATCATCGTTAGGCAAGATTTGTTTTAAAATATATTAAGATTTGTATTATCGTGAGACCGATGGCTTCCATTATCGCATTGCAACTTTTCAGGAAAAGAAAGCCTGCAGTTTCTATTAGCATGGATTCCCCATTGATGATGTCACTGGTGGACGGGTTTCTGAACTGCCCCACAGCCCTCCTATGAGACACAGAAAAAATTGTGTTATTTTATCATGAACATTAGTGAGGACCAATTATAGGAAGAGGAGTTGAAAAGTGGTGAAGTGGTCCTTTAATGAACAGTAAAGACATCAGGATTAGGTTAAACCTGGCTGTTAGCCTGGTCCGGAGCAGGCTAAATCCACAGCATTAGTTTCCATGGTAACTAGTGTGGCATTGCTTTCATGAAACTGAATCAAGCCTCAACATATCCAGGTTAACTGGCAAACTTAATCTGGCAAGATTAACCAGCTTTCATGAAACCGGTTAATCGCTGATCCAGCATATATTAAACCAGGATATCTGTTAAATCCCGGTTTAATCTCTAATCCAAGTTTCGTGAAACGGGCCCCAGGTCACTCTGGAAAAGAGATTTTATTATTTGTATTTTACCTGGTTAAATAAAGGATAATATGATGATAAATAACAGCTTGTGGCTTTTTTCATTATTTTGGAAACATCTTTAGTATTTATTTATTTATTTATTTATTCATTATTTTGTGTGTGGGGTTGTCTACATTTCAATACAGAAATGCGTTCATGTAGCCTACTTTGTAATTTATACTTTTTAAAAGTAAACTATAAATTTGAATGAGCGCAACTTACAGTACTCAAGTACTGTATTGAGTTTTTTTTGAGTGGTGTAAACCACTCCTACAACTGGCTTTGTTAGTGCAGAAAAAATGAGCATGGTTGCTATGTTCACCCTGTTCACCCGGGTGTGATTTCATTACGTCAGACATGATTTCATTACGTCAGACAGGCTATATTACACCACTCAGTTCACACGGGTGTGATTTTTTTTTCCAACCATTGGTCAGCGGTATAAAGTCCTTGCAGACTGCTGTGTTCTTTCAGAAAAGGACGAAAAAAGAGTTTGTGGATGTTCCTTGTTTGCTGAACTCCCAGCAAAGAGATTTTATCAGTGATTGATTCTGTCTCAGTCTCTGTGCTTTGGGTCCACCTGATTCGTTACTGTGTGACATTTCCAAAATGTCACCAGTGTCACAGAGATAAAATCCTGTACATTAACATTAACAATGCCTGGTGAGTCTAATTTATTTGGTTTATCAATCTAAGTATACCTGGACAAGATAAGAGTTGAATACATTGGAAACATCGATTGATCTTAATCTCTAACAAGTCTACATTTAAGGCTGTTAAAAGGTTACCCTAAATATTATTATTATATTATTATAAATCGTATTAACCCATTCTGTTATGAAATACAAATGTAACAGAGCAAAACCCACCCAGTATTTTATAGCCATGTATTTTGGGTAAGCAAAAAGAAGCAAATGAAAAACCTACAATGTGAGGTCTGCAAAAACTCGGTTCATTCTTGTACATCATACATTTACAAATTATATCATATTTTCACAGATTACCAGTACCTCTGGCCTGTGATATTTCACAGACAAAAGGAGAGCAAACATTGGTTGAAATGAGAGGGCAAAGGCCTCCATGTTCCATTCCTTCAGTCTAATGAGAGGCTGGACCTCCACAAGGTGACATTGATTCATCACCGCAGGGCTTTAGCCTCCCTCCTCCCCTGTCGTTTTGTTTCCTCTTGCTTCTAGCATACATCTCACCATTTCCTTCTCTTCTTCATTTACTTTCTCTCACTTTTACTCCCACTTCTCTCCTCTCCTCCCCTCCCTCAGACCTCAGGCTTTGAAAGCCCCAAACTCTAATTAAAACCAATGTAAATACCTTTGCTAATCTATAGACCATGGCAGAGTAGTCAGACTCCCATCATCATTGATTAGACAAGCTGTTTCAAAGAGCCATGGAAGGCGAACTCATTAGAAGAGATTTCAAGGATACATTACAGAGAGAAGACATTTTATATTTCTGTTTGTCTGTCTGTTAGAAATATATTTTTTGTAACGACTAAACCTGACTACAGTATAGGGCTTTCTACACCAAGAATGAGGGTTTGTGTAAACACAAACATTGAAGACAAAGTTAATTCCCATAGACAGTTTGAGGGTTTGTGTAAACACAAACATTGAAGACAAAGTTAATTCCCATAGACAGTTTGAGGGTTTGTGTAAACACAAACATTGAAGACAAAGTTAATTCCCATAGACAGTTTGAGGGTTTGTGTAAACACAAACATTGAAGACAAAGTTAATTCCCATAGACAGTTTGAGGGTTTGTGTAAACACAAACATTGAAGACAAAGTTAATTCCCATAGACAGTTTGAGGGTTTGTGTAAACACAAACATTGAAGACAAAGTTAATTCCCATAGACAGTTTGAGGGTTTGTGTAAACACAAACATTGAAGACAAACGTGAGGACGCAAATTGTTATTGTCCAGAATGAGATGATGTATGATGACGTGTGATGATAAGAGCGCCCCTCACTTCACACAGGTTAACAGTTCTAACTAGCAGAGTTCACTCTACAGTTCTAACTAGCAGAGTTCACTCACAGGTTAACAGTTCTAACTAGCAGAGTTCACTCACAGGTTAACAGTTCTAACTAGCAGAGTTCACTCCACAGGTTAACAGTTCTAACTAGCAGAGTTCACTCACAGGTTAACAGTTCTAACTAGCAGAGTTCACTCCACAGTTCTAACTAGCAGAGTTCACTCCACAGTTCTAACTAGCAGAGTTCACTCCACAGTTCTAACTAGCAGAGTTCACTCCACAGTTCTAACTAGCAGAGTTCACTCCACAGGTTAACAGTTCTAACTAGCAGAGTTCACTCCACAGGTTAACAGTTCTAACTAGCAGAGTTCACTCCACAGGTTAACAGTTCTAACTAGCAGAGTTCACTCCACAGGTTAACAGTTCTAACTAGCAGAGTTCACTCCACAGTTCTAACTAGCAGAGTTCACTCCACAGTTCTAACTAGCAGAGTTCACTCCACAGGTTAACAGTTCTAACTAGCAGAGTTCACTCCACAGGTTAACAGTTCTAACTAGCAGAGTTCACTCCACAGTTCTAACTAGCAGAGTTCACTCCACAGTTCTAACTAGCAGAGTTCACTCCACAGGTTAACAGTTCTAACTAGCAGAGTTCACTCCACAGGTTAACAGTTCTAACTAGCAGAGTTCACTCCACAGGTTAACAGTTCTAACTAGCAGAGTTCACTCACAGGTTAACAGTTCTAACTAGCAGAGTTCACTCCACAGGTTAACAGTTCTAACTAGCAGAGTTCACTCCACAGGTTAACAGTTCTAACTAGCAGAGTTCACTCACAGGTTAACAGTTCTAACTAGCAGAGTTCACTCCACAGGTTAACAGTTCTAACTAGCAGAGTTCACTCCACAGGTTAACAGTTCTAACTAGCAGAGTTCACTCACAGGTTAACAGTTCTAACTAGCAGAGTTCACTCCACAGGTTAACAGTTCTAACTAGCAGAGTTCACTCCACAGGTTAACAGTTCTAACTAGCAGAGTTCACTCCACAGGTTAACAGTTCTAACTAGCAGAGTTCACTCCACAGGTTAACAGTTCTAACTAGCAGAGTTCACTCACAGGTTAACAGTTCTAACTAGCAGAGTTCACTCCACAGTTCACAACTAGTATGACAATAATATCGTTGGGATCACTGAACAATAGAACCACTGACAGGCAGCCAAATCAAAATCCATCACTTACAGCCTAGGGCGTCACGTTCAACACATTAACTCCAACTTGCCGAGACTCATCATTGAGGTTTTAAAACACTTTTTTGTTTTTTTAAATAGTTAGGCTATTCAAAAACAGCAAATCTACAAGCCCACAACACAATGAGACAAGAGTTTAATTTGTGCTATACATGCTATACAAGAATAAAATCACACCCGTGTGATTGTATTATCGTTCTTTCTAAATTCTATAAGAACAAAAATTAGACTATCACCTATTAGTATTTAGGTGTGCCAATCGGAACACTGTTAGCCTAGGCCTGCATGAAGTCATTTCAACAGTCAATCAGTCTATAACGGAGTTGCGTGGCGATTCTTTATTGAACCTTCCTCGGGTCTAAAGAAGTGAACCATGTCCAAACCATCTATAATTGTCTGTAATCTGGAAAGATGCTCCCCCCCCCCTTCCAATCATTTAAATGCTATTAAAACATAGTCTTGTATACAAAATAAAAAAAGCTATGCCGCTCATCAAACAGCTATGCGCATTCAAAACGATTTAGGCCTATATTTAAGTTGCATATTTGCATATCCTCAAATCAAATTGCATCATATATAATAATAATAATAATAATAATAATAATATTAATATATTACTATGAGAATAGTATTCTTTACACAGGGTTAGAGGTTCATTTTATTTCTCATCTCAAACGAACAGTGACCAAACACGAGGTAGATTTCAGCATCAAAGCCCGATGTATGCTTTGCCGTACGACGGTGCCGCGCGCCAGGAAAACAGTTTTTTCAGTTCACATGCATGCACATGCACGCTATACCAGCGTGCAACGAAGTATACGTCGGGATTATTATTATTATTAATAATAATAATATAATTATTCTAACAAGCGGAGCAGGGGAACATTTAGTGCCGATCAACTATAATGACAACGTGAAGAAAAACAAACAAACAAATACATCATCATGATTCATGACGTAACATGTCGATTTGTTCAGATACATAATGACAGAAATTCTCCATTCATTGTCAATGGCATTTAATGTTTGTGTTAGGACAGAAATCTACACTATAGCTGAATATAGGAGGGGCTAGCGCCCCTCAAAACTCCGCACACCAGTATAGACACACCGAGCGCCCAGTCCCAATGTTTGTAAACAAATAATTGGTCTATTGCTGCTCCCATTGCAATTTTACTTGGCAACGTAAGCAATCAGGCGGAGTAACCAAGTAAACTTCATATGGGCGCAGCAATATTGGTTTTATTCTCATTTTCGGTTCAACATTTTTTTGAGGGACACTAGCCTCTTCAACGCCTGGCTTTCGGAAATGACGTCATATTGCAGCCAAGTCTATGGACTTTTAACAAACAGCACCCCACATGACATCATGTGGCAGCCCTGTCTATGGACATATCCTAATGTTTGTTTAGAGCACTTTAAACAAAGTACAATGTTTGTTTACAGAAGTGAGGCGCCTCTCACTTCACACAAGTGTGATTTTTGATCCAGCACCCACCCAGCCTAGTATAGGTCTGGGATGTGTGGGTCCTTTAGCTGTTCATCAGCTTCTCTCTCACCCATTCCATCATCAGTCACGTGATAAACTTGAGCCAAGTGGCGACACAGCCTATTGGACTACCCTGCACGTTGAAAACGTGACGCCAAATGGTCCGTATATCGTATGTGACAAGTTTGGGAGTGAGATTGCGCTGCGAGCAACACATCCTCGACGGTTTGATGAAGGAGTTATGTTTTCCCTCTCGCTCCTTTTCATACTTCAACAACACTAGAACTGAAAAATATGATTTATTGTCAAGAGGCAGAGGGAGCGCAGGAGATATTGCTTTCTCCACAGTCACACACATCTATTTTTCAGGTGCAGGATTTCACTCGGGCGCACACAGGGGACTCCTTGCGGGGGCGGTGCCCACTGGGGTCCTGGCAGATCTCGGGCCCCATCGAGACCATCTTGGCTACGGGCGTGAGAAGCGGAGAAAGATGCTATTGTCTCCTGTAGAAGGAACACAAATAAAACATGTCCCCGGTCCCCTATTCCCCTGTGTCGGCCATTGATCTGTAGGCTATGATTCAAGCTCTGAATTAAATCACCTTGGGGTCCTGAGCCAACCTCTTCTCCCAGCGCTCTTTGTTCACGTTGGCGTCACCCCAATCACCCCCCCCCCCCCTCCTTTTCTCACCTTTTCTTCGCCACACTCCTTTCTCTGCACATCTCTCTGTGTGTCTATCTCTTTGTCCTCCTCCCTGCCCTTTCTGTCTCTCTCTCTCTGTGTCCGTCTCCTTTCTCGGCACTTAAATCACTCTCTCTCTCATTCTCCACTACACCACTTTGTACCGCGGGGCCCTTTTGTGGCGGCCCTGATGGAAAGGCCGCTTTCAAACAAAGACGGCTCACACTGTGGAACAGGAGACAACACATAGGATCTATCGTGGGGCGGTCTGACGGTGCTCTCTTACGTCAGAAGCAGAGAGCAGACGGAATCGAGTCTGATTCAGGCCACAAGAGTCTATACTCTGCTCTGCCTTCTGATTTCACTTTAAGTGCCTAATCCGTAAAACCAGTGGTCCTTGAGGTGGTCCCCAGGAAAATGAGGAGCAATTTAACCACTTCAGTTCAAACACATTTTATACGTCAGCTATTCTATTCGTCTCCGTGGCCAAACACATACAGTATACAGTTGGGGGTCCTTGACATGAAACTGTTTGAAAACTAGAACTGCACTCTGTCGAGTGCAGTTCTAGTTCTAGTTTTTTTAAGGCCTACGCAAGTAGGCCTACTAGTGCGCAAGCAGAGCGCGCAAGTGCTGTCGACCACTACAAACTTTCAAATCTCAGCCTCTCTGTAAAACATTGAAATTAAATACTAAAGTATGTATATGTACATACATACGTTACCCAACCAATATTGAAACATATCGTAATTACGTCACCATTGACAGCCAGTTATAACCCAACATTGAAACATATCTTAATTACGTCACATTTTGTCGCAAATCAACATAAAAGAACACAAGATGAGTTTTGAGTGCAGTTCGTCCATTACATGCCCTTTAGTTTCGTAGCTATCTATTTCTAGGTTTTGAGTGGATTTTGTTCATCACACCAAAGAAAGAATTCTCCGTCTCATCTCTCTTTTACACGGCTGTGTGATTCATCCAATCACTCAATAGTGTCCCAGGCTGAATGTCATGATGTCCTAACTAACTCTCAACTAATGGTTCATGAAACACGTCATAAGAGCCTGTACCCTTTATCAGCCAGGTACTCAAATATTAATTAACAAAAACACAAAAACCTTTCATTCATACAAACATGGAAACACGTCACCATGCATGTCAGCCTGCCTCAACTACTCACAAAGACACTTTCATGCCAGGGACCCGTACATTGAAATGCATACTTGCAATCTGCATATTATACCGATTTTCTCAAAATCAAAGCCTGTGCACTATAAAGGCACAGAGATTGATTCATTGATTGAAAACGTTATTAAAGGGACACTTCACCCCCTTTGCAACCAGATCTTATTTTAACTACAATTACCATAATGCTTGGTGCACTCTCTTGTGCAGAGGGAGAGAGCTGTCTTACTGAGACAACTTGTAGTCCAGGAAGGAGGACCAGAGACCAGTGTCCATGACATCATGGACACTTTGAACACATAATACCCACATATAAACCCCAGGAAAGTGTTTCTTGTCTCCCAAACATAATTACAAATAATCAACAATCACCAGTATATACTTGTGCCCTCGTGCTGACTTGGGCAGCGGCCCCACTATGTTCATTGCTATACGTGACAATGGCACTTCAATTATAGGGAGCGGAATCAATGGGTTGCGCTGGGCCTTCTACAAAACTCTTCAATAGCGCGTTTTGCGCCAGATTGGATCCGGTCCGAAACAGGACTGAGGACATTTGAACCAAACCGGCACCGAGAAGGATTGGATCCGGTCCGAAAACGGGGCCAAGATGGTTTGGACCGGGTCCAAAACGGAGCCGATTAAAATGGGATCCAATCCTATAGATTTGGACCCATAGTGTGTCCGATGATGCTATATCATGCTTACGGTATATTCATAAGACATTCTTATGGGAGCCATCGACAATCACAACAATACTGTCCCACACAGCTGACAATCAATTCGGGGCTTGCTATAGCTTTGATTTGTAGTTTGCTTTGCGTTTCACCTCGCTCAAGAAGGCCACCATGATTGCATTAATATAGCTGATGTGACTGTGTGTGTGTGTGTGTGTGTGTGTGTGTGTGTGTGTGTGTGTGTGTGTGTGTGTGTGTGTGTGTGTGTGTGTGTGTGTGTGTGTGTGTGTGTGTGCACGCGCTGTTGGGATTGGCATGCGTTTCATTCCAAATCACCATGGCGTGAATATAGAACAGATATGGATTTTAGAATGTAATGTACGCATGCATGTCTATTTTTGAAACCTATTTTTAAAGTTGAATATAACTCATGACAATTTGTACTGGAATCGATCCTCGGTTCAATATTTCTCATATTTTGGGCCCGAACCAGCTCGGTTCTCGGGTATGGTACCCTCTAAACCACATTAGAACGCTGCATAGTAACAAATAACACAAACCAGAAAATATTGTGCTGTCAACCGCTGCTTGGAAACTCTGTAGTGTGTTTACGAGATATTGTACCAGCACACGAACAGCACCTGAGTCGTAATTACTACAAATATTATCGTTTCATGACAGTATGAATAGAATGGCAGGGAAAGTGAGAAGACTGCCAACAGCTGGTTGAGTTAGAAAATGCGGCAGCAGTGGGATTTCTCTTCAGAGAAACCAGAGAACCATTCTTAGATGAAGGATCTTGGCAGGCTCTTGGTTGACGTTTTTTTTTGGGGGGGGGATTGCGTGCCAAATAAATAAGTGGAAATGTCAGTATTTTGTCCTCTGTTGAAGTTTGGGATGTGCTAACTTTTTCGGATGTATTTTGGATATGTCAACAGGTGATGTTTTGTTATTCTCTCGTGGCGTAGTTCAGATCCAAGTTAACATTCAGTCTGCTGCTGAAATACGAAGCAGCAACTCTTTGCTTTGTCTCGATGCTCTTTGTGTTGCTATATACGATACCCATGGGAATAACTGATTTCTAACCTTGTCTTTTTGTTAATATCCGGTTGCTATGGCTACCTGATATTTCCCACCAGAGCACTTGGAACACCGGCGCAGCCGTGTGTGTGTGTGTGTGTGTGTGTGTGTGTGTGTGTGTGTGTGTGTGTGTGTGTGTGTGTGTGTGCATGTGTGTGTGTTACAGAGACATCATTTGTGAGAGAAAGAGGATGTGTGCATGTGTGCCATGCACATAAACGTGCACAGTATGTGCACACTTTACAGTGTGCGTGCCACATGTGTGTGGGTGCATACTGCATACACGAGGGAGTTTATATCTGTGTGTGCGTGCGTGCGTGCGTGTGTCTAAGAGGTGTAATGCAACGGAAATGGTGGACATTTTATTTTGAAGTTTCAAACGGTTTCAAGTTGAAACACCGGTCTGAAGTTTCTGAACCAATCAGAGCGTCGCATCCCTTCAGGCGATGGGACGGTAGCTAGGGTCGATAGCTATGCTATACCAGTGTGTTTGTTTACAATTCAGATAGACGGCCAGCTGTACCAGTTTACTGTTATGTGGCTTATTTCTACCCTATAATGTTTTCAGATACATATTTTAGTGTGATGATTAAGTTGAAACCGAGTAATACACTCTCTGGATGTTATCTTGAATGGGAATAAAAACGGAGGATTTCTGTAATCAGTAGCAGCTGTGTTTGCCTGTTTGGACGGATGCGGAGATATGGGGAATTAAACGGGCGAGCTTCATTTTTATTGGCTTTTATCGATGTGGGCCTCGACGCAGCACGTTTTCGTTTTCAGGTAAGTAATAAAAAATATATTTTTATGGACTTTTGATATAAAAACACAAACATGAGAATTTTCCAATTTTTTGGCATCCATTGTTAGGTATGCCCATATGATGACCACGGAGATGGTCTAAAAGTGTGAAAAACGTATTTTTCATTTCACTACACCTTTAAGAACCAGCACCCTGCCATAAATCTTGTGGACAGGGCTGGTCTTGGTAATTGAAGCTTTGCTCCACTTTGCCGTTTGGCCCGTGGACCTTGCTGCGGACCGCCAGCGACCAGCGTTTCCCCTTCCTGCTCCACAAGGGAAATTTCCTCTGAAAATGTCCAGCGGAGGTCAGCTGCTACTATAGTACTATGGAGGTTTGACTGTTGGCTCTGCACACTCTACAATAGCAGTAATGTGTTAGTGCTGCCACTTGCTGACACCACAGGTAAAGCACGGAAGAGATTATATAAATATAGGCCTAAGATGTTCTCAAACATTTCCATGTCAAGAACTGCCAGAAATTGATATTTAGCTGCGTGGTGGAGTTGACATTTGAAAAGAGTTTGTGCCAGGGACCCGGGTACAGGCTTTGACCTAATCTAACCCTAACAGCAAGCACGACGCAACGCATGTCGGACGAACGCATGCCGGGAACGGCGGGTCGCATGTCGGACCTTCGGTGTGTCGGATAAGCATGTGCACCCCCCATAAGAGAACATTTGTCAATGTAAAACAAACACAAACAAAAAAAGCTCACAACACGTTGCATCGCAAGGCGTCGTAACATTATTTGAAACAGCACCGGGATAGGGGTGGTGTCCCTATTCTGAAACAGCACCGGGATAGGGGTGGTGTCCCTATTCTGGTAGGGATAGGGGATAGGGGTGGTGTCCCTGTCCCGTGGTGGTGTCCCTGTCCCTGTCCCTGTCCCGGGATAGGGGTGGTGTCCCTATTCTGCCGTTGAGGAATAAAGGACTGTACTGTAAGTGTACAATTTTGAGCGGCTATTTTCATAGCATATACTGTACATTTTCAACGTGTGAAATGGGTCAATCTGTATACAATGAGTACGTTTACGTTTGGTTTTGATGCCGATACTTTTACTCAAGTACATTTAGAATACAGGACTTCTACTTGTAATCTATATATATCTACATTGCTGTATTGATACTTTTACTTACAGTAAGTAAAACATGTGAGTACTTCTACCATCAATGCCAGTACCTGCTGGTAAGTAGTTCTGCCTGAAGCTCACAAGTGCAATATCTCCCCTCCCTGGCCAAAAGAGGAATTGCATCTTAGACGAGCGGAAGAGTGATCCCCTGACACGCTTTTGAAACTAGCTCCTCTCCACTCGCCCTACACACTTTCACTCGGTTTGAACATAGATATATAAATAATAGAGACAGCACTGGGATTCCCCTCCCATCCAGTGCCGTCTCTATTATTTATATAACTATGCTCAAACCAAGTGGAAGTGTGTTGGGGCGAGTGGCTGGGAGCTAGTTTCAAAAAGGGGGAGAGGGTATTATGAATCCCAGGTAGGAAATGAACACTATACAGATTGGAGCTATTATCTTCTTCACTGCATTAACCTATTAGATGGCTTGAGGCTGTAAACAATAACAGCTGCTCTGAGCAATGAGCATCACCATGGGGAATCCATCAGAGAAACCGCTGTTAGTTAGCATGCAGAAATGTACCCATATTATAGTCATATTACAGTTGTTGTTTTTGATCCGTTGTATTACTGTCTGTCCCTTTCTGGTGGTGCAAACCAGTGATTCTTAAAATCATATTTCGGACCACCCCGCCTCCCCACAACAATATGTTTATATTTGTATAATATTAGAATGATCTGGGCCCACAAGTTCAAAACTTTGAATCCTATCAAAACCAAAAATGGGATCACCCTGATATAATATCAGATCAGGAAATCCAAGCTGTAAGGATCACATCTTCAAAATGGGTAGTTAAATAATATTGGGATCAGTGTGATCCATTCATCAGGATTACCTTGACCCTACTGGAGGTGCTGGATTTGCAGTGGATTGCCAAAGCAAAACACACTTTACAATTACATTTAAACAATGTTTAAATATAAACAACATGGTAAAGGTTGTACATAATGTGTACAAAATGTTCATTTATTTTTGTCACTTAGGCAGAGGGCTCTTGCCAACTTATCAGAACAGCCGGCGTATTCAACCGAATAAAGAGTTTTTGATCATATCACCAAAATCATTACAAATAAATGCTTAATAAATGGCTCTAACTTGCTATACTGTCCGGCTCCCTTATTTTGCTATTCATATCCACTATTGTACTTGTGGGCCCAGGTGATATGAAAGTCAGATTTCATATCACCTGGGCATACCAGTATGACTTGGTCTGGGCATACCAGACCAAGTCATACTGTAAGCTGAAATGTGCGTCAAGCTTTAAGCTGAAAAGCTTTAAGCCATTTAGGCCTGACGTCGAATAAAAAAAACGTTTGCTCTGAAAGAATATATACCTATTCAAAGATTTGTGCCACATTTTTACAATTTTTCAAAAATAGCAGACCTACAAGCTCATAGCGCGCCACTCGGTGGCGCGCTATGAGCTTGTAGATCTGCTATTTTTCAATAGCTAAAGTATAACAGAATGCTTGAAACACCAAAAGGGGTTCCCGTCCAAAATGGGTGTCTTAATGTGACGCATTGTGAGCTTGTAGATTGGCTATGGCGAAGAGATTTGGTGTAGACAGAAAAAGTGGAAAAAGTCCAGTTCTCCAAAGACTCGTGGGTTTTAAGTGATTTGAAGTGGCTAAAACATGTTGGAGCGCTGGTGCAGAAACAGCTGTAAGCAGATGTTGACACGGGAGGGATGGAACCCATACGGGCAACAATAGAGCACCTGTAAAGGGAAATGTTGCGTGGATTCTCATCCTTCAGTTCAGTGGGCTCTGACATGGTCGCTGCATGTCTTCAACGTTTGCACAGACAACATAAAAGCCCATTTCCCATTTACAATGTTGTAAAACAGTGGTTTTCAACCAGTGGTCCGGGGACCACCAGTGGCCCTTGAGGGGGTTCCATGTGGTCCCCAGCAAAACGATGGAGTTTGTAACCAAATGAACCCTTATAGATGTTTAAGGCCAAGTGATGGTGGTATATTTACTATATGGAAACCATGCATCTTTGACTTAAAGGTATATTCAGTGATTTCACTTATTCAAATATCCCTTTTTTTCCTTTTTTTGTGATAATCCTCCCTGCTATAGAGTGTACTGACCATAATAATTAGTTCCTCCCTGTCCCCAGTGAACCTTCAGGGGTCAAAACACCCCGTTGGTGGTGGGTGAGAAAGCCTTCATCCAATCAGGATAGAGGGGGCCTTCCTGACCTTGTTTTAGTCAGAAATGAATCTGGTCAAAACCATGGATCTTTCTGAGCCGTAAACAAGGAAGTGAACGGCAGCGCGCATGTGCGAAACAGCAAGGAGTATGGTGCAGAAGGAGAGGCCAACCCAAAGAAAATCTGAATATTTATGTTTTGTTTGATATCGATAACAAAGCGATAGGACGTGTGTACACGTCCACTGGATCCATCGGTTGGATTAGATATGACGCTTGTACACGTCCTACGGTCTGAATGTGTTCATATGAATGTGTTCTGCTGCCGACTCTGAGTCAATCAAATGAACCGGAACAAGAAACAATCCAAACCCAATCCAATCCAAAGTGTAGCACATTTTACAAACACAAAGGATTCCAATGTGCTGACAGATAATACAGTATGTCACCCTCAGTTAATGCACAGCGTATATTAAATGAAGGATTATGAGAGCCAGTATTTTCATGTCAATACAATTCAAATTGTAATGCAATGTAATGTCATTGTAAGGTCTCATAAAGCGCCTGCACAACAATATTCTGTCAATGTGTATATTGTGTGCATATGAATAACATTTCTGTTGTGCAAAGATCAAATAAATCAAAACAAATCATGATGCACCGCTTGCATGTACACTAGCACATGGTTGGATAAACAGCTCATGTATATCTCCAGGTCCATTAGTACAGTTACAGTACTAGTATTACTGATCTAGAAGAGGAGCCGTACACTAATTAAACTGTAATGGAAGAGTTTACCGTTGCACCGATACCCTCATTAACTCTAACGGAATGTTGTTTTCACTTAGAATTAGAATATCCAGGCAAAGCAAGGTGTTGACGCACGCAATCGACTTGTTGTTTTACAAAACATCTGTGGCATGTTAATAATTAGATGTGTTAATAAATAATAAGATGGGCATGAAAATCTATATTAAATACAGCAATGGAAATGAGATCTGCATTATAAAAATATAGATATAAATAATAATAAATAAATGTATCGTGTAATACATATAGAGGTATATTTATTTTAATTGTTTTCTCTCGGTTGTCTGCAGAATCACTACACACATTATACTAGTAGGGGTAGGGGTTCCCAAACTTTCCCAAACCTATCTACAAGCTCACAATGCGTCGCATCGAGACACGTTGTGAGCTTGTAGATCTGCTATTTTCACTACTTCTTAAAAGTTATTTTTTTTAATGAAATGATTCAGATATTTGTTTTTTTACAAACTCTCTCTCTCTCTCTCTTTGCAGGCTTCATAAAACCATGGAAACAACAGGAGAGGGTATAGTTGACAATATAACTAACGGCTACGCTGCTCCTGTTGAACAGAGGTTGAAAATCCTACTTCTGTCAACGTCGTCAACATTGGATTTCCGCTCTTTGTGCCTAGAAGCCACTGATTTCCTCAATCACTCTCACCATCGACATTGACAGTCCAGAGATGGTGTGTGTGTGTGTGTGTGTGTGTGTGTGTGTGTGTGTGTGTGTGTGTGTGTGTGTGTGTGTGTGCCTGCGTGCATGGCGCTCGTCCGCGAGCAGGTGAGAGTCCAGATGTCTGTGGCCGTGCAGCCGCTGGAGCTAGCTAGCTTGCGTGCCAACAACGCACGGTATGTGGTGGAACGGTGAAGGTCACTGCGACCCGCAGAGACACCAGCCCTGTGACAGCACTGGCACTGTAGAAATGTCTCTCTATCAGAGAGAGAGAGGACAGAGACACCAGCCCTGTGACAGCACTGGCACTGTAGAAATGTCTCTCTATCAGAGGACAGAGACACCAGCCATGTGACAGCGCTGGTAGAAATGTCTCTCTATCAGAGAGAGAGAGGACAGGGACACCAGCCCTGTGACAGCGCTGGTAGAAATGTCTCTCTATCAGAGAGAGAGAGGACAGAGACACCAGCCATGTGACAGCGCTGGTAGAAATGTCTCTCTATCAGAGAGAGAGAGGACAGGGACACCAGCCATGTGACAGCGCTGGTAGAAATGTCTCTCTATCAGAGGACAGAGACACCAGCCCTGTGACAGCACTGGCACTGTAGAAATGTCTCTCTATCAGAGAGAGAGAGGACAGAGACACCAGCCCTGTGACAGCACTGGCACTGTAGAAATGTCTCTCTATCAGAGGACAGAGACACCAGCCGTGACAGCACTGGTAGAAATGTCTCTCTATCAGAGGACAGAGACACCAGCCGTGTGACAGCGGCAGCGCTGGTAGAAATGTCTCTCTATCAGAGACAGAGAGGACAGAGACACCAGCCCTGTGACAGCACTGGTAATGTAGAAATGTCTCTCTATCAGAGACAGAGAGGACAGAGACACCAGCCCTGTGACAGCACTGGTAATGTAGAAATGTCTCTCTATCAGAGAGAGGACAGAGACACCAGCCCTGTGACAGCGGCAGCGCTGGTAGAAATGTCTCTCTATCAGAGACAGAGAGGACAGAGACACCAGCCCTGTGACAGCACTGGTAATGTAGAAATGTCTCTCTATCAGAGAGAGGACAGAGACACCAGCCCTGTGACAGCGGCAGCGCTGGTAGAAATGTCTCTCTATCAGAGACAGAGAGGACAGAGACACCAGCCCTGTGACAGCGCTGGTAGAAATGTCTCTCTATCAGGGACAGAAAGGACAGAGACACCAGCCCTGTGACAGCACTGGTAATGTAGAAATGTCTCTCTATCAGAGAGAGAGAGGACAGAGACACCAGCCCTGTGACAGCACTGGTAATGTAGAAATGTCTCTCTATCAGAGGACAGAGACACCAGCCCTGTGACAGCGCTGGCAGAAATGTCTCTCTATCAGAGACAGAGAGGACAGAGACACCAGCCCTGTGACAGCGCTGGTAGAAATGTCTCTCTATCAGAGAGAGAGAGAGGACAGGGACACCAGCCCTGTGACAGCGCTGGTAGAAATGTCTCTCTATCAGAGAGAGAGAGGACAGAGACACCAGCCCTGTGACAGCGGCAGCGCTGGTAGAAATGTCTCTCTATCAGAGACAGAGAGGACAGAGACACCAGCCCTGTGACAGCACTGGTAATGTAGAAATGTCTCTCTATCAGAGAGAGGACAGAGACACCAGCCCTGTGACAGCGGCAGCGCTGGTAGAAATGTCTCTCTATCAGAGAGAGAGAGAGGACAGAGACACCAGCCATGTGACAGCGCAGGACGCAGGTAGAAATGTCTCTCCGTCTTAGGGGATACCACCAGTGGTGCTGATTTCGTCGAAATTATGAAAAATGTCCGTCGACTGCCTTTTGTCACTGACTAAAACAATAACAATAAAAACGACGCTGCGATGACTAAAACTAAGAGTAACAAATTGAAAACTAGGCTAAAATGTTAGGGAGAGATTAGTGGAGAAGAGATCCAGTAGAATTTTCAGCATGCAATCAAGTGTAAAATCAGACATTACAGTTCCATCAAGGCCTGTCAAAATACATTTTTGTAGACAAAATCAACTGTAGATTTAGTCGGCTAAAATCGTACAAAAAAGACTAACACAAAAACATTTCAGATGACTCAAATTTGACTAAAACTAAATTAAATTTTATTCAAAAGACTATATGACTAAAACTAAATCAAAAGACGAGAGCCACCAGCCCTGTGACAGCACTGGTATAAATGTCTCTCTATCAGAGGAGAGACATCTGCACTCTGCAGTCGTTATTCCTCCATCTCTTTCTCATACTATATCACTGTCGGACACGCACGCACGCACGCACACACACACAGACTTTATGTAGACATGCACAAGAACGTGCAGATAAGTGAGATAATACATAAGACATGATACGTCTTTCTCCATCTCGTCTCCCTTCTGTCTCAAGCTCTCCCTCATTGCTAGTAACCACAACGCAGCCGTGTGGCTGATAGAGTGTACTGTCCGTCTATATGTCTGCTGACTCTATGGCCCTCATTTATCAATCGAGTGTAAAATCTGCCCCAAATTCGAGTGTAGGATTCGTAGTACACCCACGTCGGGTCGGCATTTACAAAGTGATCGCAGACAGCTGTTTCTTCCTAATTTCATTCCTAGCAGTGATAAATGTGACGGCTGAAATCAATCTGGCACGCCCTATAAAATCAAGCCTCGCCCTCGTTTTTGCGACATGAACAACTGCAATACGACCTGGAAACCATGGTTACAGGAAAATAAAAGTTTCACTCGCTTGCCCCCTCCCATACACACACACACACACACACACACAGACGCACGCACAAGCAACTTGTTGTATCTTAAATAAATAAACCTGCATGAATTAAATAAAGCTGTAGGACTACGCTGTCTGTTTCTCCTCTCGCTTCGCTTCCCTTGCTGCCCGCATCACCCCCCCCGCACGCACGCACGCACATATAGCAATTTGCAAGCAACTGTCACTGTGTGTTGTTAGTTGTATATTAAATTATTAAAGTCTTTTTAATTTAATATACAACAAGATATATTGGTGAACGAAAACCTGAACCTGTGAACCATGAATTAAATAACAAATAGGCACACACAGGCTGCTGTTTTGCATAGGTGCTCCTCCTGTCCTGTCTGTCTGTCTCTCTCTATCACTGTGGTCCGTCCGTGACCGTGACCAACTGACCATGCACCGCACGTTCGACAGACTATTTAGATTGCCTCGCAGTCGCTGCAGTGGCTGGGCACTGGCGGTGGTGGGCTGGCTGGGTAGCCTACCTATATCTCCGATGTGGTTCCCACGTGCGCTGGCACGGTACATTTGGCATTCGAGCGACGCGTCGGGTTTATTACACGAGGAGGAGATTGCACATACCGTAACTCCAGAAAGACATCGGCCTGCTGTAGATTAGGCTACAGTAGGCTACCACGTTGGGACTCTCCGCAGCTGCAGCACTGCACTAGCCTATAGTACTCTCCAACGTCCCGTCATGGAAATATTTCAGCACAGACAGCCCAAATCCTCGCATGTATGCGCTCATGCAAAACACTGTTTAAATGGCTTAAGCATCTAACTTGCAACATTGTTTTTAATTGCACGATAATTACTTGTGAAGTTGGAAATCTCCTACTAATTTCATATGACACAAAGACACATCTTATATGTATTTAGCCCATATATCCTTATATACAATTGAAAACATGTGCCCAAAAGCACGCACAGGAACAAAAGGCACCAGCTACTACGTCACTGACACACTGCAACACACACTGCAACAACCCACTAAACACACTAACACGTCACAGACTTACCCTCCGCGTCGTTGGTTCCCTATCTCCTCATGTCGCGCCGCACGGCCACACTCGACACCAGCCGCGTAAAAATTGTCATCGCACTGCCACTAAAGCCGGCTCCCGTCCACACTCGCAAACAATATCAATATCAATAATAAACACAAACACGCCACAAGCACCGACACCCCCGCCTAATTTGTTGCCACGTCTATGAAAACAAGCACAGAAAAAATGCCATTCAACACGCTACTTACACACACTACCACTCGCTTACAATACGCGGACCTGGCAACACTACATTCCCTCTCCTATTTGCTCACAGCCCACCACGTGACCCACACAGGGAGGGAGACGATTGCGTGATGCTTCTATGTACAGGATTCTATAGGTCACCACTTTTGGTGTGACACACACACGGCTTCTGTTTACTAGAAGAAGAAGAACTACACAGCGCACACTCTGATTCTAACTTGGACACTTACCATAATGCTAACACGACCGCGTCGACACCTGGCGTGGTACAAGCGGGACAAACCCAGGCGCATATATGGATACCAACAACAACACTACACGCACACGCGCGCGCTGCAACAACAAACAGCTACGTACAGTGTGTGTGTGCGTGCGTGCGTGCGTGCGTGCGCGGGGGGGGGGGGGAATTTGGATCGCCTCGCGATGCCGCGACAATGGCACTACACTACACAGGGCTCGCCAGTGCCACTACGTACTCGCATTTGCGACCTACAATATCACCGTGCGAATTGTAACATTCACTTTGTAGCACCGCTGCGACTACACAATCCAAACTTCTTTACAGCTACAAGTTGCGCCGTTTACATCCACAACAATGTGTCACTCTCTCGGTTCTGCACCGCTGCTGGAGAAGTATAGCACTGTCGAAGGCAGCGCAACAACTCCCCCCCCCCCCCACACACACACACACACCCCAGAGAGGGAGGAGAGAGAAGAGAGCGAGAGAGAGACAGAGCACACACGTCTTCACGTAGGAACACAGATAGACAAAGACAGCGCTTTCCAGTCCTTACCTTTTCTCTCACATTGTTTTCTTAGCTTTGTGACTGACCAATGACAAGCAGATTGTATTGTCTGCAAAGCAACTATGTGTCTGTCACAAATAAAAGTTCTGTCCTGCAAGCCCATGTCATGTCAACACAGACAAGGCAGCTGTGCGCGCGGTGACTCCTGCAAATTACACTGACCCAATATTATTTTGTACAACCTAGCAAAGCATAACATATGATGGTTTGGAGAATAGGCTGGTCTCTCTTTTTACAAGACATACGCCATTGCATACAGGTTCTCAACCTTTTCCATTTCAAGGACCCCCATAACTCTGACAGTAAAACCAAATGGACCCATAACAGTCCCATTTGATTCCATTTGTACAGTATCAGAGTTACAAGTTATAAAACAGTCCATTTGGTTCCATTTGTACACTCTCAGAGTTACACACCTGTAGGGTCCACTTGGTTCCATTTGTACACTCTCAGAGTTACAGACCTATAATGGGTCCATTTGGAACCCCCTCAAGGAACCATGAGGGTCCCTGGATCACACCTTTGAGAGCCACTGCTTTCAAAAAATACATAACTAATATAGAGCATATTTGATCAATTTAATGTTAGGCTACAGATTATTTTGACATCTGAATTTAACAGAACCGCCCACGCACGACACATGCACATGCACGACGTGCACGCGCATGTCCACATCCACATGCACGCGCGCATGTGTCCTCTTTTTGCTCATTCAGAATATGGTATGCCTACACACTTAAAATAATGCAAACACGCAAATTGCGCAAACGACTGCATCGACACCTGGCGTGGAACAAACGGGACGAACCGAGGCGCATATATGGATAAGAACAACAACACTACACGCGCGCGCGCGCGCACGCGCTGCAACACAAAACAGCTGCATAAAACGCGTGTCACTGTGGACTTCTGTATCTGTGGACTTCTGTATCGCAACGCGGGGCAACGCAACTCTGGGATGAGCGGGCCGAAGGCCCGCGAAATTCTAGTACCTATACAGTTTTATATAAACATTTTAGGAGTGAATACATATGTTTCGATGCCTGTGACAGTCTCTCAGCTGGTCAAACAATGCTGCTCCGCTGTTCTACGACAGAAAAACAGGTGAGGACAAAGCGAACGACAGCTCCCGACCAGACGTGAGTTTTGTCTTGGCACAAGATCATTTTCAAACGTTGGCGCAAATCGTAAATGCCGAAAATTGCGGTAATTTCGGCGTACACCCATATTTTGGCGTACGCACGGTTGATAAATGAGGGCCTATGTGTGTGACATGTGCGCGTGTGCGTGTGTGCGCTGCACGTGCGTGCGTGTGTGTGCGCTGCACGTGCGTGCGTGCGTGCGTGCGTGCGTGCGTGCGTGTGCGCGCGAGTGCGTGCGCACACTGCGTGCGCGCGTGCGATTAACTCATGGGTGCATGCAAGGCATTTGCATTTGTGCCTTGCCTCCCATGTTTTTGTTCTAACAAGTTTACTGTAAATCACTCTGGATTAAGAGCTGCTAAATGCCTAAATTGAAAATCGTGTGAACGGACGTATCCTTTTGTACAGCGTGTGTGTGAGTGAGTGAGTGAGTGAGTGAGTGAGTGAGTGAGTGAGTGAGTGAGTGTGTGTGTGTGTGTGTGTGTGTGTGTGTGTGTGTGTGTGTGTGTGTGTGTGTGAGTGAGTGAGTGAGTGAGTGAGTGAGTGAGTGGACGAGAGTGAGAGTGAGAGAGAGAGAGAGAGGGAGGGGGGGGGGAGATGTGCGTGTTTATGTGTAACCTACATGCATGCGTGCGTGACAGCCCAGACGTGAGAGTGACAGCTCCTCCGGCATGCAGCAGAATCAGGATGACAGACGCACGTAGCCTCTCAGTTCCACTCGCCATGTGGAGCGCTCGTGCTCTGTCACACTGATTGATGGCTGATGCTCATTAATGTAAACACAGGAACAGTTGAGCGAGAGTTAAAAGTAAGCAAACTGGCGTTTTCCGTCGCAGCACACAGCCGAGCGGGCTTTGACCCGAGCTGACATTAATACCGCGCCATTTGGGTTTCCTTACAGACAGCTACGTGACAGTTAACAGGCAGCACATTCTGGAGATTTGAAAGACGGTTTCCATTATGGTTGTCCATTTGCTATGATTTCATTGATGGGAGATATTCGCAAAGTGGAGGAGTGACATAAATAGCTTGTGAAGTATTATCCGATATATGTTTTAAACTAAAAAGGTTCTAGCAGTTGGAATTGTTCCTGTAGGACTCGCTCATTGCGGCCATGAGCATGGGTCACATTTACGTTACAACATTTCATGAATAATGACCTTGAGTTGCCCTCAAGCAAAGCATTTAAACTCCACTCGTCCAGTGAAGTTTGTCAGTGGTCAACCTTTGAAGACTCCAACTGTATATGAATATATGAATATGATCCAGAGACGGCTGGCGAACACCTCCGAAAATGTCATCCCTGAATAAATATGGGTAACAACTGCTGCCGTAATATCCTGGAGGCATGAAAGACAGTTCTTTCCTCAGCAAAAGGTTGATGTTGTGATTATATCCGGTAACCGTTTAACTATATAACTACCTAAGCTGTTAAAGGAGCATTCAGTGATTTGGAAAACCACCCAGTCCGCCCCGGTAACAAAATGTGCACATGCACGCTCTACAGTGGGGGGAAGTGCAACAGGCCAACAGCATGTGCACCAAGGCCCGCCCCCACTCGATCATGATTGGAGGAATGCCCCTCTCATCCTGATTGGATGAAGGCTTTGCCACCTGCCACCAAAACTGAAACTAGGGTTTTTTGACCCCAGGGGCTCACTGGGGACAGGGAGGAACTCCTTATATGGTCAGCACACTCTATAGTAGGGAGGATTATCCAGAAAAAAAGGGAAAAAAAGAAAAAATAAGTGATATTTGAATTAAGTAAAATCCCTGAATATACCTTTAAGACGTGTGCATGCAATGGAGGGAGTGGATGCATGGATCAGCGGATGCATTTCAGTTGGTAAGAATTTGGTGAGCTTTAGGCTGAGAGCCAACTCCAAGCACACGGGTAAGACATCCTTTAGGCTGAGAGCCAACTCCAACACACGGGTAAGACATCCAACTATAAATGCGCCACGTCTCTGTCTGTGTGTCTGTGTGACAATATACAAAGTTCTGACTTTGTATATTGTCAGTGTCTCTCTTCCTCCTGCTTCTTTGTCATTGGTATCCTTCAGATGTTTCTACCACTTCTTCACTATCGACCAGCTCAGTGGCCTTGTGGTTAGAGTGTCCGCCCTGAGACTGGGAGGTTGGGGTTCAATCCCCGGCCGGGTCATACCAAAGACTCTAAAAATGGGACCCAGTGCCTCCCTGCTTGACACTCAGCATCAAGGGTTGGATTGGGGGTAAGTCCCTGCGACATACTAACTAGAGGAAGTCAGTCAGAAGAGGCGAGGTACCCGACTCACCCGAGGGTGCAGTGTGCTGCTGCGCTCCTCCCGACCTTGCAGAAATCTTCTCCGTTTTCCGTACTGTACGGACCACACCTATAGACCAAAACGCTGTTTGGGCTGCATTTCGATTGGTCAGAGGTGTAGCATTCGGCAGCGAATGTACACAAAATCCAACACCAGAGCCGCATTTTCGTAAATGTGTTGCTGATGTGGAGGCTTGCATTGACTTTGAGGTTTTAAAAAAAAAGCGAATTATTTGCGTTGCTAATTCGCGCCCAGTGTGTAAAGACCATAACTTATATCCGCCCCCGGGCAGCATGTGCCATTTCTGTCCCCCATTCAATCTTCTTGGGAGTGAGGGCGTTGCACACACAAACGGCAAAGGAAACCATGCATGGCACCAACCTGCACATCAGGAGCAGTTAGGGGTTCAGAGTCTTGCTCAAGGACACTTCGACCCGCAGACGGGGGGAGCCGGGGATAGAGCCAGGAGCCTTCCAACTACAGTATACCTCCTGGAGCCACTGCTGCACCTGAAATGTTAAATGTCACAGGATCCCTTTACGTCCGCTTAGGGTTGTGTTTGCAACCATGTTTTTAGGTGAAA
Organism: Electrona antarctica; assembly: GCF_951216825.1. Taxonomy (NCBI): domain Eukaryota; kingdom Metazoa; phylum Chordata; class Actinopteri; order Myctophiformes; family Myctophidae; genus Electrona; species Electrona antarctica. Next base: position 40,232,005 of record NC_136789.1, on the reverse strand, counting down.
TAAATCATACCATTTGCAGTTTTGCAGCTTGAGCGATAGCCATGTGGCCAACTTGCCATTCTCCGGTTGCTTGCCAAACAGTAGCTGCCAGCAATGGTGAAGAGCTAAATTGGCCCCTAGGAGGGAGAGAGAGAGAGAGAGAGAGAGAGAGAGAGAGAGAGAGAGAGAGAGAGAGAGAGAGAGAGAGAGAGAGTGTTGTGGTGAGCAGAGAGTTGAACCCAAGTGCAGGAAGCCAAAGGCAGGGCAGATTCAGAACAAAGAGTTTATTCATTATTCAATTGAAAGGGCAAGGCTTACAAGCATGAGGCTGGCGGGGGGGTTTCAAGCGCAAGGAGGACAGTCCACACAGGCAAATAATTCCAAGGGCGCAGGAAAATATCCAAAAGCAGAAGACTGGCAACATGTCAAAAAACACAAAGCTTGTAGAACGACAAAATCTGGGACAGGACCCAGCAACGCAGAACACACGAGGAAACAAAGGGATAGGGAGCCAAAACAGAAAGAAACAGGCACAGAGTGAATGAAGGAGCTCAGCCTGATAGGGCACAGATGATAAGGCAACAGGTAGGTACAGCATTAGCTGGGCAGGGAACGGCAGGGCTGATGACAAGAGGGGTGGAACAAAATGTGAGAGAACACAGGTGCAATACTGCATAAGTAAATACACACTCAGAGAGTGCCGGAGCACACCCAGGGTGATCTCTGGTGGTGATGGAAGAAGAACTCGGATTTGTTTTACTTAAAAGTAGGCTATATCAATACCACAATGTATATGCCCATGCACTGCTTGTTTGTTCAATTAATAATTTGTTTCACGTGTGCGCAAATTTGGGATAACCGTGAGGGATTGGGGTAGCTGCACGGAGCACCCCGTAGTAGTAGAAGTGGGATGTCATCAATCGAGGATATCACCAATGCCCTCCAGCGTCTTGGCTAATATCTGGGCGGAGAGAGACCAATCGAGAGCAAGTTGAACGCCAGGGACCAGACACTCGCCGCCGGGGTGATGGTACAGGATTATCCCGTCAAAGATGCCAGCCTATCTTACTAGGCCAGAAGGCAGGAGCACTGCCAACCGGCAGCAACAACTCCACGTTGGGAAACCCCACTGTGGACCCTGCCGCTGTCCATGCCTCACCACTGGGGAAACAATAAAAGAGCATTCCTCCATCTCAGCGCTGCATGGCTGGCTTTCCCCGGGTGTCGCCCGTCAGCTTCACCAACGAGGTGCCATGGCCACTGGCCATGCCAGATATGTCCCCATGCCCAATCCTTGCTTACTACCAACAGCACACCATGTATAGAGGAGGACACCCCGGTAAAACGAAGATAGGCATATCGACATCTACCAAGTCGAGATGGAAATAGAGTTTGAGCCTCAATGTCTGAAATACTAAATGGCTGCTCAGTGCTAAGTACTTATAGACGGATTCAGAAACGGGTCTCATGTTCGCAGGCAACGTATTTCCTGTAGGCGGAGATGACATATCTGTGGTGTAAACAGTTTATAGGTAAAGTACAGCAGCCTTGTGTTCATACAACAGAAAGATTGGGTATTGGTTAAGACTGACGTTATGTAGCTTTCAGGACCTTTCACTGCTTCGTCTCAACCATTACTCTATGGCTCTGGTCTCAGCCACCGCGGTGTATTTTTTGACATTCCGTTTCTCTCCAAAGTTGAATGTTGCCACTGACTATACTGTTGGATCAGCCATAAACTACACAGGTTCATCCCGATGTTCTGGGCTTCTTTGTAGAGTTAGTGTTAGTAAAAAGCAGGTAAAAGAGTAATGTTTGAGCAGACTAACGTCAGTCACTTTCCCATTCAATGTAGTAGAAGAGCCGACTGTTTACACCGCAGATATGTCGTCTCCGCCATACAGGAAATACGTTGCCTGCAGCCATGAGACCCGTTTCTGAATCGGTCTATAGGCTAGCATCGGAAGTGTGGGCACTGCATTATGGGTATGCAACAAGTGTCCACAAGATGAAGGTGAAAGGAGAGCATAGCCCTCCTGTGTCAGGAGTACCATTATATCTGTGAGAAATTTGTTCAAGGATTCTGTCCCAATGGTCATACGTATAGATAGAGCATGTACACGCATGAACATTCCACAATGCCCCCAAAGGATCAGAACAGATAGCCCAGTCTAAGGGCCAAACCGCACCAATAATTTGTCACGCAAAAATTTGCAACGATTATTCCCAATGGCAGTTGCAAGGAGTTGCATTGGTGTGGTTGACCTTAAAACGTTTTTGTTGCAAGGAGTTGCAACTGGTGTGGTTTGGGCTTTAGTCTTATACAGTAGGCTTCAAGGTCTTCCTTTGCGGGCACTGCCTGTGCATTCATGTAACGTACAGCTACCGTCAGACACAAGCGAGTGTGGCACCGTGACACAAGCTCAACCAGCCTACACCGGGAAGCTACACCCGACCACAGGAAGCCCAGACCAAGCTGGTCCAACATGAGATTGACCATTGCGATGCGACCTGTTTTATGAGTTTATAGATTATTTTTGCCTTTTTAAAAAATGAAATAAATACATGCTCAAAATAGCCACGTTGAAAGTGATAAACGATTATCTTCTGAAACAAATACAGTGCACACAATCACATATGTACATTTTCTGCCTCACGTAATGTAAACAAGGCACAAATGCCTACAGCAGCACAAGACACACTTCTCTCTCTCTCTCTCTCTCTCTCTCTCACACACACACACACACACACACACACACACACACACACACACACACACACACACACACACACACACACACACACACACACACACACACACACACACACACACACACACACACACACACACACACACACACACACACACACACACACACACACACACACACACACACACACACACACACACACACACACACACACACACGATGAGCAAACAATTATCTCCGCCTCTCTGTATCAACGTTGCCGCATTAATCAAGGTTTCGCAGGAAGTGGGAGAGAGAGAGAGAGAGAGAGAGAGAGAGAGAGAGAGAGAGAGAGAGAGAGAGAGAGAGAGAGAGAGAGGGGGGGAGGGTTGGGGGGCTCCTAGAAACAGGTCTGTCAAGGAAGCGCCGCCGCTTCCTGCCAAGGTTGAGCGAGCATTATGGTCTCATAATGGAAAAAAGAATGGAAGAACAGACATTGGCGCCTCGTCTTCAAACTGTATCAAATGATTTCCCTCACTTTCACGGCGTATCCATTGTCACCATGCCGGCTGATAGGGAGGGTGACTGGGTGCACGCTTCCATCTGCTGGGCGGGGGTGGAGGCCCTCTGCTTTTCATATCCAGTGGTGGAAAGTACAGTTGGGTGCCACCGATATTGTCCCTTATCATTTGACCCATTTAGGCCTGACCTCAAAATTTAAAAAAAATCTTCTACATCCTCCAGTTTTCTGAAATAAATATTTTCACGATTGTTCAAAAATAGCAGACCTACAAGCTCGTAGCGCGCCACTCGGTGGCGCGCTATGAGCTTGTAGATCTGCTATTTTTCAATAGCTAAATTATAACATAATGTTTAAAACACCAAAAGGGGTTCCCGCCCAAAATGGGTTAACTGTCCTTTTGCGCAGATCACGCAAACCTCAGCAAAAAGAAAAGGACAATATCAATGGCCTCCAACTGTACACTTGAGGTATTTGTACTTGAGTATTTACAATTCCCAATACTTTACTTCTATTGTACTTTTACTCCACCACATGTATGTGACAGCTTTAGTTACAAGTTACTTTTTAGTTTTGGATTATTATTATTACAAAACATACTGTACATTACCCACTTCAGCCTTTATATACATTTTGACCATTTGAAAATCGCCGATCTACGAAGCTCACAATGCGTCGTGATGCGACGCAGTGTGATCTTGTAGATGTGCCATTTTCAAAAGATGTTTAATGCATTTGAAAACTTGAAATGGCACATTCTGCATAATGAGTACTTTCTACTTTTGGTCCTTAAAGGTATATTCAGTGATTTGACTTAATTCAAATATCACTTATTTTTTATTTTTTTCTGGATAATCCTCCCTACTATAGAGTGTGCTGACCATATAAGGAGTTCCTCCCTGTCCCCAGTGAGCCCCTGGGGTCAAAAAACCCTAGTTTCAGTTTTGGTGGCGGGTGGCAAAGCCTTCATCCAATCAGGATGAGAGGGGCCTTCCTCCAATCATGATCGACTGGGGGCGGGCCTTGGTGCACATGCTGTTGGCCTGTTGCACTTCCCCCCACTGTAGAGCGTGCATGTGCACATTTTGTTACCGGGGCGGACTGGGTGGTTTTCCAAATCACCCAAATCACTGAATGCTCCTTTAAAGTACATTTTGATACCAATATACTTTTGTACTTTTACTCAAGTAAATTTTTAATTCACGACTTTTACTCGTAGCGGAGTAGTTCTACAATGCAGTATTGATACTTTTGCTTAAGTAAAACATGCAAGTACTTTTTCCACCGCAGACCATGACTGGGTGCATGCATGCGCTGATGTGTACAGTATAGCCTATGTGGGGTTTTTTGCAGAAAACAAAGAATAGTATTTTATTTTTATCTAACGTGTTTGCGTCTGTGTGATTATGGATGTGTGTTCATCTGTCGATGCCATGCAGTTGCTGAAACAGCTGCCGATAACTGATAAGGACAAAGTCTCCTATTCAGCATACACATAAAATGAAAATGTGGATAACTGGCATAAAGCATGCACACAGACTTAGAAGCATGCACACAGTACACGCACACACACACACACACACACACACACACACACACACACACACACACACACACACACACACACACACACACACACACACACACACACACACACACACACACACACACACACACACACACACACACACACACACACCCCTCCTCCTCGTAGCGAGAAATAAATATTCCGCTGTCTGACTTGTGTGAAATGGACCATATATAGCGCATCGCAACATTTCACACAAAATTACTTTCTCATCGCCAGAATCCATCCGAATGGGTTTGACTCACAATATCCATTTCAATAACTTGTTTGTAGATGATAGACTGTGTGCGGAGAGAGAAAAAAAAAGATGCTCTGAATGCAATTATCTGTTGCGGATCACTTCAGCAAGATAGTGAGGCGTTGTTTCTTTTTGAGTTACAAAGGGAGGGTTTTCTGAGAGAATATTGTCCAAATATGATGTTCATCAATGTTGTCAGTCCCCTGGTAGAACCGCTCTCTGTACTGATGTATCTGTTAAAGGCGTTCTGTGTGAAAAGAGCTGAGATTCGTAGGCTAAACTTACTAAACTTAGGCTAAACTTACGTTACGTAAAGTTGAGACACGCAGATTGAAGAGATGTTTCCCCAAGTCCATTTTATTTCACAAAGACTGAGTACAGCAAAACGATACAATACGATACAAAGTCACTTTTTCTCATAACTTGTATCACATTTGCCATTGACAAGGAGAAACATATGTGTCTGAGCAAATCGGCTATGTATATAATTTTCGTTAATATTATTTGCGTCTGTATAACATGACCGAGAAGTGGTATAGTGCGGGGCATTGTGTACTGCCTTATCTCAGTGACGTGAAAGAACTAGGCCTAGGGCATGTGGAGGAGGTCGGCGGAGATGGTAAGAGTGCCCCTCACTTCGTTTACATTTCGATATACTACGATTCTTGAACTTAAAATCGTTTTTCGATGCAGTTACTATATCGCTACACCCCAACTTTAAACACAAGAGGTGTCAAGACAATGGCCAGTTGGTTGACCTAAAATCAAAGCCTATGGGGGATGTATAATTAGATCAAGTCTATGTAAATACACAATGGTGCACAGAACTTCTCCAACACAACATTAATATGAGCCATGTAGAATTATGGTTCCAAAGATTCTTCAGTACAATCACACTCAGTCACTAAGAGACTTGCTCAAGAATCAAGTTCCTTACTTTATCTATAAAGGGGAGAAGAGTTTATTTTAGTTTTAATGTTACATCTTCGCCTTACAAGTAAGCAGTACTGTAGCAGTAATAATAATAAAACAATAACAAAGAAATAAAGAATAGTAGCAACAGTATAAGAGTATTGTAAACTATTTTGAACGTTTCCAAAGCTTGTCATAGCAAGGCTTACAATTAAGAAAAGATTCAGATTGGGGTTAGAGTCAGGATTAGTCTTTTTAGAGGTTAGATTAAGGGTTGGGATTAGATTAGATTAGAGTTATAGGCAATCTACACACAATGTGTCTCGCTGTGACGCATTGTTTTCAGTGTGTGGCACCTGCAACGTGCAAATGTATGACTCCAGTTGCCCAAAAAAAAAAGAAAATGGTAAAAAATCTACTGTAGGGTGTAGGCCTATAAAGTAAGAATGGCATTTGTAAAGTTTCTGTCCTAAGATTATTATGTTCTCACAAGTATAGTAATACACGAGGTGTTTATGTATGTTTGTTAGACATACTAACAGTCCGACAGGCAGTAGTCCGTCAATGCCGTTGCTCCCGACATAAATGGCCGGTTACAACTAACCCGTGGCAGGTTAAAACTAACCCATAGCAGGTTAAAACTAACCCGTGGCAGGTTAAAACTAACCTGTGTGAGGTTAGGGTTGGGTTTTGGGTAAGGTGTCGGACTAATGCCTGTCGGACTGTACTGTACGTCGGACCAAACACATGTGCCTGTATCACACGCTCGCGTGCGTGTGTGTGTGTGTGTGCGTGTGGGCGTGGATTAGTACAGTACATACATTAAATACGCTTCCAAGGCATTCTTCCTGCATTTTGAAGCATTTCATTAGAATGGAATTAACGTGCAGTAGGTTTGTGTAATATTTGAAGGTCATTTTACATGTACTGTAAAGGGCACCTTAAACATCCAGAGAGTTAACTCCAGATTTGACCGGGTGGCGAATATATCGCCGGTTGTTTTCTCTGTGGACGGAGATCAGCTCTGTATTAAATGTACATCAATGGGATTTGGCTTTATTTTTCTCCCTAACCTTGGCTTTGTCACTGACAGTTGGCAACCCAATGAGTCCCTTTATCAACTCCCGACGGGTGCTACACTCTTAGTGCCCTCAGCTCTCATCGCTTGTTCACACGGTCACACCTTCAACGTGGCACACGTGCCGTGCGTGGCATACGTGTCAGTGCCAGGCTGTGTCGGTCTCAAGATGTCAGTGTAGATGTCATTATCTGGATTTTGATGTGTGTTTGCGTGTTTGTGTGCATGTGCGGGAGTGCACTGCGGGAGTGCACTGCGTGCGTGCGTGCATGCGGGAGTGCACTGCGTGCGTGCGTGCGTGCGTGCGTGCGTGCGTGCGTGCGTGCGTGCTGGTTCGAGTGTCACGGATACCGCCATGTGTGAGAGTGAGACAGAGAGAGAAAAACACATTAGGCTGAAACTGTCAACCCTCCTCTCATCTCTCTCTGACGATATATCCACCATAGCTACGAACAAAGAAAAACACTGGTAATAAATGGTTTTAAGTGTTTCAACTGGTCAGCCAAATGAGATAATATCTCATTCTCAATCACAAAGGCTAATTTGCGGATAAATACTTCATACCTCATATGCCAATAATATTGGCATATGAGGTATGAAGTATTTATCCGCAAATTAGCCTTTGTGATTCACAAAGGCTAATTTGACCTTTATGATACACAAATAAGTTGGTGTGTTTATATATTTTTTGAAAAGGCTTATTGTTAGTTTAGTTTTTATTAGTTTTCGTTTTTTGTAATATGCCTTAGTCAGGGTCAAAATTCAACAAGGTCCAAAAAATTGCAAACAATAAAAACTGCGAGATGTGTTAGGTCTGCTATTATTGCCATTTCAAATGATTTTTGGCAAGTCTAAAACTAAACATGTTCAGTTTTCTAGTTTTGTAAATACACCAAACCATTTCAGTTAGTCTTTATTTATTTGTATTTTTTCCGTTGACTTTACTGTTCTATGCTGAACCATGCATGGGGGAAGTGTTTTTTGGGGGAGAAATTAATTTTTTACCTTCAGGTCAAATCAGAAACCTTATGATCATGTCAAACCAGAAAGAGGATCTAAATGTCTCAGTGTGAGAGTGCAATATAATTGTATTCACTAAAAGAAATGACATAAAAGATCATGGGAGGACAGAACCTGCAGCATGCTGGCTACATACACAAATAGTCACGCTCGCCAGATGGTATGGTGAAAATAGTCAATCTACAAGATGTCATCAATCATCATTTGTGAGCTTTTTCACAGTAGAGGCTATGCATGTGACATCATCGTACCCAGAAGTTATGCGGGAACGCCTACTGGGTGGCAAGAAAAAACAACATCATTCTGGCCTTGACAGCCCATACATCCAAACGGAAAAGTTCTATGTGATTGTATTAAGTGCAATTTAGAAATGAGTGCAGCAGGACCGTTGAGTGATTTCCAATGAGCACTTCCAAACTCCAAGTTCCTGCTGTTCAAGGCTTTGCCACTCAGTCTAGATGAAGGGTGCATACGATCAGTGCTTTGCCACTCAGTCTAGATGAAGGGTGCATACGATCAGTGCATATGAGTAACATTTTCGACATCTACAGTTGGAGGCCATCGATATTGTCCTTTTCTTTTTGCTGAGGTTTGCGTGATCTGCGCAAAAGGACAGTTAACCCATTTTGGGCGGGAACCCCTTTTGGTGTTTTAAACATTGTTATAATTTAGCTATTGAAAAATAGCAGATCTACAAGCTCATAGCGCGCCACCGAGTGGCGCGCTACGAGCTTGTAGGTCTGCTATTTTTTTTAAATCGTGAAAATATTTATTTCAGAAAACTGGAGGATTTAGAAGGATTTAAAAAAAAATTGAGGTCAGGCCTAAATGGGTCAAATGATAAGGGACAATATCGGTGGCACCCAACTGTAATGACATGCTCAAAATAAGACTCCAGATTGAAAGCGTTAATGAAATGAGACCAGAGCCATTGAGAGTTAGTAATGACACTCCAACAGACTGCATGTACATGTATATGAATGAATGAATGAATGAATGAATTAATGAATGAATGAATGACTTTATTTTCGTGTCATGGCTGCCTTTCGCAGGCCATCCCTTATGGGATTATTCTAACGCATTGCAATACATTATATTTCCTGTGCCAACACGCTGACACCAACATAGTAAACAAAATAAATAAATATCATACTACTATACTAAATGAAAAATATTAATATAATATCCATAATTATTCAATATTCATTCATTTATTACCAAAACAACTTACGGTTGATACAGTTGATCTAGACTTAGTTTCAGTATGCTCCAAGATAACAAGACAACAACAATAAGAACAAGAATGTGGAAGTAAAAGAGTTGCCAATCTAAACACTGTACATAGCTCCAGCATTAAGCCCCATTCATAGTCAGCGTTTATGAAGCACGCTCCATAAACGAACCACGTGATGGCGTTGCGGTTAGAGATGTCCCGATACTGTATCGGTATCGGAAAAGTGCCGGTAGGCCTATCGGCCCTTTTTGGTCATAT